>NC_046194.1:5760075-6063106 GCF_011004875.1 Balearica regulorum gibbericeps | reverse complement strand
TCTCTTGTGCGATGAGGTATGAGTTACAGTAAAATATTCATTAATAATTAAGTTACAGAGCCAAAGAAAGAATTGGGTAAACTAAGCAGTTAATCTCATTGCAGTAATAGATCATAATTGTGATTTTTAAATATGGTCTCTGAGGGCTGTGTGTCCTTAGCAAAAGCGCAGTAGAGACAAAGGTGTAAGTTTGGAAGATGCCAACGACCTTCTTTTTTCTCAAGGGCTCTCAGGTCCCAGGAAGACACAGTCTAGAACTGATGGTCTGTATCTGGGGAGCAAACTCGTCCAGAGCTTCACCTTTCCGTCTCTCTCAGGAAATGGTGGTTTAGCATTAAAAGGTGAGTCCATAGTAAGCAAATCTTTACAGACAACCAAGGTACAGGCAAGTATCTCTACTCTCTAGAAGAATTGGTGGTCCTCTAGAAATGTCACAGGAAGAAACGAACTCCTGAGAGTTCAGGAGTTGCAATGGGTTTTCTGACTGTTATTTGAGCAAAAATGAAACCTAAGAGGAAGAAAACCCACAAGGCTGGCTGTAGTTTTGAGTCTTCAGGCCAAGAGTCATTGAAGTCTGAATTCAAACCTATGCGGAAGAAGGGCAATTTGAGCTAAACCAGATAATTAGCTCTTTCCATTTAGTTATTGCACTGGCAATTTCAGAGGAGGGAGTGTGACTTTGTGGCAGTGTGATGTAATAGCTTCTCTAAAAATAGGTAAGGTTACAAAAAAAGAGGGTTTACTGAATGTAAATGCCTGACTCCCTGACACATCTGCATTAGCTTGAAAACAAGCAGAATAGGATGAATCACTTATTGATAACCCAAAAGATCTATTGTATATGACCATATTCTTAGTCAAGATGTCAGCAGCTTTTTTATTGTATACATATATGAAATTATATTTAGAAATTCGTGTAGAAAAGGTCTGTATGCTGTCGGGTGGTTTGTCTGCCACTGTGCCTTGAAGTTGTCTCTTTGCTCACTAACACTGCCTGTTTTCTTTATGTCAAATTTTTTGAGGTAGGTATATGTTCAGCAACAAAAAGGATAGTAAAGATGAAGAGCAACAGAGCTTATCAGACTAGGTAGTGTTACTTTACGTCAGAAAAATAGATTATTGTACGTAGGGCTAGTCAGATATTTTTCAGCAAAACAGTATTTTCTTTTGGGAAGTGTGGATTTTGTTGAGTTTGAAGTGTTTTCTTTGAAACATCTTGGTTTAAAGAACTTTTCATGTACAAGGCCCTGGGATTTCTGGTTCATACCAAGTCTTTGAGGCAAAGCTATCTGAGAGAGGCAATTGTGAAAAATAGGGAGTCTATAAAGGGTAGCACAAATCATCCTGAAAAACTGAGCTAAAGAAGTAGCAAACGTTTTCTGTGAATGGGGTCGTAAGCTTTTCTAGACATCCATTTCTAGACTTTTTAAGATCATTTTAATTGTTATTTACTAGCTAGCTGTGTATGGAGGCGAGTGGTACACAAATTTTCATGTCTGGATAATTGCAGTACCCCGTGTTTCTCTACAACAGTACAAATGAATCTTGGGTTTTCTAACAGTTTTCATGTTAGTTGTTTTTATGTACTGGGCAGAAAATGGGAGTTGGAAACCTGTTGCTAAGTATACCTCTGAAGTCGATGTAGACATCTTACAAGTTCCAGTGCTTGCTAGTAAGCTTCCTGTTGTAGGTGGAAGTAGTATCTGTAAAGAATGTTATGACAAGAATGATCAGAGCTGTGGAATAGCGATTGTGCACGGAGAGTGAGTTGACAGGCTCTCACAGCTCGATTACAAGGATGACTGAGAGTTTTGAGTGTTGTACACAAGATTGAGAATGTGTTGAAAATGTGAATAAGGAACCAAAGATGACCATTTTTCAGAATATGAGAATTTAAGAGCACCTATTGGATTTACTAGACATCTAAGTAAATTTATCTAAAGCAAAGCAAAGGAATACGTTTTTGTCCACACAGTATTAAATTGTAGTAGTCAGTATCATGGTATATTATAATCTTAAATGATAATTAAACAAGGAGGATATTAAATATAATGTATAGATGCATTTTATGACTAAATAAAACTCCTTCAGGAATTTGGTGAGCGTTGTGATGCTTAATAGGGGTCAGAATATATTACCTGACCAATATACTTGGACAATATTTACAGAGCCTATATTTTAAGAACCATTTTCACTGAATTGCCTTGTTTTACTATAATGAATGGAATTGATCCAAATTTTAATAAATGGCAAGTAATTAAAACCTAATTAAAAACTTTTTGGTTTATCATGAATTTTAAAGAGATAGGGGAATGAAAGAAGAAATAGCAGCGAACAATAACAGCTGATGTTTTCATCTCTTGTGATGTGGTAGAAGAAAGAAATCATGTAAACAAAGAAATGCTTCAAGACTTGACAAGTAAGAAAGCATAGGTGTAGGTGATTGTGTGAACAGGCTCTGTTACTGTGTGGAAACAAGTATGTGCTATAGTTCAAAGGAAGTTGTCTCGTGAAGCTTTCTCAGACCAAGTTGTGTCCTCCTCAGTCCAAATCAAAGTTACAGATCTGGGACACGTAGTCAGGACAGAAGATGGTCAAACTATCACATAGAGAAGCCTTCGTGACCTTGCAGGTAGGAGAAATAAAAGGAAATTCAATACTCTAACATGTACATAGGTAATAAAGGTCATGTATGTAAGGAGTAAAGACTGTCAGTAATAATGGATGAGAAGGCTGCTGACTTGATCTCATCACTGTGGGCTGTCAGTGTAATGCCGACAGTAAAAAATATTCTGAGAGGGAAATATTTATGCCACCTTATCTAGAAGACTCTTTATAATTTCTATCAGCTATATTAAAGAAAGGATTAATTTTGGCTGGCACGTATTTATGACTAAGTGATCAGAAGGCATATTACATGGAGCAGCAGTTGTAAGAGCTTGGTATTGTATGGTTGTTATTGACAAAATTATTATAAGGATTTTATTAAGCTGTAAAATATGTAGAAAGAAGAGAAGAGGGAATAAATATCACAGTGAAAAGCTTTTTCAGCATATGAACAAATAGGAGTGAACTGGTTATATCAATATGCTGGAAATGAGAAGGGATGTAACTGTCTTAATTTCTGCAAACTAAGTCAGAAAACTTAGATGGTTTTAAGATGACATTCAATTGACTATGAACAAAGACTAAATTCTACAGTTCAAGTTTTTTGTCTCTGAATAGGTGGCAGAATGTCAGAAATAGCCCTTCATTCCCAGTGAGCTGAAGCAATCCTGTCCCAGGAGCCTCTGTCTCCTGTTCAGCAGCATAAATCCATGAGAAGGTTTGAAAATAACAAACCACCTCTGAAACTGATACGTGGGGGTTTTGAATGATGTAACGTCTCATACATTTGTCCAGTTACCTCTCCCTGGAAAGTAAATTAGCCAGTCACACTAGATTAGCACTCGGCTCACTCACTGAAGAGTGAGCATTGTATTTAGAGCAGTTTTTTCTCAGTTATTATGCAAATTGATGCTTGATAGCCACAAATCTACAGTAGCAGGGTATGGAAGCAAAATGCACTCTTCAAACTGTTGCAGTTATTTCTGTGGAACCTTTGTAGAGCATCAGTAAGCCCAAATACTATTAAAGCAAAACTTCGAGGCTGTGTAATCGTGGATTTGGATCTTGAACAAGCTGTGAGTAGTGATAAGTGGACTTACTGAGCCCAGAGCTGGCTGAGTCAGGCCAGTGCACTTGTTCTTTTTACAGATGAGAGATCAGGGATGGTTTGGTTTGGTTTTTTTTCCCCCCCTACTTCTTCTTTCTGAAAAGAATGTCTCATCTTCCATTGATTGTGATTTATCACTACCAGAGATAATCCACTGGGAAATAGGAAGACTTGAGGAAGGATTCCTACAGTACTAGGTGCTTAGTCATCTGAATCAAAAATTGTCTCAAATCCCTCTCTATTATCAAACTTTCTATTCCCTGGGACTAACTTTGGCCCTGCTCATTTCCATGAGATACTAAACTGTATGTTAGAAAGAAATGTGTTTAAAAAAATTTCTACAGCAGGGTAACTACCCAGCTATTGGATGCTTATCCCCATGTGTCATCCACTGCAGATCTTTCCTTTGATAATGGTACTTATTTTTTCTTATCACACAGGAATGTTATTAATCCCCTGCGCACAGTTGGTGGTGATGATAGTAAAGTATTTCAAGGTTTGATGAAAAGTTTAGCAGAAGCTTTGACATCCTTTAGAGACAGTAAGAGATAATACTAGGTTAAAAAAAATAAAAATTACCATTCAGAAGCCAAGTAACAAATAAAATGATCAGCTTTAAAAAAGATATTCAGTTGCTCTGAATGTAAATGTAATTATTTTTGTGTCCTGACTCATGATGTTTGAACTTTGTGGTTAGCAATACTGAGACTGACAAAAAGAAAAAATACTGCTTAGTAACTGTTAGTATCTTGATAAATAATTCTTTGAGAAATCACTTAGTGTTCATAGGTACAAGAAAGAAAAACAATCAAAAACTTGAAATTCTGTTCAAAGCAAAAGAAGATATGCTTTTAAATACATATTTGTATTGGATATTTTTAAAAGTCAAACTAGCAGACACTATATTAGTTCTTTCTGGGAAATCTCCTATTATTCAAACAGAACTTGTCAGTTTAAATTGGTTTCAGTGTAACGCTTTTTGAAATTACTGGAAATCACGTAATTAAAGACAAGTTAATAGTGTAAAAAATCTTGAAATAGTTAATATAGATGGGTGTGACAACATGGGCAAAAATTAATTAGTTCCTTTGGAGAGAAGTTGTTTCACTAGTACTAAAGCATGTCACGTTGTTAAAGGGAGGAAACAGCTGCTAATGCAAAGTGGTGTTCGTCCGTGAAAGATGCCTGAGCCATGTGTTAATAAATACAACAAATAAAATTCATTTTGAGGTTGGAATTTAATAACTTCGTCTCAGAAATGCATGGCAGCAACATATAACTGGAGGAAAGAGCACATCTGATTTTAATTTCTTTAGTTCCTCCTATTATCTAAAAGATTGCTAGGCTTCCCACCTGGATGTATAACTTGTGACTGCGCTTGTCTTCAACGCAGAAATGAGATAAATTCGGAGGTTTCTGGCAGTTAATTGAGATATTAAATAATTTACATTTAGACATCTAACAGCCACGTCTTCGCTTAGGGTGTTATAAACACTTTACTCTCTTCAGACCTGTTAAGCTTAAACAGTTACTCAGGGCCGTTAGATTTTTGTATAGCATCCTGCAGCTGAAACGTCACGTCTCCTGTAAGGTGCAGTCCTCTCTCTTAAACCAACAACAAACCCAACAAAAAATACCTGCTCTTTGGCCGTGGTTTCCAACCTCCTGAATTTTCACCTTTTATAGACTTGGAACATTCTTGTTGCTTGTTACAGTACTATCTTTATGTGCAAATAGTTATAGGATATTTTCCTCCTTAAAAAATACCTTATATCTCATGAGAGGCTAAAAACGGGATTGTACATAATGATGTCAGATTCACCCCTTCGGCTTTCTCTGACAAGCGGCAGGGACACTGCCTAAAATGGTTTTTCAAGTTGTAATGGAAATAGGAAATACTTTTAATTTCTGTGTGTTGTCTTTGGATGTGCAAGAATGTGTGAGGAAATCTTCATGGGAATTTTTAGAGAACCTGAGTAGCAAACTGTATGAAAGCAGCTGTAAAATTTGCAAGATTAGAAGGATTTGCTCTAAAGGCTAAAAAAGAATAAGACTACATTTAGGTGAGCTATCTAGGTTCCTATTGTAAATAGGTGATGTATAAAATGTATACAATCTAAAAGGAAATACTGTAAGCTTTAATTTTTTAAATTCCATTTTACTGAAGAATAAGTTTTACCTGCTGACGCTCATTTCTTGAAGAAGTGGATGTATAGAACAGGTGACCTGTGAGCTTACAGAAATGATGTCTGCAGAGTTATCCGTTCTCCTGGAGTAGAGTAAGGAAAGATATTCTAAGAGTAAAAAATCTGTCCAGTCTGGTTTTGATTAAACTTGGAGACATCTGTAATGTTTTCCACTGTGCAGCTGAAAGATTTGCGATTTGTGCCTCACCGCGTGGTTAAAACATCAACTCTCCTAAAGAAAGCTGTCATCTGTGTGCCACTTGTACCAGTGAAAGTAAAATCTACGCTCTTCAGAGGCGAAGCAGGACATAATAGAACACCTACTTGAAAACAGTTGTCTGGATTAAAGATGCTATTACCTTTTCCAAGTTACTGTGGTCGGGGCTGAGGCACATAAAGTGGCACAAGGATTTCTAATCTATATACAGAAGTACACCCAGTGCTCAGAAGGGGTACGGAAAGGCCAGGTCTAGGTGGAAAACTACTTTGTAGTAATGTGTAGCTTTGATTTAGGGGATTTTTTTTACAGCTGAGAGCAGAAATCCTGTTCATCCGCTCCCACTCTATCCAGACCAGGTTGTGTGCTAAGGCCCTACGGAAGGAAGCACGGTGTGTCTGTGTGCATACAGCAGTCGAGAAAGTGCCGGTTTGCGACTCAGCACTCACTTCCCTGGCAGAGAAGATGGTTAAATCCTGCATCACAGCAGCCATAAAGTGTACAGAGGTTCCAGATTTGCTCATGCCACAATCCTAGCGCCATTCCACTTGGGGATGGGAACCTCAATCCATCCCACTCCATCTCACTCCTACCGGTTTGATGCCAGTGCCAGGAACAGGAGCCCAGAGCTGGGAGAAGGATCACAGGTCAGCAGGAGAGCACCTGGGGTGCAGCACGAAGGAATTCCAGCCAGCCAGCTTCATCAGGGGCCCGACTTAAATGCCTCCATGCAAACACACATAGCGTGGGGAATAAACTGTGGTGGGATGGCTCCTATGACTGGAGAGTTGGATGAAAGGACAGACAGGAGGAGAGGATGTTGCTCTCGACGTCAATGACCAGTTAGTTCTATGATTACAAAATTAATGTTTTGTTTTGGTGTTTGTTTGGTTGGTTTTTTTTCTCCACAGAAGTGAAGGTGGAAGAAGCAGCTCTAGAGCCCAGAGTAATTTCTATTGTAAAGTTTCATAAGACGACAGGTTACTTTGCTGAGGATGTCGGTTTTACGGTGCATCTCCCCGTAATGGCAGGGAATCATGTCTATTTTAAGCCTGCCCAGCTTGTCTTTGTTTTCACTTTTGATCACCTGTTCAAATTTCCAGACGAGGCACAGAGCTGCTGTTTGAGCTCTCAGTGAAATTCCTTCTCTGCTTGACTGTTCTCTGCCAGACAGTGCTAACAAGAAGCCTTCCCAGCCAACTCTTAGATGGAATAAGCTCTGATAACCTGAAAGCAGATTTTTTGTTGCGACTCCTCTAAACCCCATAGGTGTGGGTTGTCTTTTCCTCAAAGCACTCTCTCCTCTAAACCCCAAGATGCTGGATCTTCTCTTCCTCAAAGAACACAGTCACAAAGCTGGGGGGGAGAAGAAAAAGACTTTTTAAGAGGGAGAGATTCCTTTTTTAGTCCTTTGAGTGTCTGGGAAATGGAAGCAATGGAAACTAATGTGCCAAATCCTCAAGCGCAGTCTGCAGGTGGATTCGCTCTCAAAAGAAAGGACGGAGTGGATGCATTAGCTTTACTTTTACTGGAACCCCAGCTCTGCCGGCTCCCATACTGTCAGTTACCTGCAGTTCTGCTCCTGCTGCGGCAGCACTGAGAGGTCTCGTGCTCTTTTAAACAACCAGGGGGTGAGGGGCAGAGGGGACCCTTGCTGTTCGTAGAGCAGGTCTGCACGCACAACCCGGCACGTAACGAAAGAGTTACTTGGTTCCTTTGGTGTCAGTGTAATTTAGAAAGAAGCTAGAAGTAGATGAATGCTGAGTGTTTTCCCTTTATGCAGACTCTTTAATAATACCTGCTGGGGAGATGTCCGGAGGTATTTGGCATGCTGGTACGGCTTAAGGTTCCCAACGGTCAGTCTTTTTGTGGCTGTCTTCTGTTTGCCTCGAGGAGCTAAGAAACTGCTGATGAAACGGAAAGCAGTTCTG
This sequence comes from Balearica regulorum gibbericeps, assembly GCF_011004875.1. Classification (NCBI taxonomy): domain Eukaryota; kingdom Metazoa; phylum Chordata; class Aves; order Gruiformes; family Gruidae; genus Balearica; species Balearica regulorum. The sequence goes on along the minus strand of NC_046194.1, from coordinate 6,055,057 downwards.
TTTTGAAATGCATTCGTGGTTAAAGGCAACTTGTATAGAAATCAGTGAATGAAACCTGCATCTAGAATGAGACTTTAAAAGGCTGTTGTGCAAGTGGTAGTTTGGATTTCGTTGTTCAGTATTTATTTTGATTAACTGAAATGAATAGTTCCTCCACAAAGTACATGAAGCAGTCAGTCTGTGACTGTGGTGAATCATTTCTGCTTTCTGGAGCTTGCCGTAACTGTAAACAGCTCCATGTGTCCAGGCTCTGTGGCTCGTCAGTGCTGCGGGGTACATAGCCCAGAGCAGGAGCAATGGAGATCGACAGCGGATGGGGGGTTCCATTCACATGAGAACATCTCGGGACAGTAGTGAAACGCAGAATGAGGCCTGCCAAGCTTGCGTGGAGGGGCTGGGAATTTAGGCAGAGCCTGTGAGGATGAGGATTTGAGGCAGGCCTTAAAAACAACATAAAAATGATAAACCTAAGGACCTTTACTTATAGGTAAGGTAAGTAACAGAGAACTGGTTATCTCAGCTTTCTACGTGTCTAACGTGAGAATTGCCACTGGGCAATGCCAGGAGAATGCCTCAGCTGTGCTGGGTCAGGTAATGAACGTCGCTCTCTATGAACCACACTTGGAGAGGCCGGACCTGCCTGGCCGCCACCGGGAGGGCAGCTCCCAGCTCGGCTTTCTGGTTGCTTCGCAGCCCCGAGTAACGCTGCGTGTCTGGCACAGCCAGCCAGTTCCTGCGGTTGCCCAAGACAGGCTTTGCACTGGGATAAGAGGTCAGATTGTGTAAACTTTGATCTTCCCGTGTGGAATTTTCCTGCTTTAGGTAACTGGCAACGTGCATGTCCAAGGAGCGTATCGGAGCGGGTGTTAAAACCTAGGCGCGCACAGGCCGGGATATGCAGCCATTTATTTGGTAAAGGCTGTCTTGGAGTGGTGGAGAGGTAGCTGCAGAACGGTGTGAAAACTGCCTTGAGATGAAAAATCAGTTGTGTAACATCTTTCAAATCACCCCCAGAAGCAAGACCTAGTCATTAGCTTGCTGCTGTTGTACTCGCCAGACAATTTATTGTTAAATGCTTGTCTGTAAAGAAAAATCTGCTTTTTCTGGGAGCTCTCGATAGCACTGACATTTACTCAGAGTAAATCTAACATGGATTGGCTCAGGACAGTACAGCTTGACAGACATGACATTTACTGCTGCCATACTTTAACCAATATTGTGATGATAAGGTCTTGGATATCCAATGGAATTGGTGAAATACAATTTTAAACCTAATGGATAGTCTATTTACCTTTACACTAAGCCGTAAGAAGAAATAAATTAAGGATCTCTCCATGCTTCTTGGTATACACTGAAAAAACCTCATGAATTAAAATTTACCCTTATTTCCCTTGTCTCCAGACATTGAAAGTACAAGTTAGATTTTCCTGTCCTTTTTTGGAGTTTGTAAGTCTGTTTCTCACAGCCTTGCTAAACTGCAGATTATACGTGATCTTTAAATACTATATGATTATTATGAAAAAGGGAAAGGCATTTGTTCACATTCAGTGCCATCCATAAAAACCAAGAGACCTCTCGCTGTAAGTGACCTTTGATAGTTTTCTAGACTTCTTGAAAAATTCAGCATGAGTTATAGTCCTCTCCTGCCCTGTGCCATTAAGTTCTGTGTTTTCTGCTAAGTTTAATATAATAAATGAAACGGGGCTTAATGTGCACCTAATGCTAGACACCTTATAGCTGTGTGCTGGGATTGCAAATATGACACAATGCATGTTTTTCTGGACGATACAAGGAAATGAATTATGGAAAGAGATTAAGGTTGACAAAAGGGTGTAGCGCTCGTTAAACAGAATTGTTGGAGGTCTGTATGTGCAAAGGATTTGTATTTCTTAGAAAATGCTGTTTCCCCACCTGTTGGTGTTTTAGTGATGGTGCAGTAAATAGATTGATGCTTTCCAAGTGTAACACCCCACAGTTTCAATTTGTCCCTCTGTGTAGCCGCTTTTCGATCTGTTTTCCTTCCAAAATTAAATCAGTGAAACAAACGGGAATTTATTCACTGACAGACTACAGTAGAATGGCAAGTGCTATTGGTGCACGGTTACTTTAAAGTTTCCGAGACCAGCTTTAGTAGCGCATCTCTTCAATTCCTTGGAGTCTTCTAACTTGGAAGAAGTTATTTTGTGAAGGCCAAAACAAATGGTTCCAGGTTTCTTAAGGGTTTCTCTCAGGGCATTTATGAGGAGTCATGCAGATATTTTAGTTTCTAAGAATGACTGGCCAAGAACTGCAACTGGCCTCTCCTCTGGGGGATGGAAAGGAATGCTTTGAGGGACACTTTCCTTTTCAGCTTGGGGGGGATTTTGAGGCACCCGTTCTGTGGACAAACTGTTTGGAAAAAAAATAAGCAACAGATTTGAAATGGAGCAGACAGGTTCATACTTATGCACCTATTTCTTTGCTGTATTTTTATTTGCATATTTGAGCTCCTCTTGAAGGTGTATGCATATAGTAAGTAGTGCCTCACGTTTTCTTGGTGTTGAGGTGAATTTCTGGCCAGCTCTTGTTTAGTACTTAGTTTTTAGTGTCAGTGTTTTGTAGTATAAAATGTATATATAAAAGCTTTAAGATGTGCACCATAGCACTGAAGCCTTGTTTTCATACAATTAAAAAATAAGTGAAAGGTGTGTATTTTCTTCATAGTGAACACTAAAAAAAAATAAAAAATAAAAAAGCTGTATCATAATGTGACTAATGAGCACAGACAGCTACAAGATCTTATCTAGTTTCTGAATTTTAGAAATGTTCCAGATTTTGAGTTTTTGTACTTTGGCTCACAGGGGTTTGTCATGAGTTGCTAAAAGGTGGTTAGTGAAAGCAGTGCCTTATATAGCTACTTCACCTTTGGTTTTGCGTTTTTTATTAATGAAAACAAAAATTATCTTGAAGCAGGCATGTTAATCATAGACATCCCCCAGTTTTGATGCGATATTTGAGAAACTTCACTGAATTCCATAAATTAATTACCATGTAAGTGTTTGTGGTTTTTAAGAGTGCATATTGAGATCAAGTATTTAGGCGTGGTGGGAGATTGAAACGTGAACCAAAGACAGTGTTTAGAGGCTTCATTAGTTAAACCATTTTCCTTCCTCTAACCACGTGAAGAATTTCTAAATTAGATGAAACTGGCAGACCACTGTGGTTGTAAGGATGAACGTGGTGCTGCATGCAAAAGAGCTCTCGCCAAGCGAGCAGCTAAGGTTTGATGCGCAAACCCCATCAGTACTGACCACAGGGCTGATCCTGAAGGTGAACCATGGCAGCTCCCCTGAAAGCAACCTCGAGTCCTTCCCCTCACTTACACCCACCCAAGTCCCTCATCCTGAAGCAAGTCATGGAATTTTTCTTACGGTAATTAATCACTTGGGAATAAAAGGTCTTGGTGAGAGAGGAGGAAAATAGCAAGTTGGAATTACCGCTTTAAAAAATGGTGTGCTGGAAAAATATTATAAACATTACTAGTATTCAGCATCAGTGGGGAATATCTTACAGGAAATGAAATAATGTATTATTAAAAAGATGGAATGGTTTTATTTCCACCAGGAAATGAAAGAATTGCATGAGGATATCTTCTTTAGCTTTTTTCATAACTCGTTCACATCATATTTCTTTCTTAGTATTAGTCATAAGTTCAATTATCAGTAGTGTAGTGTGTCAGGAATTAGTTATGTCTTGATGAGATCTAATTATTTATGAATTTATTTTGCCAGATTTTTTTTAAGTGTGTTGAAGTAAAGGTTACTGTCCTTCATGGTTTAAAATAATCAAATTACACACACACTGTTAAGGGGGGGAAGCAATTACCAGTCATGCACACACAATTAAAATAAGTTTTGAAGCCTTCAGAGAGCTATAACATTTCATTACTGTTCTTAAGTGAGAATATTGTCATAATAGTTTATAAAGCTGCTAGAAAATCAGAACCTATTCTTTTTAATGCAGACTGCTTATAAATTTATTTTAGTGGATCTTCCATTTGAATCAGTATATCATCTTCGGTGAAGAGTGTAGTGTTTTGTTGAATGATTCCAAATTATGAAGGTAGACAAAGGACGAATAAAGAAAAAACTTATTTTTCTATCACCCTGGGAAAAATCATTGGAATTATTTTAAAGCCATAACTAATGAGATTCTCTTCTTTTTCAGACACTGGTAGACAGTTCTCGCTTAGGTAGGGGGGTTCGCTGAGATTATTGAATGAAACATTAACACTTTGGAAGAATTTGAACTCATCAGTGTTCTAAATTTAAGTGCCTTCTGAGCAGTAAGCCATTTAAGTATTAATGGTTGCTTAATATTTTTGAAGATTAACATTATTCCAAAAAATATATTGGATCTCTGTCATCATATGGCAAAATAGTGCTTAGTAGTAGAAATGACACAAGGCTTAATTATAGAAGTTAGAATGTTACAAGAATGTATCAGTTAGCAAAGGGAATGGGACTCTTACAAGGCATCTTATGATGAAGTGCTAGTTTTGGGACGGGGGCAAACTGCTTACTATGTCTAGTATTATGGAAGAGATTGCCAGCGAGTGTTATTCACCACAAAATATCAACGTTTTCTTTCTTGGAAACATAATGGAGCTTATGTCAAGATGATGGCCATATATCAGAGTAACAGAATTTTCCCTAATACGCTCTGGAAGTAGCAAAGACTAGTACTGGTCAATAAGCTCAAATAGCAGCTGTTGGGGGGGTTTCCTTTTTCAGCCTTTCATAGTTAAGTGCCATCAAGTCTGATTAGTCAGAACGTATGCGGGGAACTAGCTTGTTCTTCCAGGATTAAGTAGATGAGTGACCCATTTTACAAAAGCGGGACATTTTTGTTCAGTTTGGATTTTGTCTGAATTCAATGTGCACAAAGAATTTCTCACTACAGTGAATGCAGAGCTTGGAAAAGCTATTTTTACTCACTTTTGTTGTAGTCCTGCTGGCACCTGCAGAACAGGTATTAAAGCTTGTGTGTGTGCCTTCTCCTAGCTTCAGCAGGTGTTTGCTTCAATTGATGACTTTCCTGTTGAAGTACTTGATCACATGAGTAAAAGTAGTGTATCCGGTTTCACTCTAATATCCTACAGTATTGTGTACGTGAAAAAACAAGTCCTCCAACACCACAAGTGAGAATGGAACCCTTGTTTCACGGGTTACTGAAAATGGCAGAAGTTACAAACTGTTAGTGGAATGGTTGAAAATGCTCCTTTTGTTCCACCTCGCCCCCAAGATCTGCAAGCTTTTAGGCTAAGGACCTTCTCAGCAAGGTGCTGCTCTTATTAGCAATTAACACAGGATTTTAATTTAAGCCTGTCAGAAGAACTGTTATAAATCAGTTCAACTCAGAGATCTTCAAAGCCAGTTGAGCTTCTTTAAAGAATAGGGCAAAATTATATGAATTACATGTCTAAATCTTTGCACTTCAATCCAGACTTGAAGTGAAGAGAAAGTGTTATTAATCAACCTGTGGATCAATTTTAAGCTGTAAGTTTAAAAACTGTAAACTTCTATGTACTTAGAAAATGATAGCTTATCAAAATAGAAGTGTTCATAAATTTTGTAATTGCAGTAAGAAATCCCTGAGGTTGGGGTTTGGGGGGGGGGCTTGGATTTTGTTGACTGAGACTTTCTCAAGTTTGGTTGTTTTACTGTCATGTCAAAAACTGTTGAGCACTTGATGATTTTCATGAAGTTAAGAGAACCTACAGGTAACTTGTTCCTTACAGAAACGCCATCACAACTCCACAGTCAAAGAGAAATATCTGCAATCTGAATTTGAATGCAAAATGTAACGATCAGTAATTTAGACTGTAATTTAGTCTGTGACTGAATTGCTTTATGGATTTTTGTGATATAGAAAGGAGGATATTCTGTTAAGTGGTGTGTATTTGCAAATTAAACAAAACTTTCAAAGCCATATGTTAGAACAGGGTTTGTAATAGAGTTTGTATCTTTTGTTAGACTAATTACCATAACTGTAAAAAAGTAGGCAGGTTTTTAATCTCGCAAATCCTTTTTCAGATCCAGAGAGCATTTGAGAAAAGTTGGGCCCCATTTGTACTCAACTTCTTGTATAAGCCAAGTTACAAATAAATCAGGGAAGATACTGAACTTTGCCCCTTGAAATGGGGCTTGCAAAAAGGAAGAAAGAAAGGAGAAAAAAAAACAAACCAACAAGCTGAAAAAACTGGGGCTTGCTTGCATCCTTAGAGCATTGTGGCAACAGCAAGACTATCCAAATTAAACTGGCTTTTGGAGGGATGAAGTTCTTTATTACTTTCTCTTATACAATTTCGTGGTAAGTGGAAAGGCAGTACAAAAGAGCATGTATGTGCTGTTTTGAACGTGTGAGCAAGGATTGCCTTCCTCAACAATTCATAATTGATGAGATTCCATTAAGATTTAATGATTCCTTCAAAAGTAACTTAAGTTTCTTTTGCCCTTTTTGTTTGGGTTTTTTTTTTTTTGTTAGCCTTTAGCAATTTGGGGGTTATATTTTTACACTGATCTTTGAAACGCTGAGGATTGATTCTGCGTCTCCCTCAACTAAGCTAATGTCTTTATGTTATGTTTTTGGCATAATTATGTCAAATGAGCCTTTCCATACAGTAAGAAAAAGTGTTCTGCACTAGAAAACTAATTTATGGTGTTCACTGGATAACATGCCAATTTTTCTGAAGATCACTGGAAAAGCATGATTATTAATCTACAGCGTATTCTTCTTCAGGAGCCCTGTTTTCCACAAAATGTTACCTTTGAAATATTTGAGATTTAGAAAACAAAGTTAACAGAAATTGTGTTCGTTTCCCTACAGTTACAAACCTTGTTGTACAAGCCTTTCTGGGAAAACCTTTGATCAGGATGTGGAGAATATCCTGCTAAATTTTTAGAAGGTTTGAAATCGCTTTTTTGCATGTAAATATTACAGACCAAAGTACCTGAATGTTGAAATAAGTGAATTTCTGTGGGTCACTTTTGATCCATCGTTTCTGTGATTTATGTGTTAAAGCATGCACAGTAAAGCTTTCTGCCTGTGTGACTGAGAAGTAGAAGTTACTGGTTAAAAGTTAGAAACACGGAAAGTAGTAGCCAACAGTGGAAAACAGGAAATTTCTGAAGCTGCGTCCTGACAGGTATTGATGTAACAAAGTTGTAAGCAGTGGTGACTGGTGACATCCCAGTGGGAAGGTACTGGCGTGTAAAGGTATGTGCCGAATCATTTTAAATCTGCAGTAGATCAAAACAAGGCAGGTATAAAATGTCATCGCGGTATCGCAAAGCTGGAAGAAGCTGACGTTCTTGACAACAGCTGCCACTGCTGTGTTAGTGTTCCTTCTGAATGTCAGTCACTCTTCATTTGAAGAAGGAATGACCTACTTGGAAAATCAAAGTAACCTGCTCTCGTCCTTTGGGAAGTAATGCCACTTTTTGTCCGATTGAGTTACCACCAATTAGTAGATGGCATATGAAACTGCCACGCGCAGACTTTGCCCTAGGCTGCAGAACAGGAGGAAAATTCGGAGGCTAACTCTGTGTTTAATGGTACCTTGGCACATCTGACCATTTCTTTAGGGTGTAGAGCACAGTGTTCCATTTAGATATGATCAGCTTGTGAAGGGCTAACTAAAGAGAGAAACTCTGTATCTTTCAAGAGGAAAAAATTAGAATTACTTTTTTCAGACTGTAAGATCCAGAATGTTAATGATGAAAAGATAAGGAACAGGGAAGGCTGTCACCTAATGTTCCTATAGCGAGGAATATTCCCCTGGATGGCAGTGTCCTCTTTTAAGAGGAGTATTCTAACAAATGTAGCCCAAACTGTCAGGGCTTTCATAAGCCAGGCTTTTAATTGCTGGCAGAGCTCAGTTTTGCTCTCTAAATGAGAGCACACGTTTGATTTGTTTGTTTTATTGTATTCCGAGGGAACTTGATACTGAGCTCTGAGTGCCACAGGAAAGGTTAGCAGCCTGCTCAAGAGGAGGAAACCTGGAAATAAATGCTCTGACTGAAACCCGAATCAATGCAGAATCCAAAGTTACTAATTTCTAGCTTATATTTAAGTCCAAGATCATAACCCCTGTAAGGAAACAGGTGGGGGCATCCTATTTACTGTGTGCAAAATAATTTAGCGATGTTGGTTCTGCTTTGTTTACTGCCCATTGCTAATATTAAGAGTGTAACAGAAGGAACAGCCGACCCCATTTTTCAGCAATGAATTTGCAGTTTTTATCGCAAAATTGAAAAAAAAGATGTGTAAACACTTTTAAATGTAGGGAAGAAGACTTAAAAGGGTAAATAGAACTAGAATCTCTGTTTCTTATTCCCACTGTCATGTGGTTTGTCTGGAATAAGTTTTAATTCACCTTTGCTCAAATTGTCAGAAGTTGGTTTACTGCTATTTAAAAATCAGAAGGAATATAATAGAGATCGTAGTGTTGGCTGGATCCTTTATGGGATTATGATTTTTATTGGATGTGAGCCTCTGTAGACAGTATAAGATCTATCTGAGTTTCTTGGTATGGGAGCCTTGATGTTTACATTTGTGGTCCTCTCCCTGCTGTATCATTGCAGGCTGTGGCTGCTAGATAGCTTTTGGTAATCACTGGAATGGTCTGGAAGTTCTCCATAACCGTTTTGTTGGTAAAAGTCTCCTCTCTGATGGTGAACGGACATTATGCCAGACAATCAAAGCCAGCCTTGATACATGGACAGTGGAACCACAGAAGCAAGTGGTGGTGAAATGGAATAGCTTTGGAATTTTCTGTTTCAGTGTGCAAGAGAAAAAGCAGGTTTTGTACTTAATTTTGCTGTCCGCCAGTGAGGACTGAGTGCCTTCTCATCCTGTAGTGTCCACAGAGAAATTAGTCAAAGAAAACAGTGCAACAAGATGATAGGAGACAATATCAAATAATAGAAGATAGTTGTTTAATCCAGTGTCAAGCTTTCTTAAGACAGGATCAACTCTATCTGACTAGAAACCCCACTTTCCAGACATTTATTGTCCTCTTCAGGTTACTAACAGCACTTCTCAAAGGTAATGATGAAGAAGAAGAAAATGCCATCAATCATCCCACATTGTCTGCGTTAAACCCTCCGGTTGCTCTAAGAAGAATATTGAGCTCCTTTCTTTTTTGACTGTGAGATTCAATTCTAGCACACTTGAAATTGTAAGTAGACAATGAGTAGAGAGGAGAACTGTCCACAAATCAGATTATTTCTAGTTTAAATGCTATTTATTCCAAACAAAGTGTCTGAAAAACAGCTGAAGTTTTGAAAGTGTCTGCAAAAAAAGAGGTAACAATGGTATTTTTTTTTTTCCTCAAATATTGAAAGATTTCCAGTAGGAGATAAAAGAGAAGAGGCATCTATTATAGTACTTTCTGGAGTTCCTGGGGTTAATATTCCTCCGAAAAGTTGAGGAAGAGACGGAGCTGTGACAGAACAGATTTTGGAAGTTTACATCTTGACATGAGTCCCCGTTTCCCAGTTCTGTGGAAATTGCAGATGTTTTTACCGTTGCAGTTAACTCATCAGTAGCTGGGTGACCCTAAAACTGGAAGTGGGTTCCCATGAACCCAGGGGAGAAGCTTCTAGGCAAGTCTGTAAGAACCAGCTTACGCAAGTGCCTTGCTTGCACAGACCCCTTTTTCTTCTCTGTGGGGAGACAGAGAAAACCCCTGTACAGAAAATATTCTGTGCTTAAAGTGAAAATCTGGGTTGAGGGGGAGAGAGGAGGTTCCCTTTTTTAAACCAAGAGCTAAAGCTTAGTGACTTTCCAGTGCTTTTAACAAAAAGTTATATTTTGCATGTAATGCCATCAGCGCAACTTTAAAAGAAATCTTAAGAAATCTCAAACTGCGTAACAAAACCCAGAGTATATGTAATGCGGACTATGCATTTGTTTTTCTTTGTTAACTAAATGTTGTAGTTAATATTGTAACTAATAGTTGTAATTTTTTAACTAAATATTGTATCTAATAGTTGTATATTAGTCCTAGGTATTGAATGTTTCAGTACTTTTTTTTTTTTTTTTTTGATCACGGGCTTTTGAACACCAGAGTAGTCAAAAGGTGAAAGAATATTTTTATTAATTCACCGCAGAGCCTGGCAGTTCTTACATTAGTAGGTACATGAAAGCATTAGCTAGAAGTTGCCCTTTTACAGTCACGTGGTAGTCACTAAAGACTTTGTGATCAATGATAACCAAACTCTGATGAAATTGTGATTTGATCAAACCAGCAAAGCAAAGCTTTGACATCATAATTTATGTCTTACATTACAATTATTCTATCACAAAAAAACCCCCAAAAAACATATTTTCTTTCAAGAAATATGTTGCATTTAATAAAATTTAAAATATAGCTAGAGCACAGGACTTTAATGATGAATATCCTATAAATTTCTTTATCAAGTAGCTTTGCATGTGGTGGTGATGTTTTTTTGCATCTACCAAAATAATTGTCTTGAAATAATATAGAAAGATTTTCTATTACTTACAGAGGTTTAGTTTATATTGCCAAATCAAAATGAGAAACAGTTGTTAAGTGGTAAGCAGCATATAAAAATCGCTGGCCTTTTGTCCCCATGTTTACATTTAATGCTCAATCTGAATTTTCTGATGCATTATGGTAATAAAAAATGCATTGCATTTCCTCTAATAGCGGTAGCCTTTGACCCTCTTGGCATTAAGAGATAATAACAAGCAAAGCAGGTAAACAACATATGCTTATTGCATTGTTAGGCTTGAAATTGGCATCTGGTGGCGATGGAAAAAGTATTCCAAAGCAGGATTGTCCCTGCTTTAAGATTTTTGTGCTATTGAGTGGCTCGCAGGGGCTGAATACCTCAGTTGGTGTTCTCTTTGAAAAAGTTCACTCTTTCCCCTTCCTCTTACAGGAAGACAAAGCAAGGCAGGGAATCCCTGTGTTGACATCATACCGTGGACAAGCTGAAATACAACTGGCAGAGCGGTGGCTGCACAGCGTGAGGTCACGCATGGTGTGGAGGTTGCTGAGGCAAGGCTGGAACAGAGCGCTCTGGGTCCAGAAGGAGTATCTCTTTGCTGCTGCTTTTCAGAGTTAATTAAATGGGATTTAGTGCCTTTTTCCCAAGCTGGTATCACTGAGTGAGTATCACATTACTTAGTAATTATCTCACTCCCTAGCTCAGACCTCTAGTGCAGCACTGCGTCCCCAAAACCTTGCCTTTCATGTCAGCGTTGGCATCCAGACTAAACCCATAGCTCATTTAAAGAACCTAACTTTCAGAATAAATCATTCTGATGTTGTATTTTTGTCGTAAGAGTGACCAGAAGAAGCCAGTCCCAGGCTCTGTTAATGGGGGTCACAAGAAATGAGTGTGATCTCCATAGGTGCATGTCTCTGGCGTAGCTTGAAGTTCCTATCTTCTCTCTGATATCATTCCATGTTCACATAAGGAAGCGGACCTTCCAGTCTCATGAGCTGTCAGAAAATCCAAATAAATATAGAAACTGTACTGAAGAAAGCATTTCTAGAAAGAGAGGACTGGAGTAGAATTTATATATTGATGATAAGGATGAGGACTGAAGAGTGAAAGGCTTCTTTCTGAGGACTTGAAGGTGAGCGAGTACTTGAACCTTAAACCATTAATGCAAGGAAGTGGTCAGTAGCAGTTTATTTGGAGAGGATAATAAATACTTTGAATCTATAGATTTCTTTCCACCAACTAGGTTTTTTCCCCGTCCTGTACTCTTTAAATAGATTGCTGTATTTCCCCAAAAGGAGTGTAATTTTTTGCCATTTCAAAATGAATGCTGTAGCTGGAACTTGTAGAACAATTATAATTTATTATAAGACATGATATGAAAATAAAAAATAAGTGGAAATGGCTTTGTTGGGGGTAAAATATGTTAACATGGGATTGGCAGATTATCTGATTATCCTTATTCTTCGAAAACTGAAGCATGGAGAGCTCAGTGTGTTCCTCCTTGTTTGGAACATGAAAAGAATGGTGAAAGCAAATTTTTCAGCTCAGTCTTGAAAGTTGAACAGCACAATTACAAACACATGAAAACACATTGTCATCACCGATAAGGGCTTGGGGTTCACAAAGAGATTTCAGCAGTCACATCTTCTTCATGTTAAGTCATAACATGAGCTCCTGGTATATAAAAGGTCAAAACCACCTGCTGAGTGCTGCTATGTAAGAAATAAGTCAAGTGAGTTTCTCAAGTACAGGTATGTGTTAATCTGGGACTAAACAAACAAAAGTTACCGTTGATAGTGTGAATGAATATTTTGAAGGCCAAACCTCAAGCAAGATAGATATTCTGTGATCATTTATGAAAAAGGAGTTTAAAAACAACAATAAAAAACCAGTTTAAGAGAAATGAGAACAGCTTCATGGTTAAAGCACTGCCTTTACAGTGCTCCACATAGAATCACCAAATCTCTTTCATAAAATTGTGAAGTTTCAATTGGTGGATCTGGGATAGATGTCTTCTAAACTTGAGTCAATATAGGAAACGTATTCAGCCACCTTTGTCACCTGCTGTCAGCTTGGTGGTGCTCTTAGCTCTGAAGCTTTCAAGCTGTTTCTTGTCCGACACCATGTATGTGATGCTGGTAGCATGTTGACATTTTTGTTCTATCAACTGTAAAGGAACGTAAAAAGTATATGAAAGAAAGAAACTGTGATGAGCACCTGACCTAGATTTGAATCTTTTTTTAAAGCAAAATGGTTCATGGTTACTTTGAATATATCCTGCATTTTCTGGGTTTGTAAATCTGCTGTGGAATCACTTCTGAATGGACTGCTAAGTCTGTGTATGAGCTGATTCCTTGTAATCTCTACTAGCTTGAAGTAAAGCTAAATAAACCTAATGGTGCCATCGAATACTTATTTTCTCTCTTTATCATGCTTCTTTCTTTCAGACTCTGCCACTCTGAAATACTACAGCAAATGTTTCTTAGGCTGTGCGTTTCTTATGGCATGGTTACGCCTTGGTGATTCGTTTGTTGTATGAGAGCGATGGGGTAAAAGCTGTGGTTGAGGCAAATTTCTTGAGCATTAATGACCAGAGCTTGTGCCTGCGAGCGTACAGCTTTTTGAGGGTGGGGGTGTTTTGGGGTTTTTTTGGTGCTTCGGTGGTAGGACTGTTTCGTCAAAAATCTTCATTTTCTGGCTTGCCTCTGAGGAATATTGGAGCATAAGTGATTACCTCTTGTTCTTTATTTGTTTTGTAAATTTTATGACAGTGTTGAACAAAATCCTGTTTTCTTGTATCCATAGACCCACAGGAAATTGATCTCTCTTTTATTAAGAGTATATGCATTACACGTGAAGTTTACGTGTTCTTAGTGTTCTGCCTTTTCTTTCAAAGGGTAACATCTCTTACCAGTCTCTGCTCAGAAGAAAAACTAATGTGCAAGAAGTTCTGAGATACGGGTACGTTAGGGTTTCTTCGCTTGCTGTGCGTTGTTCTGTTTCAGTTTCTCTTTCCCAGTGTGTTTCTACGTCTGTCCTGGTTTGGGACTATGGTGAAAGGTTTAAGAGTATATCTAAACGGCAGCTAATGAAAGCTTTCTGTGGTAACATTTAAAAAACCCCAGACAAAACCCAAACCCTAAGAAGTGCCTCAAGGGGCAGAATTCTTGCACCTATTTCACACAAATTACACCTTATCTTGCAAAAATTCGATTTCTTTTTCTACAAGAATTCACGGTGCCATACAACCAAACCTAGTAACATAAATACTGTTCCAGTTGCTGCTTTTGTGTATAGCACATGATTACATGGAAGGGACTATCTCTGTCAAAATTGAAATGCAAAGAAATATCACCATATTTAAAATTTCAGAAGGCACCTTATTCCTAGTGGTAACAATGTGGTGCTTAAAAGAATTCTGGTTGCTTGTACTTCTGCACTCAGCTTTTGCATTCAAATGTTTTGCTAGGTGGTTTCGGTGCTTGGTTTTCTTTCACAGCAATCAGTTTGCAGTATTCACAGGTGATGAAAGTAAGTTACTTGTGTAAAATGAAAAATAACTTAGTTGATGTTATAAAGTCTGGTTTGGGTCATGTTTTCTCAAAAGCGGTTTAAGTTACTGAAGTGTAGATTGCTTGCTCTATCAACTGAAGCTTCCATTGAAAAGGGGATCTGATCACATCTGAAATGTGGATTTGAAAAGTGTAGTAAAGTACGGAGTAAATAAAAGCTGGAACTGAATATTGAAGAAAGAGTTGAGGGTTCATGGAAGGAAAATCCATCAGCGATTTGTAAGAGAGCAGTCTCTCTGGCTCATAAAGCTTTTGAGATCTGTGCACGGATCACTGAACGCTGGCAGTATGCACTTACATTTTCCTGGCAACTACTCTTAGTCTCCTTCAGGATACTGGGTTACAACAGCTTTTACTAGATAAAGCTGTTCATATGCATACCCTGTATGCTTTGAACAAAAAGTGGCTAGATCTGGAGGAAAAATTATGGTGTCAAGATTGTATCACAATCTGCAGAGGTGCGTGTATGTACGTGGATGAAGTCCTCCACTGAAATGCAACAGCAGCCACCTCAGGGTGTTTCACATATCTTCTGCTTAGGAGGATGTGATGGCACACATACCAAAATTACTATCTTTTAATACCATTTTCAAGGGTGATTCTCTTTTAACAGGTTACAGCTGATTACCAACACAGCAGAGGTTTTTGCAGCATCCTAGAAGGGACATTGGCCATTCGTTTTGTGTCATTACTGCATTTCAGCTGTTTTATTTCTGCTCTTCCCGGAAGAGCAGGTTATAAATATGCATCGAGAGTCAGTATTTCTTTCCTGTTTAGACTGCAATAATTAATTTTATACATTTTTCTCCATTTTAATGGCTCACAATTTCTCTTATCCACTAAGTTCAGAGGCTTTGGCCTAGCAAATATTCCAGGGCTTTTTATTTTTAGAGTTGCCAAGTCTGGAAACTACTCATGACTGGGAAATGCTGTTTTTGTATTTATAATCCCCAAACTATAGGGAATTTATTGTCCTTCAGCAAGCTTTTCAGTAAGCCTCCTATGCAATTTTGGAATATGATACTGGTTACTTAGGGAATCTCTTGTATTTGGCAGGAGCAGTGTAGCTTGCACTTTGAACGTTAAAACAGCCTTCATGGGTTTTGGCGGTCTTACTTCACTCTTGATATTCTTTATGAAACGATATCCAAAGCAAAGATTTTTTTTTTTCTTTCTTCCTTCCTTCATATTAGACATGGTGTGTTTAAATTACAGAATAAAATTGTGGTAGTGGTCATACTGTATACTATGCTATATCAGTAGGATGTTTTTCAGGATAGGTACATCCATTTTAAGCAGCAGAACTAGTACCCTAAACTGCCAGGGAAGCTTATATCAGGGATTCATACAGGCCAAGCAAAAGGTTGTCGTGACAATTGCCTTTCCAAGCAATGATCACCATTGTAGGTTTGGGATTTTTGTTTGGGAGTTGGTTGGGTTGGTTTGGTTTTGTTGTTTGTTTGTTTTTACCAAAGTGCCGTGCCAAACTCTAGAAGCTTTCAGATTTGTTCCTGTTAGGGACGATGTTGATGATGGAGGTTGGTTATCTCCTCCATGCAGTTCTGTTTGGTTTAATTCAATATATGTTCTTCACTTCTTTGCTCCTGGAATCAAGGGCATCTCTGGCTACACACGCCCTGGCTTTGCCTGCCTTCCCTTGCTCCCTTTTCTCCTTTGTACCTTATTTCTCTTCTGCTCTCTACAGATACAAGAATCTGTCTGTGGTTTAATGAATTTGATGGCAATTTGTCAATGATTAACACTGCTGTGGGTTGAAACTAGATGACTCTGAATATAAAGTAGTGTCAAACTTTGGTTTAACTTGGTACAGTATTTCTATTTCAAGTATTTATCTGTGCATTCAAATCCCATCAATAAGATTTAGACTCGTGCTTAATGCTAAAGAGGTTTTCTGTATCAGTGCTATAGGCAATAAAATAGCTAAGCACATTCATAACTCTATTTTTAACTGCCTTTTGAATTCCTTGATGAACTCTTTGCAGAAGGTGTATAACACTGCACAAAAATGCTCGAGATACTCAAACTCTTCTTGTTACGGAATGTCAAACTCTCATTAACTCCTATAGAGAAACAGCATGTCCCTGATAGTGCAAACAGGACACTTGACAAATTTCAAGAAGCTCTGGAAAATGTAGGGACTTACGTGTGCCATGGAACACTTAGATAAACTTGACTCTTTAGTACTGACTGAAGTGAATGTAAGATTAACGTGGGAATTTGACTCTGCCACTGGAAGATCCAGTATTACATACAAACTTGCTGTGCTGAGAGATCGCAGTGTTTAGCATTCTTGTCTTTTAGGTTGATAAAGGAGCTGATAGAGAACAATAGAGATACTCGTAATTATCAAGCTGTGATGAAAACTTTCCTTTCTGAGGAAAACTTTTCCTTTCCTTGCCTTTTGTTGTGACTTGTTGTATAGTGACTTCCTGAAGTAAGTGCATGCTTATGAAAGGTAGACCAATCTACATTTAGCAGCAATTCTTTAAGTGACAGATTCATTATATATCAAATTGCTGTCAGCTACAGGCAAGAAGGAGATAGAGCAGGAAGCGAACATTTCCATGCAGATCACTGCCTAACTGATCTGCTTGATCCTGCAGACTTACTTATACAATTAACTTGAGTGAATACCTTGAAATAGTTTATTGATTCTATACCACTTTTATGTACACCTATATATTGCCTTTTGATTTTGAGTGATGAGTAAATGCATTGAATTTATTGGAGGTGCTGCTGATGAATATTTATGAAGTACCAAAACATTTTTAGGGCAGAAGCATTTGCTTTTAAAATATATAAGCAACTAGCCATAATCGTTTCCAAACTGCATAGCTTCTGTCATCTGACTATTTCTGTTCAACTGGTTGAGTTGAATACTATTTGTATAAAATGACTTGAGAAATTATAATATTTAGCAATAAGACTTTAATTAGTAAAATCTATGTTCTTGAGAATAATTATTTAACAACATTTTGAGTTTAATTAACAGTTATATTATTCTACCTTTTATGCTACAATAATTAATACATTACTAATTCTGTTGGCACAGATAGAAGAAACTAATTACTTTAAATTTTCATGCCTATAAAAAGATGAAATTCATTAAGGTTACTATTAGAATAATTTTTACAGTGTTTTTGGGTAACTAATATCCTGGTTTATTTTCCTTGTTTAAAAAACTTATAAAAGGACAATCAATTTCAAAGAAGTTGCAAATTACATATCTTAATGCAAGTATGTTATAATGAAAATCCTATTTTTGGTTTTATTCCAAAATCTTACAGTTTTCTATACACAGTGTTTGGCCAGTATAGCTTTTACTGTCAAATTTATAAGCAGGCCTGCTCACTGTTAAAATTATTATCAGATATAATTTACCATGGTGAATTATGTATCTGTAGATAAAAGAGCATAACAGAATTTCAGAAACAGCCTGGTTGTCTTTTAATTATTTTTATATATAGGTGCAAAGTACTTTCTGGCAATAACTGTAAGGCTGGATGATGTAATATTCTTCTGTGAATCGTTATGTCAATGCTAGTGTAGGCGTTACGAGTGAAATCCTAAAAGATTTTTATATAAACTTCCCTTAATGTGTGGCCTGAGATATCCCTGCCTGGGCATGCCTGACTTTCTGACCACAGAGACTGTGCTTGTAATGATGGAGAGAAGAGATTCTCCAGGGTGAGATTTTTGGGGGGCTGAAGATTAGGAGCTCTGTTTGAATGATACTGAGCTTGACTTGATACTGAGAGCGTGATGCAAGACCTCAGGAAAGGCTCTCAGGAATTTGCTCTCCAGACTTTCCACAGCATGTCCTGTTGGGCAACTCGAAGCTTTCACATGGTGGGAGTCGAAATGGTGCAATGTTTGTTAGGCATGTTGGGGAATATGCCACTAACAATCAGGATCTATTGGTTGTGATCTAGCAGATGAAAAGAATGTGCGGTGCATCTCTTTGTACAGATGTTACGCTATGCACAAAGTAGCAGCAGAAGTTCAGGTAAACTTTGTACAGGCTTACTTATCTTTCTCTCCTTTAATGCCTCTGAGCTCAAATGAAACATTGAAAATTAGTTTTGTGATGAACTAACGATAAGGCAATGTAAGAGAGAGCGAGCTGCGCTAGAGTTCAAAGAATCACACGGTACTTGACGTTGGAAGGGGTTAACCTGGATGGTAGCCCAGTGCCCACTAGTTTAAAGTAATGAGCACTTTTATGATCTGTAGGCTGTTGGGCTTTTTCAGATCCACTCCGTCAAGTGGAGAAATATAAGCAAATGAATACAGTTCTATCTCCACATAACGCTGATGTTTTATTCTTTAATTATACTGGAGCAGAAGGGGTCAATGGATTGTCACTAGGACTGTTAGCTACTCTCTAACAGTGAGACAGTCAGCCTGTAAGGTTTGCTATTTTTAACCTTTAAATAGGCAGCTGTAGGGGAAACGATATAATTTTCCCATTTCTCTCTCATTTTTAAATCTGAACTTTATCAAGCAGCATGCATTTCAGCTGAGACGGAACGGCAGTACTGATGTAGTGGTTTAATGCGTTATATTCTTCCTCAGAAACTGGGGTGCATGTTCAGTGTCTCAGGTAATACCGGTTTGTTAAGCCGCATCCTTTGTCCAAAAAGATTTTGTGTGTGTGTGTGTGTATTCACATGCACAGGCATAAATGAAAAATAAATGCCTCCACAGTTTTCAGCACAATTTATGTGATTAGATCTTCTATTAAGGTTAGAGCTTTGAAAAGGCGAGGAAGTGCAGATTAAGACCAAGGCATGTTAACATGGCTGGGTGTGATCCATTTCTACCTTACCTACCTGGTGCTGTTTTGCATTTGATTTCAGGCTTCTCTTTTCAGGGTCCTACTTGCTCATTTTTTTGCCTTATAATCACCCATTCATTGGATAGCTTGTTTGCAAAAGTTTCTTTTCCTCTCAATTTCAACTCAACTAGGAAGACAGACACTTAGAGTGGAGATTGTGGTAAGTTATCTCCTGCTCTCACCATGTCTGACACTCTAGAGGAAAAGTTTTGGTAGCACAGATCTTTCTAGTATCTGAGAAAGGTTTTGCTCATTTCAGCATGCCAATTTTGATGCTTTTAAGTGAAACATCTTTAAGATATTAATTGAAGAAAGTTCAGGAAAGTTATCAAAGCAGTTTCAAGTGCTTAAATATTTTAACGCATGTTGTGGGGACAAGGTAGGTGAGAGATGTTCTTTCTCATAGATCACCAAAGCCAACTGCCCATTCACTTGCTGCTTCCCATCGCAGGGGTGCTGGAATGTATCACTGAGGAGATTCCTACTTCTGGAGTGTTCAGGTGCCATCAGTGGCTGGACCTGCTCAGTGTTAAGGCTTGCTGTGTGTTAGAAGTCTTCAGTATAACACATTGCTGATGTTTATTTCAGCATTTAAAAATATTTCCTTTTAGTGTGACTGAGTTCTCATCCAAAACTGAAATGTTATCGTCACAATTGGAACTAAAACCAACTGATGAGTAGAAAAATTGTGAAACAGAATTTCAGTTTGGGTTTTGTAGGCACTGCCAGGCCCCTGGAAACACCAGGCAACTGTTACAGGGTTGAGAAGTAGCGAGCTGGAAGAGTCATCTCTGGCATGGGTGTCCTTAGGTAACGTTACCATGAGTCTGATGCAGAGTTCAAGGCTTTTTGGTCAGTAAGAACAGATGATGTGCCATGGATACTTATACATTGATGCGTAGCAATGCTCTATGCGTGTTTAAAAATTCTTGTCTGGATCTCCAGAGTGTATGGCACACGTTATGGGTGGGATCTTATCCTGCTTGTATTTTAACAAGCTCCTAATGTAGATGTTAGGTAGAAATCTGTCAATCTGTGTTGTAACTGCTAATCAATAAAACATTCCGGAGACTTTTCTTGTTGATTTAGGGATTAAAGAGCTTTACTTACTGAGCCAATAGAAATACTAATGAGGTTGTTACCTTTTAGAGAAATGGGATTGTTTGATGATGTGACTAGAAGTCACCATCACTGAGAATGACTTTCAGTGAGGAAGATTTTGCTAACGTTAGTCAAGTTTAGTTTTGTACGAAATTCTGGCAAGAGGATTGTTTTCAGGGTTTCCTTGGTTGCTGGTGTTTTTGGGGGTTTATTTGGTTTGGGTTTTGTTACTTGCTCTAGTCTTTACTGAACAGCCACGAATGGACTTGAACAAAAAAACCTCCACGGGATAGAAAGACTTTTTCTGTCTTCATATTTAGCTGTTAGTGATGGGAAAACTCCTTTTTAATGACTCATATTCTTGGTACACATATACCTATTATTTCTAAATATCTCCAAGTATCCATAGATAACTTTGTAAATATATTATTGTATAATTTAAAACTTCACTGTCCTCAAAGCATCTGGGAAGAACCAGCTTTGTTGAATGGAATTCCACTATAATCTGTATTATACTGGAGTAAAAAATAAGGCAACAGCAAAGGTGATGGAACCTTTTGTTGTTCATGAAGTATGTCAGCTTGGAGAATATACTTCCTTCTTGCCTTGAATAACTGCTAATATTCAGCCACTGTTCATCAGATGATTTTTGTGATGATGATAAAAGAAATACTACATAGTGTTACCATTTGAAAAGATTTTGGTGCTGTACTTTGATACTTTTCCTTTTGGCTCTATTTTTTACAGCAAAGCTGTTCATTTCGCCTTTTCTGGCATAATCCTCATGGATATCTAAATACTAGATTTTTTTGTACCCATTTCTAAATTCTGTTCCTTTTACTAATACGGACTGTTTGCATACAGAAATCAAAGCCCATATCTTTTGCTCATAATACATTACATATGGGACTGTGTATGGTAGTTTTAGCTGTTAAAGGTGACATATATCATCTTATAGTTTCTTTAGTGAAATGTCAAGAAAAACAAAAAAGCAGCGGTATTTGCATTGAACTACTTCCAGGAAGTACACTTTGTTCCTTGATAGGCATTTCTAATGGGATAGCCAGATAGAGTTATATTGCTACACTATATAATGAAATTTCTAAATCTTCATTATCTGAAGAGAACTGTGATTCATGCTGGCAATTCATGGAAAATTACAGAGCAGGGGAGAGGAATGAGCTCTCAGGTTGCTGATGGCTCTTCAGTGCTCTACTTATTACATAGAAATATACTTCTGTACTTTCTTTTGGCATCAAATTCTTCAGGTCTGTAAACAGCCAATAGCCACAGGTGTGTCTCTTTGGAAAGCAGATTTTTGTATCTCTCTAAATGCTTTTTGGTTTAATACGTTAAATGTTTGTTCAATATTTGTCTTCTATCAGTAGAAAATAATACAAAGGTGCTTTGGAAATTAAACAAAATTATATCATGATTCTCTCACCTTTTTGGGCGGATTCAGGTATGCCTGAATTGGTAGAGTTAAAATGAATAGTCAGGTCACCCCTTTTCACTGTCTTGCCTACCCTTCTGCACGCCCACAGCCTCTGACGGTGAAGTCATCCTTTGCCATTTCTTTAGATGCTATCGAGGATTTCAAAGGATTTAGGACTGCTATTGCAACCTTACCATGCCCGTTAAACGTGTCCTTGCACCTAACAGAATGAGTGCTTGCTTGTTTTTATGTTGTAACTAACATAAAACATGCCAAAATATCGTCAGGAATTTAGTATTGCTATAAACCTCAGCGTATGCATAAGCTAAACATTTATTTAATCTGTTGAAATATTTGTTCTCTGCAGTTGCACGAATGGTAAGAATTTAATGTTAACAGGGTTTTTACAGAGCATTTCGTTGTGACAGGAGTCGCTTACCACTGGATGGCACTATTTAATAAATTATATCGGGGAAGTTGATTGCTGCAATATGCAAACTTTAGATTTAGAGGACATTATAGAAGTGACATTTAGAATTGCTAAATATATTCTGTGTGTCTTTTTTTTTTTTTTTTTTTTTTTTTTGATGGAGAGCACAAAACACATTGGTCCAATGAGCACATGAAATGACCAGTGGGGCCATCTTAGCTGCACATGTTTTATATGAAACTCAGTAACTGTACTATCATAGGTCTGCCAACTAATGTATTTTCTATTTTATTGAAGTTCTGATCCTGAACTCTTCAAAAGCATAGGTTTTTAAAGGCATAAATGTTCCTTCTTTTTTCTTCCATCAGGAGAAACTGATTTTAATAGTCTTGATGATGATACATGGTGCTGAGTTCTGTTTCTATTTTATTATTCCTTAATATAAAATGTCAGCAGTTACCATTCAGTAAGTTATCAGGGGTTTTGTTCTTATGCAGGACCTTAGCAGAGAAGCTGGTGTACAAACTTGGGCAATTCACAGAAGAAAGATTCCAGATAAAAATGGAATGAAATCAGTTTCATTTGCTAGAAAGTAAGAATGCTGGAAAGCTTTTTTGCAGTTTTTGAAAGATGACTGAGGAGGAACTTACACCGTAAATGGGCAAACCTGAACTTTGTGTATAAAAAGAAAATGAATGTTTTAAAGATTTCACTGAAGGACATGTGAAGCTTCATTGAAAGGCAGTCAAGAAATAAAAATTCTGTAAGGGAATTAAAGTAAAGGCAGCTATCCCAGAATAATAATATGGCAGGGATGTGCAGAAATACAGGGAGAATGATAATAGTATAGGCTCTGCTTTCCTTTCCTGCCCAGTTGGTGCAGTGGATGCAAAATTTCTGCTCACAGCTGTTAAGCAGCTAGATGGAAAAAATGGCTTTTGTTTTCAGAAGCTGAGGTTAAAAATAATCAGGATAACCTTGTGTTTTGCTGTTAACATTTACCACTTTCACTATGCTGAGTATCAGGTGATCACATTGCAAGCTCTGTATCTATAACAGCAGCATCTTTCCCCGGAGCTGTGAATTTTGTGGAGAACCTGTACAGTGTTATCTTCTGTGGATTCAGTACATTGTGCATAATAGTACCAGTTGTGCTCCTCAGCGCAAGGCAAAGTAACAGAGTGAGTTGTAGAAAATGTTTACCAAAGTAAAACTAAACTTCAGCCTTTTTATTTTCTGTTTGATGAGCATCTGAAAGGATTTAGACTCTGATGCAGCACTAGCGGTGGCAAGGGAAACCCTATTCTTCAACAGGTCTACGACTGCACGTGTGGTATGTCACTTTTAAAAGGAAGAAGAGGGTTTACTTATGATTTTAGTGGGAAACAACAAACTAGTGGTTAGCTCTACAGTCAAGATTTGAAGATGGAAGGCAACATCCATGAAGTATTTCTCATATACTACATTTTTTGATCCAGGCAACTTCCCTTTCTTTCCCATGGCACAGTCCTCATTTTTACTCTCTCTGAATTGGAGGGTTGATTTTTGGTGCTTGCCAGATAGTAGTAATAATTTCAACAAGATAATAAAATACCAACCAAAGTAGTAATTTTTGGTTGGAAGCTGAAGAATATCTGGTTACCAATGCACAGAAAACTGTCTTAAGTCCTAGCACATTTCAGAGAAATTACTAAGAAAAAAAATTACCAACACTCAAAAGTAAAAGTGTCAGCTAAAACAGTTCTTAGAAATAAGTGGTAAATTATATTGAATATGATTATACATCAACTGTCATATTACTTATTTCTCTCTGAGACTGTTATACTTCGTGTCCTGCCTTGTTTTGCTTTTCTAATCCATACAGAATGAGCTTGATTCTGTCTCCAGCAACAACTTCTGCATTGAAGAGATTGTGTTCTAGATGTGACCCAACGAGTGGAGTACTCATAGAGAAATTATGGTATCAACTCTGTGAAATAACTATTGGCATGCATGTTTCCATTCTCCGCAGCTAATGGGAGTACGGTCGTTCAAGCTGGGAGTGAAGAATAGTATCTAAGATGTTATCGTGAGAAATGAGACTCAGCTGGCTTGGTTGTCATAACTGCATAATGCACATTGCTGCTTTAATCTCAGAACAGGCTGCAGTGTTTTCTTTATACAACTTCTTACCTTCCGATTTCAGAACCTGGAAGGATAAAACAGTTGACCTTTAAAAAGCAAAAAGCAGTTTGCCAAGCATCTGTTATGAGACTGAAGGCTCTTGGACTCTAGATCTACAGTGAAGTCAATTTTCTTGTTATCAAACCACTGATACATTTAGAGTGTGGGCTACTTATATCATCCGACATTCTAACATCAGTTTGAGAGGTATCGTGGCCTGCTAAATCTGTATGTTATTTCTGATAAAGAGAGTTCAACTCCATATTTCAATTTCTTCTTTTAACCTCTGTAAATCTGTTCGGATAGAAAAAAAAAAAAGAGAGAAAAAAGGAAAGTTTCTACTCAAACACCAAACAAGCTTACAGTACATTTATTCAGCACTTAGTCTAGGGAATTTCAACCACAGCTGAAGCCTATCTACGCTTCCATGATGTAACTCATTCTATGTTCATTGAAATTAGGAGAAAAATATATATTGATATTTGTTTACAGTGAAGAAAGAAAATGAAACAGTTAATGTTTAATGAGGATAACAAAGTGGGCCAGCTTTAAGCAGAAGGACAAATGTAAAAAGATATATTACAGAATACCTGTAGCCCTGTGAAGAGTGGGAGTTCATCTTTCCTTCAAAATAAGGAGAAATTCAGACACTCTCTTTCCGAAAGAGCTGTCAACTAGAGCTGATTCTTGGAAATGTGTTGTGGGGAGAGGCTTTGTACTAAGTGATGTGGGTATCTAATTTATAAATCCCTGCAGAGTCGAGAACTGCTTAATTTAGGCTGGAATTTAAAATGTGTTTGGGAAAAACTTGACATCTTTGGAAAAATTCTACTGGAATTAGAATTTAAGGAGGTTTTGTGCATCTAAAACTTAATGTAAGTTACTCCATCAGGAACCCTATTTTGTAACTTCTTTCTGTATCTTAAAATAAATGTTTTTGTCAGGAAAGCAGCTACTACCCATGCGTAGCCACTGTTGCATAACATATTTGTTGTTGTATGTTACAAATTGGTTATGGTTAAGTGAAGGCTACAATTTTTATAGAAGCTCCATTATAAAATCCCATGTTTATAAAGTATGGTTGACTGAAGTAGGAGTGGGTTTCCTTAAAGGAGATACATGGATGCTCTGTCCCAATTCATAATGGATTTATTTTAGAATGATCATCTTGGGCAGATTTGTGGTATCTATAGGACAGAAAAACAAATTATCTAGGTTCTACTTTACCATATCATTACCATAATTTTCTACACCCATTCTTACACTATTGTAGCTAATTTAATCTAGGTAACTTAATAAGTTACAAAGTGTTCTACCCAGAGTGCCCTATAAATTGTATTTTTTTTTTTTTTATTCATCTTTGATTCCATTTCCATTATTCATTCATTAAGTATCTAAGGACATGATTGCATCTGGCAAGGTACACAGCCACTGGAAGTCACTCTTATCCAAAGCATTGCACGATGAGATTAAGTTTTAAGCACTTCATGGTAAGAGAGTATTTTTATGTGTGCCCAATAGAACTATAGGATATTTGGGACTTTCTTGGTTGCTCTACAGATTTTTCTAAGCAAAGAGAAGGAATAATTCCCATGTGTATGTGCATTTATTTCTCTGACTTTAAATAGAAGCTTTAATGTTCAAGTTTGGTAGGAACATACGAGTATTTAAGGGATATTTCTCCTGTGAGTTTCTTCTCTAGAAGTACTCTGTTACAACTGAGGATGGTAAAAGCTCCGTACAGTCCTCGGTGCTAGTTAGACTAGGAAGTGACAGTAAAAGAAGCTCAGCTGTGAACACTTTACCCACACTGTATAAACTATTTATCTGACCTACAGCTGGTGAACATTCTTGCGCACGGCAGGGGATCCGTAGTGCCAGCCTCCAGCCCCTGCAAGCACCATTTCCACCTGCAGCACCGCTGCAGAATGTAATGAAGACATTGCACATTAAGGAAAAGATTATACCCTGGGGCAAGAAAATGGTGAAACAATCACTGTAGGAGTGTTTTGTTTTTCTTTTGTATTTTAAGTGGTGGGTTTGTTCTATTAATTAGTTGGAACACTTAGCTTTTAAATTTCCATTGCAGAAATACCAGCATGATTAGCACAGAAGAAGGGAAATAGGCTTGCTAGATTATATTGTTTAAAAAAAAAAAGGCAAAAAGAACTGAGTGACACTTTTCAAAATCTTGCCACTTGGTTTCACTCAAGGTTTGGCATATCCCCTGCAACCATTCATTCTCTTCCTCAAATTATACAAAATAATGTTTATTACATTTACATTGTAATCTATTTGAGGTTTTTTTTCAGTGCTAATGATCTTTTTAGCTGATAGTTAAGCGGATGGCCGGATGAAAACTGCATATCCTGCATACTTTCAGACAATATTTTAAAAATAACAGCTTCCCTTTCAAAGTTACACAAACCTTGCTCTGAGACTCTTCTTGGGACGAGAAGTGTTAAGGAATTAATGAAAATGATACATCAATAAATACTTTGAAGGATGGGTTTTTTTATCCTTGTCTGGTTACATAGCGAACGTTTGAAGACAACAGTAATACTGGCATATTCAAGAGATGAGTAAAAAATGGAACTAAAAGTAAAAAATAAATAGCTCTATAATCACAATCTTAATAGCAAATAATGTTGTAATTATTATTTTCCTTCATGAAACTTGACAGTGAGAATCCTGTTGCAGCTTCTTAGGCAGTATAGAATTTTATTTTATGATAAATACTGAAGGGAGAAGCTTTGCAGAATTACCTGCGTTAGTGCTACAAATAACATCATCAAAATAGGTGTGTATTTGCTGTCTTTACTTTTTTTAGAGCACCCATGTAGTACAAATATATTTTTGTAGAATGGTGTTATTGAGACATGTAAAATGATGCTTGTATACAATATGCTACTTCTACAAATGACTTTTTTCTCCCTTTTTGCTATGATTATTTTTTCCCTGATTAGCCATATCCCTCATCTAGTTGCAGATTTGTTTGGAGTACTAATAGAGAACTTTGCTTACTAAAAGTAGTTTTGAATTAGGCGATTTTCAACTTAGTGGTATTAGCATGGAAGACATCAATTACTCGTAATATTTGGTAGATGGAATAGTACTTTTGCCACCTCTTGATGTGGTAGAAGATTGCGTTGCGTTTTGGATTATATTTCCAGGTTTCAGGCTGCCACAAGGCTGAGGGTTTCACCTGCATCTGCGCAGAACTTGTTAGAAGTCGACTTGTTAGGTGGCACAACGAGGCGTTCAGGGGTCAGACGTGATCTGGGTTTGTCTGGAGCGTGCCAAAGAACTTTCTGGTGAACATTTGATTCTCTTAAGAAATTTTATCACATAACAGCCTTTTCTTACTAGCTCACAAACCCATGTGTTCAGTTAACTATAGGTATATCTCCTATGAATTACTTAGGAGAAATGTACTATGTTTCTGGGTATACAGACCACCTGGAAATAATTTTGAGGAAGTGGAACACTTTGATTTGAGAAAATTGTCTTGAAATCATCCTTAATCATCCATCTAGTCTAGTGGAGGGTGTCCCTACCCATGGCAGGGGGGGTTGGAACTAGATGATCTTTGAGGTCCCTTCCAACCCAAACCATTCTATGATTCTATGAATAATCAGAATTAGTGTAAAGAAACATGAAATATTCTCAAATATTTTTAATATTTGAATGCTTTTAAATGGTGAAATGGAATGGTAGGAAGCTCGTGGGTCTTCTAGTGCAAAAACTAGCAGTTCTTGTACAAACTCTCAAAGACTATTTGAGAGCCTTCAGAAAAATAACTTTCTGTATCATATTCTATTACACTTTCAAGAAGTAAATTTTCATATTCTCCTTCATAAGGAAAAATAATTTAAAGCACTCTGTGGCCTTTGGAATTCCAGGAATGCATTAATGCGTGGAAAATATTCTTGAGTAGATGCAGCTTCCCTTTACCCTAACATGTTTTTGTCCCAGTTATTCCAATTCTCATTACTCTTTGGGTGCTTGATACACAATTGCCTGTCACTTCCTTTAAAAGTAGTCATTAATACAAAAAATAATTTGAGAATAGATTAATCCATTATTTCTGATTATTTTCCTAATGTGTATACATAAAAACTAACGTTTGGAAAATTATTGCTCTATGCTGACAGCTGGGTGGTTCCACCCTTTCCATTTTCCCAGCCCTGGTGCTTGCTCGACCACTCTGTTGGATGACTTGACTTGTTAAAATAGCATAAACCCTTGCAATTCTTTTGCTGGGTTTGTTTGCTGCCATTTCAGAGAGTTAAATTGCTCGCAAAGGGCCCAGAGCAAGGTACCTTGTTGGAATTGCATAGCAGGAAGGTGTGGGAATTTCCTTTCTGATATTGATGGACAGTTACTGGAGCTCCCGCTTCAGAAGCAGATACCCTGACACATCAAATAGAGCAGCTGAGCTATCATGAGAACGTGTGATACATTTTCATAGCTACATCAGACCAAGTGCCAGAGTACAAGCAGAGCCTGGTCTCTGGGGGGGGTGTGTGTGTGTGTGTACAGATTACAAAATGTGGATCTTCATCAGAGTTACTGGTTGGAGTTAACCTCCTGCTAGTCAAAAGTGTTCAGTCTTTGAGTCTTTTTTCAGCATCTTTGGAAACACACTTGTTACCTTAACAGGTAGAGGGTCAGGGAATTTTTCTGTGCTAATTGTTATATTTTCAGAGCAATCCTTTCAAATAATTGATTTCTGTTATATTGCAGCGCAATGCTGCCTATTGTTAAAAAAAAAAACAAAAAAAAAACAAACCAGAAACCTCAAAACACAACCAAAACACAAAAAACTTTTGCTGTGTTTTATTTTACCATTTATATTAGTTTTGACCTTTGTTCTTTGTGCCATCACTGACAATTGACTCAAATACAAAGCCTGATTTTCAGTGCAGTCACTCCGTTGGTGGTAATATAGTAATTTGTGGAGATAGTAGAAGGAAAGTTCTTCAAAGTTGTAGGTGTTTCTCATATATTAACAGTGACATTCTACTACAGTGCCGTTTTTTAATTTCTGGCTTTCATGATACTGATATTCCTAGAATACAGTGAGAACAAGTGTCTTCTCAAAAAGACTTGGGAATTGGAGGTAGCAAATGCCTTACTAAGCCTTTTGCATCGAGTCTACTGCTTTTTTCATGTAGTTATTCAGAAATGTACTCCTTTCACATTTCAGATAAATACTTTTTTCTTCAGTGGATTCGGCTAGAATAAATTTTGTAGTACATAAGGGGGTAGAAAAGCCTAAGTCTAAATCAACCGTAGCTTTGCGTCTGTCTTTGTGGAATAGGCAGTTATTGATTATCTATACATCAGGTAAGTCTCTTTCTAATGCCAGGAAGTAATTTTATTATGTCTCAAAGCATGCATTTAAGAAGTTATTAAAAGTTTATTCAATACTGCGGTGAAAGATCTGTCTAGCTACTTCTCTGTCTTAATAAGCACTTTGTTTAAATATCTTGCACACTTTAAGTACAGTATAATATAATTTCTTTTTTTTTCTTGCATTTTCTAATTCCACTGGGGTGTCTTTTTAACATTATGAAGAAATACATCTACAACTTTTTTTTGTTTAGTGTTTCAAAGCCATTTTATACGTGTCTGTTATGACTACATATATGGCTGCTTCTTTGTCCGGTTCACCTTCTCAGAGTGTCATGCTTTCTACACATTTTGGAAGAAATCACCATGGGACAATAGGGCAATTAAGGTGCTTCATAATTAAGAATGTTTCTGGACAATTTCCTCAGTAATTAAGGGCATGAGTGTTTCATATTTTATAAGGAAATAGGTAAAATCCAGCAGCAAATGTACTTGGCTAACTTTGTGTATCAAAGAAAGTTGAATGCTGAAAGTCAAGGGCAGAGGTCCACCTGAAGCAGCATGGGTGGCTTTGTCACATGGTTGTATGGATGACATTTCGAGAAGCTTTTCACTCTCGAGTCCAAATGACTCCATACCAACTCAGAGATGGATCAAGTGAAGGCAGCTCTCAGTATAAACCAAAACTGGAACTCGGACTCACGGAAGTGTTTAATGAGATGCCCAGCCTCTTGTGCACCTCCAGCCTACTCACTGGTGGGGTGGGGTGAGGAGCAGCAAAGGCCTTGGCTCTGTGTGAGCACTGCTCAGCAGGAACGAGAACATCTCTGTGTTATCAACACTGTTTTCAGCGCAAATCCAAAACATAGCCCTGTACTAGCTACTGTGAAGAAAATTAACTCTATCCCAGCCCAAACCAGCACATCATCTCAGAGTCTGTCGTGTTACTCCATATCTGCTATGTGTGTAGGTATCTCTGAATTTTCTGGAGGATACTTTAATAGGTTTTCCTGTTGTTAACGGATGGAGTAAATGTAGAATCTATGGCTGAACAGAATGTCTCATTGAAGTGTCCCACACTTACAGTCTGCAGTGCAAATTAAGTTGGACAGACCACAGAAAGGGCAGTTGTTAATTGAATTTTATGCCTTTTCTTCCTGGTTTTAGCACTGCTAGAGCATGAAGATGAATGTTTGTGGCCACATCTCCAAACCAAGATTAGTTCTCCCAACCTGTACTGAGTGTTTTGCTATTCAGATTTAATTGTGGTTTTCCTTTCCCATATTTTGTAATACGTTTCCTGTTTTAAGTCTTCAGTGGCAGAATTACCTTTACAGAAAGCTTATACTGTGTGCTTTGGAGAAACACTTAATACATTCTTTTCCTATGTATTGTATAATGTATTGCAAAACATGGACCCACCATTTTGACAGGAATTAACTCTCCTTCTACATTTGGGGTTTGGTGTGGATTTTTTTTATGTTTTCCCCCTCGTCTTCCTCAAAGGGCTGCTATTCCTCCCTCGCAGCCCTCCTGTAAAGTCTTCACAGCACCAAGCCACGGTCCTCTTATCAAGATGAGCTTTGAAACAGTTGTAATTCCTGCGATTATGTATCCGTCTGTTATCCCTTTCCTTTAACCTTGCTCCCTGCCCCGACACCTGCTGCCGGGGTAGGCTTGGCAGATGCACGGACGCAGACAGCAGGACGGAAGGGTAGTGGCGTTGCTCTTTTGGTAACCTCCCTGTTGCCTGTCCTCCCTGAGAGGACCTTTACGTAGCAGAGTTAAATGCTACCGACGGTAACCACCTAACCCTCATTAGCACTGCTAGTATGCCTCGTATCCTAATGACTGACAGTTCCAGAAGGGGTTTATTATGTTTTCTGCCAAGAATAGAGTACTGCTAATTGAGGTATGCAGACTGATCTAAATACTGATTATTTAGCATACTCGGTGCATTTGTATCAAAATTTCCGGAATCCCTTGCTGCTGGAAGTTGCAACAGTAACCGAGGTAGTTCCATAGAAAGTTGTTTTTCTTTTCATCAATACAGACGTACAGTTATGTGCCCATCCTTACTAAACCAAGTCACTACCGTTAGCACAGATGAGCTGATCTGCCATATCCAACCCTTTATTGCAGTAAGTTCGGTCTTAGGCAGCTCAGTTCTGTGGTGCACAAGATGCTCAGGACATGCTGTGAGGCAATTGTACAAATAAGACCTTGGCATGAAGGATATTTTCAAATACCACATGTGGGATCCCTGCAGTTTGTTGCCAAAAGTGTGTGTTGGTATGAAAAAACAAAAAATTACTGCAGCTTTAAAGACAAATTGA
Organism: Balearica regulorum gibbericeps; assembly: GCF_011004875.1. Lineage (NCBI taxonomy): Eukaryota > Metazoa > Chordata > Aves > Gruiformes > Gruidae > Balearica > Balearica regulorum. The sequence goes on along the minus strand of NC_046194.1, from coordinate 6,023,287 downwards.
TGCCATTAGTTCGCATTCATTATTTCATCTAGCAGCCTGGTGAGGAAAATTACAATCCCCATTGCAGCACCATTTGGTATTTTCTAAGGCAGCTAAGAATTACTGCTGTTTGGTGTCTCTTGGTATAAGTAAGTAGAACACTTAACGTGTGTGCATGGTGTGTTTCCTTCTGTGCAGTCAACTTTCTGTTCCTTGGAACTGGATATTCTTCTGAGTTGTTTTGTTTAAAATTTGAGGCAGATAGTCTCCTATGAAACCACCTGCTGTACTTAGCATAGCTGGTATACCAAATTACCAGTGTTACGTAATTTGGCACTGATGTCCCTGCTTGAGGGATGCAAATTCTCTTTTTCTAAAGGGATGTCGGATTAAAGTTGTAGAATCACATTTGTGCTCAAAAAGAGACAGTGTTCATAGGCTAGGCAATGTGAACGCGACAGAGTCCTACCCCTGCCTGCTGGTAACTTAGCAGTGTATTGCGGGGTGATAAATCTGCAAGTTAGGAAGTCTGGTTTGAAGGAGAGAGCAAAGACCATTAGAGCTGACTTCATCAGAATATTTATTCTGCTTTGGAAAATTATTTATTCTTGGCTGATACTCATTCTGAGGTTTTTGATTCCTTCAAAAATAAAATAAATTTAAGTTCGTGAGTTTTTCTCGCTATCCATTCTGCTGCAGAACTTCAAGTGAATTCTAGGTGGGTGTTTGTACTCATTGCTTGGACTGCAGGGTACAGAGAATGGCTGCTCTGGACCGGTGCTTAGCTTTTGGAGTCAACTTGCATGGATGATACTTGGATTTCTGCAAAAAATCATGGGGGGAGCATGGAGAAGAAGTGCCTTACCTATTGCCCTGGCTAAGAACCCTTAATGAGGACAACATCAAAACACAAGTTGGTGAGTGCTCAGAAACTAATTCTCCTCCTCAGACAATTCTAAAACCTAAATGAACTTTTAGAACAAGTGAAGTTTGTGTCTGTCTTCTTCCTGATGACTTTTTATAGAAACGGGTGGTGTATGACATGGTTCAGCACATTCTTCATTCTCCAGCAAGGGGGGAAGTAAGTAAATAACTTGTTTAGCATGGTGGTTGCTACAAGCCTAAATAGAGACCAAGTGAAACCTATCTAGAATGTCATTTTACTGATGTCTAACAGAAATTCAGGCTGTATTCTTGGCTATTATCTTCAAGGGTGTGTTCTTTGATTTAAATTATCAGCAATACTTCAGTGCATAACAAAGTTAAGTGTTCCTAAAAGTGATTAAAATGTGGAGCTTCTGAAAAAACTGATAAATAATTGTGAAGGAAAGTACTGTAGCATTTCTTTGAGTTTCTGAAAAGCTAGTTTCCATGGTGTTTTGACTCTGGTTTAACACTTCTCTAGTTTTACTATCCAGTCCAGAAGATCTATTTTCTTACTTACATTAAGTTAGATAATCATTTTGCCTGTGCTAACTGTAATCGTAAAGGATGTATACCCTAACAGGAATTGTCTCCTGTACTGCATACAAAAGATATAATAATTTCTTCATGGTTGCCACTTCTATTTATGAAAGGCTATAACTGAGTGACTGTATTTGCAGCTCCCTGCAAGTAAATAACCTAGGCTGCGGATGCCAAGCAAGCACTGGCATGTGACAGCACAATAGTCATGGCTCCTGGAGCTCGTGCTAACATCGCTGGTGCCACATAAGAATGATTTGTGAAAAAGATGGATACCAACAAATATTACCCATGTTATCAGTTGTTTAGTTTACAGTAATTTTCCCTGCTGAGCAATATATAAATATTCATGGTATTATCAGTTTACATTACTTTACATTTTGAAATGGTAGCAGAGATGAGAGAGAAATTAGGCATAAATATTTTAACTTTTCTAAATATGTAGTTCCTTTGAATCCCTGATGATAATCACAGTGACGTTAGGTAAAAGAAAAAAACTTTTATAAAAGTTTTATTTGTGGGAGTAATCACTTGTGAAGTTGAAATGTATTTACTATGTAACTATTCGTGAATCCAGTGGAATTGTTATCTCACAGGTCTTTCTCTTCTTTGCGTGTCTCTGATCAATATTGGTTGAACTATGGCTAAACTTTGAAGAAAATAAATTAATTAAATTGTCATTGCCACCGGTGTACTTTGCTGAGAACTGTTCAGGTAGTACTCATTTTTCAGACTATGGAAAGAAGCACTGTAGCAGGGGAAAGTTATGGAAGCAAAATATACGATTAACCACCCGTGAAGGGGGGAAGTGGCATCAATTTTAGTCTCATAGGTAGCAGCCATTGCAGTCAGTGTGAAACTTGAAGGGCTTATCTGTATTATTGGATGAGGGTGACCCCTGTGTCTGCTGCATTAACCTCGAACCTGCAAGTGTGGGAAAGCTTGGTAAAAAGCTTTCTAAACCGTGCGGGTGTCGGTTACGTGACATTTGTTTTATAACTGGAACTCCCTTGCTTACCTTGCCACTCTAAAGAATATTCATTTGAATTGGTTGAATTTATTTTTTTTTTAAGTCGATATGATTCTCTAAGAATATTTGGTATTTTAAAATTATTCCAATATGTAAATGTTTGAAATGGTTTCTAATAATGTTTGAGAAATTCAGTACAATCATTCAGTTTCTCAAACATTATTTTTTTCCCCCAAAGTTGCCAGTTTGTGAAAACATCACTTTATCACAGAGTTCCCTATTAGTCTTAGATAAAAGAGTTGGCATCCTGCTCTACCTCTTAAGTAATGCATAGCTTTGATCATCCTCTCTCCTAATGTGAAGAGTCTTCACTTAGCTCTTAATCTTTGATATTTTGTGGTGAAGCTCTGCTATGGCAATGGATAATTAAAATGGAAGTACAATGCCCTGACTAGTTATCGCTGCAGTTGTGTTTACAGAACTTTAAATTATCTTTTCCTAAGGAAAGATTTTTAGATTCAGTCATTTAATTAGTTTACGTCTGTGTTTGTATGCACACATGTGTAATAGTAGTAGTAATCGCTGCCAGGATAACAATATTTGCCCTAGAATTTGTAAATACAATCTTTTGCTATTTACACTCCGCCATTTACAAGATCTGATATTTTAATCTCTAATGAAGAGATTTCCAGAATCCTGACCAGGTCAGTTATTGGTTTGGTACGAAAGCTAATGCTTCGATCCCCACAGGGAGACGATGTTTGTGTTTGTAATGATTGTGAAAAATTTAATTAAACATTGTGAAGGCTTTTTTTTTTTTTTTTTTTTTTTAAAATAAGATAGATTACGGAAATAGCTACATTTGATGAAATATCTAACAGTAACAGTGTCATGCTCCCAGGTGGAACATTGAATAAGCTAGAGACCCGGTGGCACTTCATAAATGCTGTGTCCACGCTGGATTGGCGGGTTTCAATCATTTCTGAGTGGAAAACAGGAACACCAGGAAAAACACTATAAACCTCAAAACCAGTTGGAAGTTTAAGAGCAGTCACGGTGGGCCTCAAAATACTCCAGGGAAGATGATGAGGTTTTCTGACTGTACAGATGGAAAATAGACATGCCGCATCTTGAGCCACATGCTAAAAAATTAAAGCCTTTGACCACGCTGGTTTTGAAGACCCTTGTTCCTCACTCACTGTCGTTTGATTTATTTATTTTATTTTGTCCTGAAACCCATGTAAGTAAAAATGAAACCATTCTTCTTCAGAAGCTATGTAGCCTTGAAAATAATAAGAAACCCAGCTGCGTTCATTTCTGTATAATGTGGAAAGGAAGTAATTTCTATATGATTAAGTTTCATACTTTTATGCATTTCTTGATATCAACACACTCTCAACTCAGTATTTTAAACAATATTGGACTCTGCAATTAATTCATGCGATGATTACTAGTTAGTCTTTTGAATATTGCTTCCATTGTTTTAACTTTTAATTGGTAAGAAATTTCTTAACTATTTATTTTATTGGAATTTTTAATAGCTTTAGTTATTGTGATTTGAATAAGGACTTGGCACCAGAATCAGAGAAAATTAGTATTTGACAGATGGGTGTCACAGTGATCAGTATGTGAGAAATACCTGGGCAGATAAAAAGAATCTTGTCACATTAAGCTTCTGTATAATTTCTCTTTGCATAAACAGGTACCAAGCATGTTAGAAATTTTACAGGAAGTTTGCTGAGGTAAGACATTATTTCTTGCCTAGAAACACCATTGATATTTTATAATTACAATACAAAGCTTGGTTATGCCACATTGTGACAGACATTTTGTCATCATCCTAGTCATTACTATTAATGTGTCTTTGAATGCAGGATAAAATATAAAGCTTTAGCTCTAACTGGTTTTGATCTGACACAGGTTTTTGCACAGTATAAATAAATTTTGTGTTACTGTTGTATCTGTGCTCAACTCTCCCGTACAGCCAGTCAGTAAGAGCAATGCCATTTGGCTTCCTTTTTACTTTAAGGAGCAGCACCGTATTTTCTTCTGCCACCTTAATGTTGTGAAGACCTTCCCCTGAGCTTTGGGAGAAACGGATTGTTATTACAGTAATTGGGTAGTCTATGACAACTTGCGATAATTTCTTTATTAATAATGTTTCTTAATATGGAAAAACGACATCTTTGTGTGTTTGAATTCAGCTGCCCTGACAAAGCTAATTGCTCCTCAAGAGATGCCATCCTGGGATGCGCTGGGAGTGTGAAAAAGAACAACTGCTGACTTCAGTAACTTTTTTTCCCAGCAATTTAACATTTTTCATATAATTAGCCCTGGTGTTCTTCTTAGATTAACAGATCTACTAATAATATTGTGCTTTAAAAGCTGCAAACCGAGGAGAACATAACATAAAGCATATTCAAAGGGTGCCAGCTCATTACTCTGACAGGTTTGGTAAGTACAACATAGTTAACCTTTAACCTTCACAAATGCTTAAGTACATTTCAAATACAATTTGATCATATATTGTAAGTTTATAGATTTGTGTTTTACTTGAATAATAGGGTAATCTTCTGAAATGAGCTTTCTGATTATTTTGATTGCAATCAGATTCTTTCCAAAGAGAAATTATAATTTGGCTGTATCATCCACTTCATTAACTCAAAATCTAACTAGAGGGAAAAGGGAACACCCCATAAATATATCTGGGGTTTTTTTATATATAGCTATATATACACATATATTTGTGTGTGTGTATAGATAGATAGATGGATATGGAACAGAGTTTTTCTCGTCAGTCCAAATAATGCATTAAAATCTAATAATCCAAATGTTCATTAATAGAGAAAAGCTGGTTAACACTGTAGGGAAAGTTATACAAAATATTGCTAGTGCCCGTCCCTTTTCCCTGCCGTCCGCTCGCCCTACCAGCAAGCTGTGGGTTGCCAGTTTAGCTCTGCCGCACCAAGTCCCAGGCGGCCGGCGGGGTTTACAGCCGGTGCGTGGCACCGAGAGGTCTGCAGGGTAGGGGTCTCCTTGGCTTGGGGTCTGCCTGGGGCTCCGTGCGTGTTTCCGTATCGGTTCCCTTCTCCTTGGTTCTCAGGTGCGCGATGGCCACGACTGCCGTGAAGGGCTGGTGGCCGTTAGGGCGAGCGCCCGGCCTTGCCGTGCCGTTGCCGTTGCTCTCCGTTGCAGAGCCGGAGCTACGCCAAGAGTCACGCGGCTGCCAGAAGGGACAGCCAAAACCACCAAAGCCAAGGCCCGAGACCTACCCTGCCTGTCAGGTCATTAAAGAGCCCATGGCTTTCTGCTTGCAATGGCAAAAGTTGTAAAGGTGGGGCTTATATCCCTTATTTTGAGTGTTTCTTGTGTAATTTTCAAAATCATCAAGAATTACAGTCTATTATATGGGGAAACGCACAGATTAATATTCTCTTCCAAAGCCCTTGCAGTCCTGGCAAAGCATGCTGGAGCTCTGCGGGGAGAGTCTTAGGAAAACTTAGTGTGACATAAAGTAAATGAAACTGTTCTGAACTTCAGTAAACAGATTTTGGAAATAATAAGTATCAGATGATTTGATCAGTTATAACACGTTATAACAATCAGAAAAGTAGGAGGACTGATAGCAAAACCGGTGTAGACAATGCACTAGGAAATGCTGGGGAAGGGGTCTGTGTTCAAAAACATCCGGGAAGACCCTGCTCGTAAGAAAGTGCCACTGCAGAAACCAATTCATGTGATGATTGTGAATAAGCAGTGAGCTTCTAAACACTGATCTAAGTTTGCTTGCCTTCTATTAAGAGTTCAGGGGGCCTTAGTAATAGGGAATAAAAGGAATAAAGATTGAATTGAATCTTTAATTTGCATTAGCATGTGCGCTCAAATACCTGGTTATACCTTAATACAGACTTCCTTCAGCTCAAAGCAACTATCGTTTTGTTATAACACAGATGTATTAAAATTTGTGTCTGAAAGTCTTAACCAATTTTCATTGGTGGAAATCTAGATTTTGAAGTAATACAAGCATGGCTAGCAAAACCCACAGGTTTAAGGGGATGTTTACATAGATTATAAGATGCTAATTTTATCAATGAAATGGAAAATATAATATAAAACAGTATGAACACGGTTATTTACCTCAAAGGAGATGAGCTGGAGCAGACCATAGACCTTATTAACCTTAATTATAAGCCCTTGGAGTGCCCTAAATTCTTAGGCCATTAAGTATAAAATGCTAATCTGCAGGGGCTGTAGACTCATCATGTGCAAAATTATTTGAAAATGCAAATGGGAGTTAGAAACATCCATCCATGTCTGATTAATTCTTCACTGCTGCTGTCTCTACGGATATATACTCCCTGGTGTCTAACCACTAGCAACTTGCCCACTTTAAGTCTGTGAACTTGCTGTTGAAGTGCTCTGGGCGGTCAGATGGAGGCTAATCTTCTGACTGTTCCTTAGTTAGAAATACGTATGGCAGCAGCTTGGTGAAATTTTACCTCAGAATAGCAGAGGACTTCTAAGTCATTTATAGTACATGATTTGCTCTCTGTGTATCCTGCAGACCTACTTGTGTCTATTCCTCTTTAAAATGCCTCAGCACTACCTGGCTGTATTTTACAGCTCCTCAAAAAGTGACTCATTTGTGATGTTCATTTTCCAGTTAAATATTATGCTTTGTCAGTGTGTTGTGTTGTAGTTTGCTTGATTTAGTAATGTAGACTCAAAATATGAAATGAACTACCAAAAAAAAAAAAAAAAGCACTAGGATCATTCTCACACTGAAACACAGAAATGTTGGAAAATTTTTAGTCTATTTTAATCACAGTGGTTTCTCTAAACTGAATATTGTTGACTTGTGAATGCTTCCCATATGAGAAATACTGAGATTAAGACTACTGTCATGGGCCGTTAGTTCTTAGTTTATGGGAACTGGCTCCTTGTATTGATATAAATGATTTCAAGCTTTCTAAATACAAAAACTTACAAATGGGATATATATCTTCACTGGTACTGTCCTTACTATGATATAAGGGTTTGAAAAACTGTTTGACAAATACTGGTTGTCTTTTTTGTTTCATTTCTGTTGGTGCTTTTGGTGCAGTGTCTTCAATAGGCAAGGATTTCTAGGTAATAGATTTCAGTGGGTTGATATTTCTCTGTTGAGGTGAGAAAGAAAAAAAACCCCACAATGAAATTAAGATTTACTGTTTATGGGCCTGACAAGCTATGATTTCCTTGGCACTTGATTACTCCGGTATACCTAATATCAAAAATAAACCAGGAATTGTGAAAAAGTGGCACCAATCAGGAATATGTTTTATGTTAAAATAGGCTGTGTTGTCAGTGTTTTACAAATGGGGTATGTGTGTAATTATTCAGTGAATACTTCTTACTTTGAGAATATGAGATAGAAAAATAGGACCTGTAACTTTACAGAAAATCTTTTCCAGTTGATGAGGGTACAGTTCACACTAAATTAGGAAGGATAGGAAATTGTATCAAATAATATAACAGTTTAGTCATGCTCTAATAATGATCTTTTTTTTCTGCATTAACATATTTTGATAACTTTATGTGTGTTTCAGATTTCTCAGTGTTCTCAAACACAGCCGTCTGAAACTTACATACATAAATTCATAATGAGAGCTGCGAGACAGGAAGACTGACATTGATCTGTTCTTTCTTTTTGTTTTGTTTTTTCCTGAGAGAAAAGTGTACACGGATGTTTATTTAGGTCCATGCTACAAGAAATCAGTCTACCTGTGCTGCAGATCTCATTACGAGTTTACTGGATCTGACAGCTTGGGTTTCCTTCTCAACCATCAGATTTACTTCTAGCCATTCGGCTGTACACCTGATAATCACGTAGCCCGTACGATCAGAGTGTTTCCCATCCTGTCAATCAGACCTTTATACACCAGTGTTTTAAACGTGTCTCTAAGATTCCCATTACACCTGAATTTTAAAAGACAAAAATTTAACAAGAGACAAATTACACTTTATATTTCTTCCTTTCACCAGCAGTCCATTGCAAGGACCATTTTATTCTTTTCCTTCAGCAGTGCAATCATCACATTGAAAGTTTTCCTAAGATTTGCTTCTAATATAACCATTTCTTTTGCTAGGAAAATTAGCATTGAAACCATGAGAGTGATTTAATGCTTAAGTTGCATTGATTCTCCTTTAATAAAAATGTTTCATTTTCACCTATTTCAAATTTTAATTTCATATCATATTTTTCATATAATACAATAGCCATTTCCTATACAATGCCTATTGTATCTATCAATTCATACTCATTTTCAAAGATGACCCCATGGAATTTCGTACCTATGAAATGGTTGATTGCATCTGATACTACAGCTTTGCAGAAATAAGTTGCAGGATATTTTACTTAAAGGTAGATTGTGACTTTAGCCCATTTCTGAGCTGTAGGTTGGACTGGATGATATTCAGGGTCCCTTCCGACCACTAATCCTGTGATTTATGATGCCCTTGGGAGTCCTCGTTTGAGCAGGAAATTGCTGCTCCAGATTCATGTAGCTGACTTGGTTCTGTTGGCAGCTGCAGTTCAAGGCCTGGCCATTCCTGATCTAAATCTTTTATTTGCCTTTTGATTTGAACAAAGAAAAGTCTAGACCGTAGGAATAGTCATAATGGCTGAGACCAAAGGTCTGTTGAGCTAGCGCCCTGTCTCAGGTGTGGCCCTGCACAAATGGAAGAGAAGGAAAGAGAGCAAACCGTATGCAAATCTTCCTCCAAATATTCTTCTGGCCTGCAATTACAAAGATCTTGAGCTAGAAGTTTTGTTCAGGTAGTATCTTGATGTGGATTTTTCTGCCATGATCTTTTCCAGTGTTACTTGACATCTTTTGCCATTAGATGAGAAAATATATTCATCGAGCACAAAGTAAAATAAAAGGTTATTTTATTTTGTAAATCATAAGAATTTAGATACCTGTAACGCCAGCGGAGGTCTGGCTCTCCTCGCATTAGGAAAACACAGAGGAAAGAAGTGAATACCTTGGTGAAGCTGCTGTTTATCAGTTCAAATGGTTAGCCGTATTTTATATGTAGGTAATGAAGTTAAGAGATACCTTTAGCAGTCCACAGCTGAATTGGAACAATTGTCTCTGATAATAAATTGAGATAAAGGCCAGCTAAAGTGATGTTTGGTGTCCTTGCTTTGGAGTGTGAGGACAGCCAGACTAAAGATGTGTTCATCATTCTTTCCTTACGTAGGGAGACTAAGCCCTCAGTTTTTGTGTTTTCTGAGTTGGAACCAGATTTGGGAAGAATGGTTACCATTGCAGCATATCACCTTACAAGTAACATTCTGAAGGGTGTAAATCACTCCTTTTGTGTAATCAGTGTTACAAATATATATTCAAAATGCAATCTACAGAAGGTAACTTTAGTTATGCACTGCAGATGCTTGGATATCAAGGGTTACTTTTTCCCTTTAGAAAAATCTTCATTTATTGCATTAAAACCTTAGAAAGCTAATTTTTGTGCTACAATATAATGTTCAGGATAACTTTTTTCTTTAGTGTAATTGGTCTGCATAAGAGTTACAACTATCCCATGTGAGTTCTTGAATCACAATACTTTTTTCTTCTAGGAATATTCTTTATAGCTGTTCTTCAGCGCAACAGAAATTGTGAGGAATTAATTAAGCATGAACTATGTACAGGCCACATGCTGGCAGTATCTAACTGTTAATACTAGATGAATTGCAATAATATTATAGTTTAGGAAAGTTGATAGGACTATAGCCTTGAAATTGCTAGTGGAATAAAACTTTATATTAATATAATTTCTTATTTTTTTTAATAGCTTCATTGCCATCTACTTTATTCAGCCCTATGTTGATTCAAAGTAGTTAGCACATGTATATTCTAGTGAAGGAATTAATAAAAATATCTTGCTTTCCAACAATTTAAACAGAACCAAGGATGACAAAGATTAGAACAGAGCAGCATCAGGTAATCTCAAGATACTTAAAAGTTTTTTTCCGTTTCTGACAATTATAGCAGTCTATATTTGACTTTTGACATGTGAGGAACAGGCTGAACACGTGCAATCCTGTTGACTGAAACAAACTTTGAGGTTACTTAAGTGTAACTCTGATCTTTTAAATTTTTGAGTGATCATCACCACTCTAGGCTTGGTGACACACACCTCGAAGCATGAACACTGAAATTCCGTATCCTTCCAAATGTCTAGTTCTTTGTGTAAATTCCATTTGTTGTCAAAATACCCTAGAATAGGAAATGAGACACAGAACTCTGGAGAGACCAACATTTCTTCCACTAATATTATTGCTTGCCAAGGTTAGATTTTGTTTCTGTTGAAATCACTGCTACCTGTTGCTGTGAGAAATCTAGACCAAGTCATCCAAGAATTATACAGAAACAAGGAGATATTGTATGATCTGTTAAGTTTATTCCTAGAGGTTTATTGGGCTTTTTTTATTATTATTTTTGGATGTCAAAGATTGCCAGTATGTTAAGTCTGTGAACTCTTCTGTCCTGACAAATTTATAGCCTTAATTTCAGCACATGCCTAACTGTACACAGGTGCATAATCTTAATTAGCCCCAAATATACCACAGATAGATGAGGTTTTATAATTTCACAAACAAGAAATTAAATATACAGAGTCTATTTTAAATATTTCTCTCTAGGCACTTATGATTAGTGATTTGTTTGGGAAATAAAATATGGCTGAATTGCTTAAATAGACATATTTTTCTTTACTTTCCTGAGTCTATGCAAACTGGTTGATGCTTCCATAGGTTTACTTATCTAACAAAATAATTTGTGACACACTACATGCACATCAGTGCAAGATGTTTTTCCTTGCATTTTTATTTTAATTGTATCACTTAAAATGTTATTAGCTACTATAAACTTACTATTTGCTGTTATGTTTACAGCTCATTAGATTGGTGGATCACTTATGCATCAGTTTGCTGCAATGATTGTTCCCACGAAGCTGAAGACTAAATGCTTTGTGTTGTCATTTTTATCCATGCCAGAGGTGATGCTTCCTTATTAAAATAATTGCTTAATTCTTATTTCATTAAAATAGATAATTCTTCTTGTGAGGCAAACAATCTGAAACATTTCCTGTTTTGTTGTGCATGTGGACTTTTTAACGTGGGCTTTTTTTGCACTTTGTGCAACTTGGGCTGCTGTAATTGTGTGTAATTGTAATTGCAGCATTGTGTTCGATATACATTGTTTGTTGTTCCCCATGGTTTTCGCTACAAATAGTAATAGCCAGGAATTGCAAAAATTTCTCACGTATTTAATTTTTGTTGTAAAAGGAAATCTGATCTTAAATTCTAAAAATGTTATGGGTAACTATAGTCAGGAAGTATCCTCATTTCATGGTAGATCATATTTAACTAAGAAGTTGCAAACAGCTAAGGAAATTCATGCAGCTGTAGAAATTCTCATCAATAGTGTGTTACAACTCATCTTAATGAAGAAAACCTATAGAGTTGTTTGCAAACAGCTGAGAGACAATATGAGCTATTGGTAAACAGGAGCAGAGACTGGGCTACATCAGATTTTGGTACTTGCAACCTCTGTGATTGTAGAATTGAGATTTTCGTTGTAGTCGTGCACTGTATCTACAATGTAGCTCTGTTGTCAGCTACATAACTTATGCTCCCCTCTTTTTGATTCAAACTGGTACTACTACCTCAATGTAGGTTTAAGTCCAGTGTAAGATTAGTTTCTAGGGCTGATCTCTGGATCTCAGTGGAAAGTCTTTTTACAGACCATGCCTGAATAACTATAACTCTTCTGGGAATGATCCATTCTAGTTTCCATGGACAAGTATTGCTTACATCAGCATCAATGCCATCTTGTTTGAGAGCAGCACTAAAATACAACTTTTATTTTGTATCATTCTTCTCATATTTGAAAAATTGCCATTTCGTGTGTACAATAACAGTTTTTATGACATTTTAGGGCACAAATCAGTGTCTGACCTTATAAAGTAATTTTATGCTATACACTTTTATAGGTGCAATATAGTATTGGAGACTTTGAATCATAAGAGGCTATGAAACTATGTAAAGAACATTACAACCTATCTTAGATTTTAGATGAAAAAGATGAGTTGCATAATTACTAAGTTTTTAGTCTTGACACTTTTTGTCACAAGATACTGTTAATGCGTTTCTCTTCTAAAAGGTTTCTTTGCAAAAACAGTTCTTTAAAGCTGAGGTTTCAATTCACAGCAATAAAAAAAACCCCTCAGAAATTTAGGGAAAATATTTTTCCATAAATGTTCTATTAGAAAAGCTCATTTGAAGGCAAAATTCATGGAAGAGATATCACCATTCATAAGCTGGAAAAGCTGAGGCACAACTTCAAGCTGGGTGTCAGCAGATGGCTTGGCATGAGCGTACCTCTGCCCGGACGTGCTCTCAAAGAAAGTGCTTGAGGATGGATTGAGCGAAACCATTGTTAAGGGGCTGTTCCTATGGTCTTAACCATAAAATTTAATGGAAAAAAATGAAACACTGTGTATATACAGAGTTAACTTCTTGTTGTTGGTCCAAATAATGCTTTTAAAGTCTAATAATACAAGTGATACAATTAATAAAGAAAAGTGCACGTGCAGTTGTTACACAAAGTTTTCCTAGTGTCTTTTCTCCTGTAACAGGACTACAGTGGGCAGCATGGACAAGATCATGCTGTTTTGTATGAAGTGGTAAAGAACTTGGCAAGTTTTGCCATACTGTTTTTCCTCAGTATCAGTTTTCTATTTACTGTGTATCTGTCTTCAGCCCAAGAGAAAATCAGTTCGTTTCTCTGAACCTGTATTAAACTAGTGTGAAATGGCACATAACAGCTTCTACAGACCAGTCATTCAATAGCTGCTGGTTTGGTGGTCACAGTGTTCATCTGGGACACGGGAAACTAAACGGTGAAGGCTCCAGGGGTCAGTGTGAAGTGCCTGAAGGTGTGCGCTAACCAGGGAACGGGGGCCAGGTCACCTGAGGCAATTGTGTGATCTTGTTTAATGTAATAGTTAACCTAATAAATAACAAAGTGTTCATATAAATATAGCTCTTTATGCCTAGAAATGAGGGATTTTTAAGTGAACCACTTTGATGAGGTTCTCTTGTGTCTTGATACTATGATGCATAATGAAAATTTGCTGAAAACATCAGCAGGCTATGCAAAATATTTTATGCTTTATTATTGGGTTTTATTACATATATTTTGGATGTTAGAAATTTATTAGCGTTCCCTCTCCAAAAATAAGATTCCTTTGATGTTCTCTCATTTAGTGTAATTCCTTAGCTATTTTTGAAAACCCTGGCCATAAATATGTATATCTTTAGGTAACAGAGTCAGAAGTAGAAGGCAGACAGAACTGCCAGAGCCAGTCAAGCATTTTAAAGTATTCAAAAATAATCCTAGCGAAAATGATTACTATTGAAACACAACAGCATGTTGTGCTGTTTTCTTAACCTGTCGAGAGTTTGTTGTTTCCACTGACAAAGCACGCACTGGTAATTTTGCATCACTTCTTTGGTACACATATGTGGACAGATGTTCATAATTCACAAAGTTTGCTGTCTGTTAGCACAAATTCTTTTGTTATGGAAACAGATTTTTAGATAAGCAGACACTGAATCATTTTGCTGTCTTAAAGACAATTGGAATCACAGAATCATTTAGGTGAGAAAAGACCTTTAAGATTGTTGAGTCCAACCATTAACCTAGCACTGCCAAATCCACCACTAAACCATGTCCCTAAACACCACATCTACGTGTCTCTTAAATACCTCCAGGGATGGTGACTCCACCACTTCCCTGGGCAGCCTGTTCCAGTGCTTGACAACCCTTTTGGTGAAGAAATTTTTAGTAATATCCAATCTAAACCTCCTCAAACAAGTTATTAGACAAAAGAGCCACAGTACTTTTATTTCCCGATCATAATCAAAGTAAGATAAACTGATAAATCTGTTCCTTGTTCTTACATTTTAAATCTTTCTGGTTTGTATTTAAATATACATTTTTGTGTTTGTGGGTTTTAGTTCTTGTTTTTGTTGGTTTTGGTTTTGTTCCCAGGCCATATTTATAGGAAACTCCGAGGCTTTTTTTAATAGGAAATCCCCAAAGTGTTAGTGTTTTATTAACTTTTGTTAGAGACAACTTGATGCTTTCTTTCATCAGATAGCAGGGAAGACTCATTCCATTATAACCATCAAGATGTATTTCTCTGGCTTATAGTGGCCTGTTACCTCCTTAAATGCTTCTGTTTAATGGTCATGAGCAAACTTTTACAAATCTCTGAGGTAGAATAAATAAGATTTTTACTCAGGTATGCTGGAAGCATTTTTCCATTAAACCTGCCTAGGTTCACTTGAAAGGGAGGATTGTGGTACTATGCTATGACTTTTTAGTACTTTTTCCATGTTGAAATACTATTTCGCTGCACTTTTTCCTGATCCCCCCCCCAGGTTAGTTTATTAGAGCTACTTTGAGTATATAGAAAGCAAATGGTGACATTCATCAAATTTAGAGTGTTAGGGCATCAGCAAAGTTTCTGTTATATATGTTACCTACTGGAAGTTCTTTTAGAAAGTCTCTATTTCATAGACATGCGAGGATAAAAAACCTCACAAGATAAAGATTTCTGTTAAAAGAAAATACTGTGAATTTTTTGTTTGTTGGTTTCAGTTGTGTTCATATTTATTCAGCTTTCTAAGAGCACACTGAGTAAAATAATCTGCAATGTCAGATACACGAGGCAAGAATATAAAAATTCAATGTTTCTTCCCCATTCAAACGTTGTTATTGTAGCTCTGGCTGTGGCACTGTGCTGAAAAAGGGCAGGGGTGAACACCAGAAAAAGTGAAGGGAGAGGAGGGAAAAGGAAAAAAGGGAACTGGGAGTGCAGCACTAGGCTTGGTTGATCATGGTAATGATTTCACATATCGAGTAATAAAACAGCAGTGTGGGTCAGAAATGTGAGATGAATCGATAATTGTTTCTTGGTGGCAGGGCATGAACCGATTTGTGGAAACAATAGCAAAACCTTGCATCTTTTCCAGAGGAAAGGTTTGTTTAGTTGGGATGAATGTTTGAATATAAACAAGGAACCGCATAATGCATGTTGAAAATTAACTTTCTTAAAAGGCCAGCTTAAAAATTCCATCAAAATAATCATCAATGTAAAGAGAGCAATACTTACGTACGTTATGGAGCTGTGATATATGTCATGCTTCATATTCCTGAATATGCAGAGGAGACTTGGAATTTCTACAATACCAAATAACATATCTCTGTCATCTGTCTGTCTTAATTTCATTAGGAATGAATGTCATTCTTAATCCTTGGAGTCAAGCTTACAGAACAGAAACCCCTAAAGTACTGCATAAATCATTTGAGGATGGATACACTGGTGAGATTCATTATTTCTTGCCATCGTCCTGAAGCATTTTGGAGAAGCAGGTACTGGGCTAGCAGGAAAAAAGTGAATTAGGAAAATGATTGTGTGATGGGTCTCCATCAAAGCCTGAAGCAGGTGTACCTAGTAGCAAGTTTTTAACCAATAAATGTAGGCATTTAAATGGGGGGTTGCCTTTAAGAAGTAAAGAATCCTTGAGATGTCTTTGCTTTTAGAAGCTGTACTAACCTTCCAAATGTGATTTGTACTTTAAAAGTTTATTTACAGAAGACAGACCACTGTTAATGACATTTGCATGGAAATTTCCCAAATGAATATTTATAAATATGAAATATGAATACAGTACAGTGTAGTGTATGTGCCAGCTCAAACAGTTCTATGTACAGATGTATGATTTTTGTTGAACTCGGCATAACTGACAAGTCTCTTGGGGAAACAGCTTGTTCCACATACAGATGTCCCTTTGGCATCTTATTATAAAGACTTGAAAACATACTGTTTTACTGGCAATAAAGCAGCAATAATGTCTTAATAGAATCTGAAAGAATAACTAAGCACTTCAAATGCCTGAAATAAAGGGATAATTGAAGGTGCTTTGGGTTTAAGCCTCGGTAATTTCTTACTTTATAATAACTCAGGTGACTGTTTATATCTAATGAAAGGCAATAAAATAAGAGCACATTATTGATTGAGAACTTAAAGTTTTTCTTGTATCTTGTGTCTTATTGATACACATCATTGTAATGGAATAAACAAATTAATTAAATTATATCTCATTATGCTTAGTACAAGCCAGCAACTCACTTGCACAGAGGCTTTTCTTAAACTTTGCAAAAACTGTGATGAGTATGTTGCAAGCTAACCCCCCAAATAATTTGTACTCGTGGTTTTCTTGTTAAAGTGTGATCATTGAGATTGTCAGGATTATTTCTCTCAAATACTTAAAGCTCTAGTTAGATTCCCATTATCATATTTAAAAAATAAGTTTGATTTTTATTTTTCTGAGTACCATAGTCTTTATGGTTAGGGTCTTAAGTTTTTCTCTGTAGATGCAGACCCTTCAAGTATACCAGGGAAGGCAGGCAGTTTCCACCCTAATCCAAGAACTGACAGATGGTGTTTAAAGAAAAGCAGTGAATGTAATATGAATAAGCAGCTTGATTTCCAACATTAAGAACCAATTTTATGCCTTTAGATGTTTTGGTAATGTAAGGGGTTACAGTGGAAGCTCTAAAGGTGTCTGGTCATGGTCTGCTGGTCAAAATGTAGGTAGCATCATCTCTGTCATAACTGTGGAAGTCTGCATTTAAAATTTTTATTGTAGGCATTTAATGTTATCCTTCTGCAGTAGAGAGAAACGTGGGATATATTCATTATGGAGTTAATATGGCAGGAGCTCCTTTGTTAGCGTTGCCTTTTGGAGGCTGTGCTGCCGGTAGGGTACAAAGGGTAGAGAGTTGTATGTACCCTATCAACAGAACAGCCACATCCAACGCCAGCAGAAATTCTCTAGCAGCCCAACTTCTATGCAAGAGCTTGCTTTCCAGTTTAGAAAGAAAAAAGAAAAAAAAAAAAAAAAAGGAAAACAAAAAGAAAAAGAAAAGAAAAAAAAGGCAAATTATTTTTCCACTTCTGTGCGAGCTGCTTTCATACCATTCGCCAAAACCTGAACAACAGAGGTGGTGACATGTGCACCCTTCTGCACGGAGTGTCAGTCGGGTCACGAATCACACTTCTTTAATGTGCCTGTTGCAGTGCTGAAGAGATAATTGCCACCCTTTGCTCACAGTTTCTGTTTCTGATGCAGAGTAGTATATGCGTGAAGAAACTTTGGAAAAGAGAAACTAGCAACCCTTAGTCTGTATAAACAATGATTTCAAGCTTTTTAGAGATTTTAATTTTCTTTGTTAACTTTCACAATGTAAATACAAACCTGCGGACTGGGGCTATTTCGTGGCTTGACCATTGCAAATCACCTGGACTTTTTCACCGAGAGAACAGTGAAATATAGATGAAGAATTTTGTAGAAAAGAAGTCAATATACCTTGAGCATTAGCTGTCTCCATAAAGTTTAGTAACCAGTGGGTTTTTCAAGGGTGACCTTAATTTTCAAATGTCTGGAATTGCAGCAAATAGAATCCTCCTTCACTTCACTCCTCCTTATGGCGGGGGGAGGGGGAAGCAAGCAGATTCTGTGCTTTTTCATGAAATTTAAATTTTGAGAGCAGTGTGTGAAGGAGGGTTAATGGAAACAAACTGTGCTGAGGCAGCAGGACAGTAGCTGATTACTGGGGATTCTTTCAAGTCATTCTGTCTGACCAGGGCTCTGGCAAAACACTTTGACACAATAGCAATGCCAACGCAAAGTTCAGTCAAGCTAAGCTGACTGAATGAGGAAGAATTTGAGAAGCTATGATACAAAACCAGTAGAAACACAGTTCAGTGTTTTACTTGTGAAATGATTCTTCACTGGAAAATTATTTCATATAATTGTCATGATATTTTCTGCCGTGACAAGTGTGGAATCATTTGTCAAGTTTTTGAGAAATAACAATATGAAGTCTTCTTTTGTAGTTAAATTGTAGGAGTAAGGTAATTGAGAAACAATATTTTCTAGAAATTGTTCTTCCCTGATTTGCATGAAGAAGTATTTAGTTTTAAAATCAGCATTTCTTGGCACACTTAACTTCCATTCTTTGAATCTGTTTTCTAAAAGTTGGTCTGTTTATTACTCTATCCTTGATGAATCATGCTGTGATGCATCATTTTGGGTTATTTCACTGATAAGCAATAGCCTGTAATACAACATTTTGAGTAGTTGGTAGAAAACAGTAGAATTGTTTTACTGAAGATAACAGACAGCAGCTGATAGCACAGTTATCCTAGATGGGATTTATTGAAGGAGAAAAATCTTGTAAATAAGAATCAATATTTCAAGCAATAAACTATACTTTTTAATAGTATACAAATAAAGCAGTAGTTAGGTGATCTTTACAGGATATTTCTGCTATAAAATTATAATGAAGTTATATTTTAAGTTACAAACTGAGTTGGAGATAGAAGCCTTAAATATGCAAATTTTCTTCAGCAGGAATAATTCAATTCTGCTTTTTCTTATTTCATGAAATTTCTTTCACTCCTCTGGTTTTCAGGAGATGCCAGGAGATTGTGGGTTAGAGCCAGAAAGGCTACATCTCAGTGTGAATCTGAAAAATAACCAATACTGGATTTGTGTGTCGGAATCCACTCTGAATGGAAAGTTAATCTGAAGAGGAGGCTTGTTCAGTAGATACTGCAGACCAGTTCCTAACATGTAAATTTAACAGCGGCTTCTGAACACAAAAAGTAGAATTGCTGGTTTAAGGAATGCAGGAGAGCAGCTATACAGTTGTAAATACATTTATATATATTTATTCTATACAAACAATGTCACTAAAATTACTTAACAGTACAGGATGATATGATATTAAAAAAAAAAAAAAAATCAGGGAAATAAATATACTATGTACTACAAGGACAACAACAGACCAGCTCCTGAATGTTATTTTTGTGTCAGTCACCCTAACAAGCTCTGCAGGTTTTTTACTGAATAGACAAAAACTGCCATGGACCAGATTAGAATCAACAAACTCCATTTGACTTATCCCTAATATAATGGTGATGAGAATTGGTTTCTATTATGCTTTCACTGGTGTCTGTTAGTAAATAAGACTAAACCATACTAGAGTCAGCTGAATTCTTATTCATCATGTTACTCTCGTTTCTCCACATTCAGGGCTGGCACTGTGAATTAATATAAATATTTCCTCTAGTGTATTCTTATATTTTGAGGTGTTATAGTCACACCCTCTTCCTCCTCACTTCCCCCCCACCAAGGAAATGTTAATTTTCTATCTAAAATACATACCTGTCAGTTCTCATAGGCAGGCTGAATGCATTCTGAAGTGTACTTGCCAATGATTTTATGCAACACAAGAAACATTGCAGCATTAGTTGAATATTAACACAAAACTTCTTGGTTTTGAGGACTCTCTTCTCTTCAGCAAGGTGATAAGCTTTCAAGGTTTGCTAACAAAGAAGTGAACTGTATGTTATTAAATTTTCTCTGCGAATATTTTAGATACAATGTTTTCTACTTATTAATTTTGATGCATAAGAGAATTACCCACCATAAAAATTCTTCACAGTGAGCAGCAGCAGCAGTGAGTAACTTTCTAAGGAAAGATCTAAAATTTTTTAATCAAAACTATTCATGAAGTTGTGATATCTGTCTGTCCTCTTCAGATTATTGTGTAGGAAATATTCATGATAGGTGTTGGTGAAGAGGGCATCTATTGATATTTCTTTCAAATAGTGTTTGTCCTCATTCAGTATTTTCCTTTTTCCTGTCTTTTTTTTAGTGCATAACATAGTGGACTTAATCTTTAATTTTAACTTCATAGAAAGGTTGATGTCATGGTGTTACCTTAGAGTATCTAAAAAATGAGTGGTAGATATTAGAATAGCTTTCAAGTAAGCCACAACACTATTTCTAACCTGCTATTGATCCCGATACACAGATGAGAGGACGTGCATGAATGTAATGAAAAGGTAAAATGTCTTTTCTCACTCACATCCATGGGCTGATCTATCATCTTCATACCACTGAGCCCAACGCCTCTCCACACCTGTGCGTTATGTGTTGGAATTGGATGGATAACCTGGCCAAAGAGGTTAATGCGGAGGTGGTTATAACAAAGAGTTGGAAGTTACATAGTGGTTAGTCAAGTTAAATCAAATGCTTAGTTTTGTCTAGACTGATAATTAAATCAGTGTGCTTTTTTTTTTGACATCAGTCATCATTTGTCTCACTTCACTAAACTGAGTCAACAGGAATTCTTGAAGGAGAATGGGATTGATTTGAATGCCATAAAAACAGCATTTGCCATGCTGTTTATCAGCCACTCAATGTCAATAATCAGAACCAAAGCAAAAGTCCTGATGATGGGATTCAAGCTCCCAAGCTTATATATGAACAGAAAATGCATAGTTCTGCTCGTCATTTCAACAGAACTTTCTGGTACAGTTCTTGTATCGATAACACCATCTTTCAAGGAATACTGTGCCACCCTGTGACATCCTGTTGGCTTGTTCTGTACAGTGAATCAAAGGTTGGACAGGAGTCCATAAAACCTGCCTTGCACAGCATGTTAAATTTAAACATTTTCTCAAAGTGAAGAAAGAAAAGCGAACTCTCAAGGGAAAGCTCTGGTTGATATTTGGTCTGTTTGTCAGCCGCTGCTGTGAAGTATGTCACGGGTTCAAGATGTAGTACAAATTACATGGGAATTAGTATCATTTCAAAGCCACTTTTGAACCCAAATTTTCTTTGTATTGGAGTTGCGGTGAAAGCTTCAGCTCAGAGGTGCATAAGCACATGCCTCCGTGCAGTGTGCCTGCCCCAGCCGTGTCATTCTGCAGGGAGGTTCCAACTCTGTGCACAAGCTCAAGGTAATTTTTGGCTGGTGAACTATCAGTGTCTACGTGCTGCCTTGGATATAGGACACGTGTCTATATGCAAAGTGAATGTGTAGTGTGGGCTGAATGAGTATACACAGAGTGTAGGTCACATAATACTGTTCAGAAACAGCCATTGTAGAAAGGATTTTCATTAGAAATAATAAAATTGTTGTATTTCAGTTGTTGCTGCATCCAGCATTATTGTCATAGTTGAATAAATACAGTTTTGACACCCTTCTTCCTGCTGTCAAGGCATGATATTTTTATTCTGGATAGTCTGGGCTGACAGAAAACACTAATAAGATTAACTTCAATAATGAAGACCAAAAGCAAAAACCTTTTTTCTCCCTTTTATGAGAGGCAAGAACACAATTTTACTCTGGTCATCATGGAAGTGCACTCTTAAGGGAGAAAAAAGGTTTTGGTTTTAACTTCGCTTGCTGGCTGTGGTCTTTCTTAGTGAAGTTGATCCTATTAGTGTTTTTCAGCCCAGTTTAAGCAGGACAGAGCAGTGAATAAAAGCAAATTGAGAAGTACAGTGAAATTTTCCTACCACGCAGGATTTTTTGAGATTGAGTTGGCAGGTAATGTTCCGTCACCATAAAACCCAGGAAAAAGAGTTAAAAGGCTAGAAAAGTAATTCCTGGCCAAAGTGCATTTTTGGTGACTGCCCAAATGTCTACTCCTCAGAGGGCATGGAGCCGGACAAGACTGACTGACTCCATCAGCAATTCCTCTTGGACACCGATTGAAGAAGTTGTTGAAGATATCCCTTTTTGAACATTTACCCCTTGTTGAAGAAATATTTTAGACGAGGTATGAAGATGTTCATAACAGTTCTTTTTCTGAATCGATACATGTTGCCTCCTAAATAGAATCATGTTTAGCTCCTTAATGTTTACAAGTATCTTATTCTAAAAATATAATATAAGTTCTTCAGGTGGAAATGTATATGTTAAGGTGTAGAGAATAAGGGTTTTTTTCCCTGATATTAGTGAATAATTAAAAAGTTTTCAAAGCAGTAAATACATTGTTTTCTTTATATTAAGAAAGTAGAGAGGAGATGAGCAATTTCATTAGAATTTCTAAGCATTAATTCATTTGGATTAACATGGCATGACTTCATTTGAATATCTGAATGTTAATTGCATTGACATTGTTATTAAAGCAATTAACTTATCAGCTATTTTTGACTATGGCTAATCAACTGCAATAAAGTAGTGTGGCATGAAACTTTATAGAGCTATATTCACAGAATGATGGTCAGATTGCTCTGTATTAAAAAAGACAACAGGGATTTATTTATGAATATTAATTTTAATTAGTACATATTTGTGGAAAAGTAATTCGGCAATCATCCTTAATAATATGTGATCTCGCCTATAAGCTGTCTGTATATATACACACAACTGTATGTAGGCAGAAGGTTTTATTAGAGAAATAAATTAATGTTTTAAGTATTGGTTTTGAAGAATAATTTACTATTTAGCCATTAGGGAGAGTTGTTGGTCTATCTTAACACACTGAAAATCTAATTTTCTTTTAAAAAAATATTAATTATTCCTCCTAGCCAAAAAGGACTACATCATTAACCCCAAAGGAATGGTAATAAACAAAAATAGTTTAAAAGCTTTATTAAGTTCAATTAATTGGTTGTAGCAGACTAATTTTGTCATGCTTTGGTAGACAGTGTATTGTAAGTAATTTTGATGATCTCCAATTGAGTTGGGCAAACAAGCCTGCACACTAAAGCAAAAATTGAATTGTCTTGATAATTACAAAAACCATTGGCCTGTTTGGTATTTGTGATAAATGGGTTAATTAGCTACTTTTTTATTACATCTAGACTTTCAATGTGGTAGAACAGTGGTAATTTATTTTGCTGTGTAAACTAGTATAGTCAAAATTCTATTGTTCTGATTTGTTCAGGATAAAAATCTTTCGAGCTACTTGATTTAATATAGATAAGTATGGCTGTGGATGTAGTTTTCATTATTTGCAGTTGTTTTATGTAGTTTATGGAACTTATTTTTAAGCTAGTCATTTTTCAGTCTTTTGCAAGCTTTGTCTCATTCCAAAGGGCCCATCAAAATCATCCTTAAGAAAAATTAGATACTGATATCTTAGAGTACTTTTAAATAGATACCATATACATCATGAGAAAGAATTTCTAGGAACCAATATATTACCCTGATGGATGAAAAGTTTTAGTTGAGCAGTATTTATAAGAAATTATCTAAAATGATAGTCAGGTAAATTCCTGTTTTAATTTTGTTGTTGTTTTTGAGCTTGAGCTAACTTACAGAGTTTTGTAATAGATGCAAGAGCAGTCATTTGAGCTCAACGGAAGGTGCTGTGCCGATCCAAGGTTTTGGGTTGGTTTTGGCAGGCCGCCCTAGAAATTGATTTAACCTTTTTTTCCAAAAAGTTATTCTGTTCTCCAAGTGAGAATATTCTGCTGCACCACCAAAACCACTTCCTTCACTTCAGCTTAGGGAAGACCTTTAGCTCTATTCTTGAGAAAAAAATGTATCAGACTATATTTACAAGAGAGTTTCTTCTTCCTTTTCCAGTGGTAACTGGACTATACTCTGAAGCATTTAGGAGCGTATGCTATATACTCACTGAAAAATCTAGTAAAATGAACATTTTAAAATTTTTGAAGTCTAATATTTTTATTTGATTAAGTCTATAATGCTTAGCTGAGGTGGCGAGTTACACTAATTTTGCCATAATAAAATGATATTTTTTTTATTTTTAATGTTTTCCTTTTCAGTTTTGACTACTATTTTCTTATTCACATGTCATGCTGTGCTTTGTCTGACTTATTGATGTGATCCATTCCGTGGTCTGTCATCTCTTTCTTCAGCAAAATCATCTTCATCACTGTTTTCTCGTGTGGTATTTTTTGTGACTCTAAAATGCACCGGCATGTAACAATTGGCTTGTTTTCTGTTTTGTTTGAGAGACAGGAAAATTTGAAATGGAATTCTTTTCTCTGTGAGTACACTTTAAGACAATATCGTAAGGTTGTATTTACAGAATTTTTTATTTCCTTGGTTGTGTGTTTGATTTGACTCATGGTCAAATGGTACAAACTGGCAAAGTATATTGAGCAGTCTTGGTATACAGCTCTTCCTCTGACTCATAAATAATTTGAAATATAAAAATGATTCATTCAAATTATAGTTCATTAGAAGCCCAATAATTAATCATTCTGTTTATATGTCATATTGTATTTGCCAAAATATATTTTGATCAGTCATTTTGTTTAGTATTTGTCTAACTGTATTGGGCCATTACGAATGACATATGAATTAGAACTTGTTAGCTTGGTATCATCATAATCATTGTTCAGTAATGAACGGTGATCTTGGTCTTAGCTAAATGTTTTGAAAGAGGAGATAACTTCTGTATTTCCTGCAATATAATTTTGATATAAACCCAAAAGGTCTTGCATAAGACCTTTTCATTGCTGAATTTTCCGAATGCTTAATCTATAGTATTGCTTTTGATGGTATTATCAGTTTTGTTTTGGTTTTTTTTTAATGAATCTTATTTTGTCAGTAGGACATGATGATATGGCAATCTAAAAATAAAAGAAATTGGAAAGCAAAAAGAAAACATCAGGAGCGTTTGTTTTTCTTAGAGGAAATTGTAGTCATCCTTTCTTCCCCAGGTTCTTTTTGCCAGTATGTGAGGTTAGGTTTTCATACATTTGTTTTGATTCAGCACAGTCCTGCTGAAAGACAGTCAGCATGTGAAATGGTGGTACAGAGCAGAAAGTGAATTCACTTTCTGGTGTTACATAGAACCTGCTGCATGGGCACCACTGTTGTATTTTGCTTCTGTATTGGACGACACAGTCCTCCAGCACAAGCAAGTACTTTTATCATGGCAAAACTTCTTGAGCAAGTCAGAAAATAAACTCTGCCTGTTAGATCCCCACCACAAGACTGGGGAATTGGGGAACAGAAGGGATGGCATAGCATGTGTGTGCCACCTGGTTTAGAAGTAACCTGCTTAGAGCCTGTGCTTCTGGGTATACATCATACATTGAGGAACAATGGATGTGCTTCTTGAAGAACAGCCTTCTTTCTTTTAAATGAATGTGTTTCTTGCATACGTGTAAATAAGACGTTCTGTTATTTCATGTCACCAATTTTTTTTTTTTTTTTTTCATTGGGAAGCAGGCTTCTGAAACCCAGGAGAAATGGCACTTTAATTATTTCCCCTCTCTCTGTAAAGTCACATACTTTTTTTTTTTTTTAAGTGATACTAGTTTCAGAATGTTCATAAGCATTATATAATGCTTATTATAAAGCTCTGAGTGAAAGCATTTAATTTTTTCAAAAGGCGTTACTTGTTTCACATTGGTGTGTAAATAGCTGACAACATACAAGTATATTATGTCTGAATTAAGTTTGCATACATGTTTACTTAAATAATGTGCCTTTTATGGCAGGAACAGAATAACACCCTTTCTCTCTCTGAAAATAAAAATTGAAATGGATTTATTGGCTAATTTGGTCTGCTATCAAATACATACTATTTAAAAACTTCTGTATTCATCAGGAAGTAATTTCTGCTTTTAATATATTGGATAAAGAGCAAATGTTGAAAGATATTCTCCAGTGTTGCATAGAGACTAGTTATAAATGCAACTCTAGATAAATAAATTTATTTAATAGTATAGATAAATCTAATTCTGTATTCTAGGAAATGAGCAGGATCAGGGCATAATTTTTTTCTAGTGCTTCTTATCACTAGCATTCTTTTCCAGAAATTCGTAAAAACATCACTGAACTGTTTTAAAAGTTCCTGCTGTGCTCTTAATTAAATGTAGTCTTCTATATTCAGTCACTCTTTCAGGTGTGGATCACATGGGCATATGTTAATGAGGACTCAAATATTTTAATTTTTATATACCTGGAATCTCTCTTTAGTGAACGGTAAAAGCAAAATTCTGATCTTAATCACATTTTACAGTTGTGTCTAAAACCAGCAGTCCCTGCTGTTGCATCGTAATGATACTTGTTGTATTTTGAGAAATTTTTACATTTAGAAGAAATTTATTAGCAAAATAATTTCTAAACAACAAGATTAAAGACCTGGATTATTACTTAAAATTTTAGCAACAACAGAATTCCGTAACACAAAACTCCACTGTATAGCACTGGTTGCATAGAAGCTAGAAGCTTAGAGTGTCTGCGGTGGGTTAGATGACAGGTCTGCGCATTTAGTATCTTTTCTACAGCAGCGGTCAGCAGGAGATGCCTATGGAAGCAGGTAAGAAGAGGGGAAGCGTATTTCATATGCTTCCAACTGTCAGGCATTTGTGCCTTAGGGACTTCCTGAACGGGCTGCGGTTTCTGCTTACTTAGCATTCCCCAATGCTACCACTGGCAATACTAGTAATCAATAAATAAATCAATAGACTTACCTACTCATGTACTGGCCGCAGAGAGAGATTGGTTAAATCTCCATCCTTGGAGATACTCAGAGGTCTGAACAGTCTGGACTAACTCTGGAGCATGTCTAACTTCGTTTGACATGTTAGTTAACGTGATGTTTGCAGACCACTCTATTGCTCCCTCCATTGTGTCTTCCCCCCCACCGCCCCCCGCTGCTTCTTTGTTGTCCGTCTCAATTACGAGTTGTCTTTAGCGAGTACTTCCACTGGCTGAAATTAAAGTGACTACACAACCGAGCCTTTGAAGTCTCAGGGCACTGTGGAGCTCAAACACCAATTAGAAAACTGGCAGGCATTAGGCAAGCTTACTTCTACTGCAAATAGTCTTACAAAAGTTAGTATCAAGTTATGTGTCCTAATGCAATTGAATCATTTGAGCCTGATGGGCATTGCTGAGCTGTGGGACTTTCTGCGGCTTAGTTATCTCCGAACGACGTGCGAGGGGCAGCCTGCTCGCTCTTCCTACTTCGCCCATGAAAACATGAAAACCTATATTGTAAGAGCTATGTATGATAACAGCAGCATATGTAGAGGTAAAAATAGTGCGTAGAAAAGCAACATTTCCTGGGACACAATTAGTATTTACCAAAAAAATGTGGGGTTTTGCCCCTTTTATTACGAAACTCATTATTTTTTAGTGCAGTATTGAGTTGAGCATAGCCACTAGGCAGGCAGTAATGTGTTGAGGTTTATGTCAGGAGGAACACAATGACGATAAACTGGGCTATTTGCTGTCTTTGGACTTACTAAAAGGAGATTTTTGGGGAAAAGGTATGGCTCAAGTTCCCGAACACCTCTTAATTCTTGATCCTGCATACAGTGAGCTGGAAGTTAGGTCATGTGCTGATCTACCAGCTGCCCACCATGAAAAGGCACGGTTACAGCTGCCCCTCTGCCTTTCCCTCCGTCTCTGCCCTTCTCTCTCGCCCTGGCACTGGCTCTGGTCTTTGCCAAACCCCTCACAAAACTCATTCAGGAGCAACTTAGCCATTTTTTTTCCAGGTTAGTTTTCCTGGATAAATGAATTAAATCAGTTTACCAGGGAAGAGCTGAACTTCTGTTAACAACAAGCCAAAAATTTCATTCCAATGCAACCTGTTCTGATTCTGATATTATTTCATTAAGCTGACCTGTTAGGAGTCGGGTAAGGTTAAGTCTCTCTGTTTCTATTCCTCGCCTGTAAGTGACCTATTGAGCTTCTTCCCTCCCACTTTTGATCCATTCTCCTTGGAACAGAGCCTGTTTCTTAGGGGATGTTCAGTCTGGCACAGTAGGGCCTGGAAGCATTAATCTAGTCTAAATGTCTGATTTCAGCAGTGAGTGTAGAAAGTTTAGCCTTATACTTGCAGTTGACAACAAAATAAAATCAACATTCGATGTCTTTTATTTTTTTTTAGGAGAATTGTATTTTGAGATAATTAAAAAGAAATATATACACACACCCCCGAAACCTGTGTATTCATTAAGTTTAATAGCATTTTTGAAAGTAATAGTATTTCCAGACACTCTGATGCTCTAAGAAATCTAATTACTTCTTTCTCCATTACAACTTTGGAAGGATTATTCAAATATTTTATAGTCCTAACTGCACAGAGCACTTTAATCCTATTGTTTGTAGATTGTCATTCTCCTGCCTTTTTTCTGCTTGCAGTCTCCCATCAGACAGTACAGGCACATCCCGGTAATCTCAAAATCCAGGAAAGTGCTATCTGGCAATCAATGTCTGCCTGCCCCTCTATTTACTTTCCACTCCTTGCATATTTTAAAATAAAAGAACTAGACTCACAATCTTCTCTCTAGCACAGTACAAACTATGATTTAAAAAACCATATATAATTGGTATCTGTCCTTCTTAGTCCTGAGCTTGTCGATGCCATCTCTTCTCTTGATCCTTTATCTGCCTTCTGAGAACTCCAAAGGATTCACCTGTTTGCTTTCAGACAGGCATGCCACCCTGAAGAAAGTCTTAACCGAGTGAAATAAGATTCCAATCTCTTAGCGAAAAGGGAGGAGATGAGCATATATCTCCAAGTAACGGGGCCTAAATCACAGCTCCTAAATTTCTGTGTAACATACTAAACTGAAAGTGCCATGAATTTGCGAGAGCAGTACGTCTCCATTTACTACTTGCTCCCAGACCTCTCTGAGAAAGGCAAGGGCAGATGCAGAGCCTTGGTGCTCGCAAGTTGAAAACTGGTTCTTACCATGTCTGGTGTAGCCTGTTTGTACGCAGTCGTTTGGTTATGTGGCGATACCAGTGATTTCGGGACAGTCCTTTTGTCAAACTGCCAGGAGAATTGTAAGACAAGTTCTACTTCTCGAAATGTTCTTTACCCCCGTGCGACTGTTGCTTTTCATTTTTAATAGGAGTCTAGAATTGTGTGGGTACGTAAACATTTATGTTTATGCACTATGTACATAAATGGCATGTATTTTAGTGTAAGAAAACATTGCCACCGTTTATAAGAACGTTAAACAAGTGAAAAGAGATTCATGAAGCGATAGATGCATAGTCTTTCCTCTGAAAGATCATTTTTTTCTGTACGGAGCAAGTGCCACAGCCTGCTGCTGATGCCAGCGGATCCTGCGTAGATGGCAGAACATCTTCCTCTGCAGTAAAATTCACTCCATTCCGTTGTTACCGGTTCTACCAAATGACTCTCTATTGACACCAGTGCAGCCGAACTGGTGCAGAAAATACTTTGACTGGGATTTATATAAAGTAATAAGGAAGAAGAGTTTCCAGACAAATATTTGGCGTTTTGCGAGCTTCTGTAAAGAAACAGGGAGGTGAGGCATGTAATAGTCACATTGCTCTATTTCTCATTAACTGTTTTGTGCTCCAGGAAACAGAAGTGTGTATTTGCTGTTCAGAGCCATCATTTTCTGTCACCTTGGAACTAATTTTCAAGCAATAAATGCCTTTCTCTGTTTGAAAGGGGCATTTGCTCTGTAGCGCCACGTGACTACTTCCATTTATCACACAATTGGGATTAACTGAAGCCTTTTTTGCACCATCGTATCTTACTATATCATTATACATAATTTCAGCTCTTGGGGTTTTTACCTGTTCTGCTAGAGCAAATTAAGCAAATCAAATTAAAGAGATCAATCCTCATTTCCTCGCAACCTTTGAAATTTGTTGGGAGTGGGCTAAATGCCACTTTAGCCGATCAAATTTGCTTCTGTATTTCTTAACTCCACTGTTGCAAACGCAAAATGATCTGGAAGTTAATAGGACTGCACTTTTTATAGTTACACTGTTCATCAGCTGCGTTTCATGGCATAGCATGACAAAAATTAACTTATTTCTATCTGTGCTTCTGAAAATAAATGTTTTAAGCCCAGTGTGTGGTTCCAACTTTTTTCACCGTGCGTGAACTCCAACCTCTCCCGTTGCTTGACTAATTACCAGTCTGTTCTTCCAGTTCAACAGATTTGTTTCACAAGTACGTTACCGGGTGAGAAGCATTCGCAAGTAGCTTTCCTGACAGGGGAAAAGGCTGCCAGAGCAGATTTTGGAAGTGGGGAGCTTTTGCCACCTGTATTGTTTGGAGATTTAAGCAGCTAACAGACTGGTGAGCTGACTCGTTACAAGGCCTTCTCGTTGCCATCTGCCGCACACACCTTGCATGAGAATTTACCAACACGGATGAGGTCTCCAAATAGATTTACAGCTGCCATGTACTTTTTACAAGAATTCACAACAGTTGCTTTCAAGTAAAGCACCAGAAATGCTTTTATTTTATTGCATGTTTTTCTTATAAGGCGTGAATCAGCCGAACGCCCGTAGTTAAATGTGTGATAATGGTGCGACTTGTGTTATGTTATATAAACATGGCACATTCAAACAAGAATCTTGTTCGCTGTGGAACTGATTCTTCCACACAATGAACACTTCTGATTCAAAGGAACTTTTGTTTGTCACAGTGTGTATGTACTGCTGTTGTCTTTTTTAGGGAATTCAGGTTAGTTCAACTCTTTTGTACTTTCTTTTGCACTTCTCAGGTTTTTTCCTGTTGTGCTGGACCAAATGAAGTAGGTAAGTTTTTTGCCCAAGCAGCAAAGATTGTGGCTATCATCCCTTCTGGGAGGAATGGTGTGAAGAGGCAGAGCTGCAGTAAAAAGGAACATTTCTGTGAGTTAGCCAATCCGACATCCCCCGCTGTAGTTCATACTCACCAGTGCTTTTAATGGATGGAAGAAACAAAACATTTGAACATGTTTTTCTATTGAAATGCTTTACTTTCGTGTACAGATTATTTTCTAGTGGTAACAGAATAATTAAATTCCCTTTGTTCACCTTTTTTTTTACATATTAGTAAAGTATATGCATATTACCTTGAACAACCCACAAACTTCCAACCTGTCAGCCAATGGAGATTTTATTGAATTTATTTTTTTATTTTAGAAGTACCTCACGTTGAACAAGGGGTAGAAGGAAATGCTCTTATGTAAAAAATGAGGTTATTCTTTCATAGTTAAAATTGGACTTTCAATCCCATGAATACGTGCTAAAGAATGTTGAAAGACTTCATAGAAGGACAATATTTGGGATATATTTCTGATTATCATGTATTTTTTTAAGGATTACAAAGATGCTAAGTAAAACAACTTTGTTCCATGACATTGTTGAAGCCCATAAATTCATGGAAGCTTTTAAGTTCAGTGGAGCTGAGTTTAGTTAAATATATATTTTATTTTCCTGTCAGGTTAAGCAATTGTTACAGTTGTACCACTGATATTCTGCCTGCAATCGATGTTAAAAGAAGGGGTTAACGTTTGTCATTTCTTCTGGTCTACTTAGCATAATTCATTATCTATCAGAAATATAATATCTCTCTTATTTGACATTTTCAATATTTTACATTGTGATGATGTCAATTGTGCTTGTTTTCATTGCTTACGTGGCTACAAAAAGACGGGGAGAATTGTACAATGAACTGTGTGTAAATTACTCTATATCATAAGGGTAGGTAGGTTTATATACCATACAGTATAGCTTGCTATCTTTCACAGAATTTCTGATGGGAAAATTAGGTTACCTCAACAAAACCATAACTTAAAATCACGCGATGTGAATCAAATTATTTGGTAGTTGTGAAGACGGCAATATGAGAAGGGTCCAGGGATGTCAGTGGCCTCATATTTGAAGTACTTGGTACTATATTGGTGTCATGTAGAATAGAAAGAGTTAGAATTTTTTCTCATTTTTCCATTTAAATGAGAAGTGTTAATACTGCTGTAATGCTGCCACACATTTTTTCTACTTCAGTTGCTTCAAGGACACGTGTCTGACTATCAAAATCTGTGTTAACCTTTCATTAAGAAATGAAAAATTGGTTTGTAGGAGGCAAGCATCTGGCCTAGAATTTCTTACAATTAGGAAATAGTCAATATACAGGATTACTGTTTTATTTCTTTCGGTGTCTCTATTTTCTTTTAAAGCTAGTTAAACTCATCTATCCATTCTCCTTTGTTCCCCAGCATTTTTGTATGATCACAGAGCTTTGAAGCTGTCCCTGTGATTTTTTATTTTTTTATTTTCCAGTAGGCTGTAGGGCATAGTAGACTGGTGTGATATTAATGGGCCTAATTGAGATAAAGTTTAATGGTTTTTCTCACACATTTCATCATTAGGCCAGTGGCACATTTTATTGTCATCTTTTCTCTGTGGTCGTTGTGTTAGCTGGTCCTAATTATAATTAAATGTTTCAAGGCTAGGTAAAATAAAAGTGTGTTGTTGGTTTTTTTTGATGCCCTAGTTCTGTTTTGTTTTTTTTTTTTCCTCCCCCCCTTTCCTTCTTCTTTTTTCCCCCCATCATTATAAGGGGTTTAATTCGATCCTGCTTACCACTGTCTGGAACAAAATACTTCTATTTGCAAACTATTTTAATTCATCCAGTTCATGGCTAAACCAATTTGCATATAGCTCATAAAATCTGTTAATCATTTTTGACTAATGTTTAAAACATACTTTAGGCAATCACAAGAATGAGTGTCATAAATATATCTCATGGACAATTCTAGCCTCTTAAATGCCTTTATATCGAGGAAGGAATTTCTGAAATGGTCAATCATGTCTATAGCGATCCTTAAGACATGGAAATAAAAAAAAATTCCTGATTTATCCCCATTCTACTAATTCTGATTATTTGTGTAATAATATAGCTCTACAAGTTTAGAGAGGATAATACCTCCTAATGGGTAAATTTACTTTTTTAAACCTGCTACTGAATGCATCCTGTGCAGTCAGTCCTGTTTTTCTTGCAATTATGTTGTCTGTGCAGTAGAATGGTTGAATAAAAAATGTAAGGTGTCTGTTTCACAGTAACAGAATTCAGTTTCTGGTGAATATTGTAATAGTAAAAAGGTGTCTTGAGAGAGCAGCTCCTGAATTCGTGAGATGTGCAGGGGTTGTTAAGATGCGTACTTTTAAAGTATTCCTGACGTATCGTTGTTAGTAGCTGTCTTACTTTAGTTCCATTGTACAAACTGGACAGTAATGCAATCCTGTCTTTAAAGCAAGACACTAAATGTATTAAGGATTAAACTTGTCTTTGGCCCTATGCAGGAAAAAGAAAAAAAAAAGGTCCAGTGACAGATTTTATATCAGCATTAAATGAAAACATTAGTAAAGGCTTACTTGTGCCAATATGAGGCATAATGATTATTGCTTTGAGTAGTCTTGAAGAAATAAAATTGCCGTGTTAAGCAACTGGCAGGATTTGCACTGCATATTAGCTCACTCCCATCATCATTCGGACCTGCTCAACAGCCGGACTTTGCAGCGTGTCAGAGTTAAAAGACAATGAAGGATACAGTCAGATAAATGCTACTGTATTTCAACACCACAAAGAATTTTTGTGTATTTCCTGTAGTTTACAATTTTAAGACAAGAAATGATGACAAAAATTCTTTGGTCAAATTCTTAAAGAGGCCACATGACCTTACCCCGTACATCCTATAAGCATGTTTGTTGTTGCTACCCTGTGTACAGAGACTGCCATTCAACACCTCTAGAGCAAAGCAGCTTTCTCCAGGCTCTATCAAACTCAAGCGCTGTTTATGTCCTACGTTTTTATTTGCCAGTGCTTAGTTAAGTCCTGCAGCTATACTGGCCTTTGATAGATCCTTCCTCTGATGACAATAGTGGTGATAATGGCAACAATCATTTTCGCTAAGGGTTTATGCTTGCAGTAGATTAGTGGAGGTAAGGCTGTGTGTGAGTAGTATACAGATACCAATACCTTTGCTGGTCTTCAAAGCATTTCTAAGTTCATTGTCTCCTTTCTTTCCTTTTGTTTCTGTGTTAACAGTCTACATTGACTTGGCAAGTTATGGTGTGTGAGCAAATATGATAATCCCGCTCGCTGTCTCTTTTAGCTGTTTTCCTGGCATCCAGATGGATTACTGAAAGTTTAATTTAGGCAATACAGTGAAAACTGGAGGTGAAAATAGTCTTGGAGAGGAAGTCTACTGAAATAGGAGGTCACTTCTGACAGGTATTCATAGCTCAGATCTTCACTGATGGTTCGGTTTTCCTGCACAATTTTTAAAAAAAGCTGCAGGTATTTCTGGGCAACATTGCCAGGATACAATAGCTATTTATAAATATGTCAAATGTAAAATAAATAGAAGTTATTTTTTCTGGAATAAAATTTAACAATAGGATTAGATATGGGCATCTTCAGAATATAAAGATGTCCTTTTTGCATTTGGCGTTTTCCACAAGCTTTGATTTTAATTCACCACCTTGCTTTGTCAAGTTAGTTTGCAGCTGCTGTGTACATACTAAATCTGAATATGGTACATTCCACGCTTTCGAAATGCAGTTGTATGCTTGGCTTGAAACTTGGCTTCAAAGCAGAAGGTATTGAGTCCTCAGTATTTATCATGGTTCATCTTTTGCAGTGCCATCTGGTGTCAATTAAAAGGATAGTAAATTCCTTGTTTTCTAAGTATTCTAGCTGAAAAGTAAAAACAAAAGAATGAAGAAATACAACTAAAGATGAGTATAAAACCAGTCTAAATATTATGCTTTAGACATGTATTTTAAAAAACTGAGGACTTGAATTTTAAAAAAGAATCACAGCAATTTATGATTTGTTACTCTTCTGAAGTATTTGTGGTTAGTCCTATTTTCTATTACTCGTTAGGAAATAATCTGGGAAATATGGTTTATGGAAGTCAGGAGGCATTTTGGATTTCATTGGTAACTTTGCCTGCAAATAGCTTCATGGCACTACAGTAACTGGCTCCAGTTTCTACCTTCCAGAAAAAAAATAAAATTTTCTACCTGAAAAACTGATAAACAATTTTTATCACTTTCCATCTTTATTTTAAAATATTAATTAAAAACTAAGGTACTATTTTGTTCATAAGGTTTCAATATATATGATATGAACATCTCATTGAATTTTTGCATGTGGCAAGGCACCTTGCAACCGTAATGGATTATTTCATGTGTTCCTTTGACTGTAAGTTTCTCATAAAGAAAAGCATACTTGTGACAGAATTCTTAGTATTCCAGAATATTTTTTCTTAGTTTTAGGTTAAATATAAAGTTACTGTGGTGATGCGTTATCTGGGTAGATGAAGTATTAGCTGACTTTGGCTAAAGTAGGCTATGGTGGTTAGCCAAATGAAGTACAAATGAGTACGTTGTCTGGAAACTCTTCCTGGTTTGCATGATTGGAATACTGCGAACTGGGAGATTTGTTTGGGGCTGGGGAGCGAGTTGGTACTGAAATTCATGCCAACTTGGATATGCTGTACATTTATGGACTTCAGCACTAATATCATCTGGGATTTCTACCTGAAGAGCCTCTTCCTATTTTTTTTTTTTGTGGTCTCAGAGGAATTTGTTCCTTTGAAGTTAGTAAAAACTAACCCAAAGTATACAGTTCTTTGCTGACGATGGAGGTCTCGGTTTTGCTTTATTCTGAATCTAACAGATGGTATTTTAGAGGACAAAAGGACTTGCTGCCTGTGCAAAAACTTGATCTCAGTACAAGTCTCACTTGATGTTACTGTAAAAACTTACTAAGCAGATTATTCTAATTGAACTGATTGACCCAATCCTTTGTCTCTTTCAATTTATCCTTAATGTATCCATCAAACTGTGCCTTAGAAAATGTCTAATTCTGAAATGGTAGCACTTGGAAGCCATCTACCTTGATTCCTAATACTTTTAAGATTTGTGATTGGGGTAATTTGATTAACTTAAAATGGTCATTCTTTTTGATTATTCAGAATCTTTAAAAAATAGCACTGAAGAGTAGGACCATTTTCAGAGGTTATGCTTCAACATTAACTCTTTCATTTTGCTTCTCTGGGCTCAATCTAGAGTTTATCCATCAAAGTCAAACACGGATGTTTATATTCTAGCCTGAATTAGGATCAGAACCTATTCCTGCTTCATTTTTCTGACTGTCTTTACATCATTAACAGTTACTGCATACACTTGAGGTCAAGGAACTAATGAGAGCTGCATTGCTTATGCCATGTTTCTGTCTGCTGTTAGAACAGATCGCATCTGCTGCACTGGCATTATTCTTTTCTCCAGCACCTGAATCCTCTTTAGAGCTCTCTTACAGTCTTGCTTCTATGTAGAGTTTGAAACGGTGGGATTTGACTTGCCATAAAGGTTTCGGTGCTTGTTCATTTAGATCCGAATGAGAGTTCATGAAAGGAAAGATGGAAAAAGCTATGTTGCTGTCGAGCTCAGTGTGATGATGATGATGATGATGATGATAATAAATTCACCTGCTAGACTACTTAGCTAAAGTTTAGCTAGGCTTTGCTCTTAAAGTCTATTGTTTAGGCTTGCAAAAACATAGATACCTTGAAAAAGCAGGTAGGTACAGTGACTAAATCCCATTGGAAAATAGGTTCACGATGAATCTTTAGTAGAGGAAAGAAAAAAAAATACTGTCTGTTATCTTCAGTCTCTTGAAAACTTGACCCTTCCCTTTATCTATTTTTTTTCCTCCTGTATTGAGAAAATCTTTTTACGTACTAAAAGATTTGGGCATTTGGGGAATGTTAACTTTTAGCATGTATCTCACCCCTTTTGTAACCTAAGGTTGTAGCAGAGGAAAAATACAGTAGACCCAATTATCCAACTGTAATCACATATAATTATGCATTTCATGTAATGTAATCAAGCATTTCATTTTAGGTTTTATTGTTATGTCGTGTCAACAAATTGCTTCTTTTCATTGTCTTCTGTTTGCCAACAGATGGCAGCAAAGGATTGAAAAGTAAATTTGGTTTATTTTGTTTGAACAAATAATTATCTACCAAGGAGCAATCAAATATCACTGAAGGCATGTTTTCTTCATCTCAGCAATATAAGATAAATTTTTAAAGATGCTTTTTAGTGATCAGACAACACAAGAAAAATAAAACTTGTGATTATTTTTCAAGGTTGTTTTTAAGCTCATCTATCTGTTAATGTGTATGCTTCAGACTGAAATTCTTTCTAATATAATACATTAAGGAACACTGACATTCTGTCATCACCATGCACAAAGAATGAATCATACTCTTTGTTTTTTTCACTAAAATCTATATTTCAGATAAGCTTATGGCACACGACAGTTTCCATGGAATTTCCTGACACGAAGGCCCAGATTCACAAGTGCTTCAGGAGCCTGGCTTCCTGCGTGAAGTTCCCAGCACGCTTTCCCATCCTGCATGGATGCTCAGGAAAGAAATTTGCGGTAGCCAGTATTTTTGAGTGGAGAGGCACAGGAGCAGTTGAGAAGAAACAAAGACAAGATATACACTTAAAATCCTGTTGCTGTCCAGAAGTTAAATGCCTGCCATCTACCACAGAAGAATGACCTTCACCACCTGGACAGCCTTTGGTGAGACACTTAAGGCAGCACAAGGGAGCCTGAAGTTGTAGGTGACTTCTGTTACTGAAAGTGTGGTCGCAGATGAGCTGAGCTGTCGAACTCATACACTTCCCATCTCGGTGGCAGTGCCACACTCGTGTGGTTATACTCCTTCCAAACAAAAGCTAGAGCTTCTGTGGAATAATGCATTGTTCCATGTTTTGGGCTGGTGGAACTACTACTTAAAACTGCTTTTTCTCTTTCTCTGATCACTCTGCTTCTTTTTCCTCTGTTTGGTTTTTTTTTTCTTTCTTTAATCTCTCCTTACCCAGTGCCTAGCTGCTTTTTCAATCACTCTAGTCTTTTCATGCTGCCTCTTTGCTTTTCCTCTTCACATACTGCTGCTCTCCCGTGTCTTTGTCTCACTTCCAGTGCTGCAAGGAGACACTAGCAATATTAGAGTAACGACAGAATTATGTCTTTAGTTCCCTTTCACATCCTTACAGCTGCCAGCTCCCAAGAGCAGCAGATCTTATGGGGAACCAGCAAATCATGGTGGTGCTTGCTGCCTGTGCTCTGCCCTTGTGCGGTGTACCAGTAAAACCCGTGTTGGATCTACTGAGAACAAATTCCCACAAAGTGAAACATTTAGGTTCAGTTTTAAATCAGCTAGGGGCACACATCTTCCATCTCCTTGGAGAATGCCCAAGCCATGATTTTAGGGCCTATTGTGTCACCGGTAAAAGAAATGTAATATATTCCTGAGGTGAAAAACAGGGTTCAAAAGCAATGAGAATATATTCTGTATGATGGAATTCAGTTCTATGCTGTTCCAGGGTCCATTTCTGTATTTTATCTAGCTTGACTAACCCAATAGGCTACAATTTAAGTACCAAAGTATAAGAGTTAGACATGTAATGTCTTTGAGGAACTGAGTGTTATAGCAGTGTATTACACAAAACAGACTGAAATACAAACATGGTGCAACTCAGTTAACATCTGTATTATAAGAAATCTTTTGAAGGTTTGCTTTACTGGTAAGGGAATGTTAGCTGATACGTCTTCCGTGTGTAGGTTGTTCTCTACTCAGTTCAACAGAGAGCTGAAAGAGTCATATATTTTAATCATTTTCCATTAGTATGCATTTTTCAGTAGCCAGTATAGGACCAGGATAATTGGTTCTAATCTGAATGTTAACATTGATATTATTATTGTGCTTGACAGAAAATGAGGAGTAATGACTAAAACATTGATAAATTGAATAAATTGATATAAGTCACATCTAATTTGCTTACTTGCTATGTACTGAAGTGAAATATTCATGTCAGTCTGGATTTGTATCAGTATGCAAATTGCTCCTTTTTTTTTGGTTATACAAAGTATCTTGCTTTGGAAAGGCACATAATTACATCTGAAAGTTTTGTTGACGTCTAAGCAGGTATATTTTGTAATACTACAATTATGAAATATGATATTTCAATCTTGCTGTTTTGAACATGGTTCTTTTTCAGAACCAAAGAAGACATTGGCTTTTGTTTACCTTAAACAGAGCTGATACTGTAGAAGAGGGAGGGGTGGGAACTTTCCAGTTGAGTTTGCAGAACAGTGAGTCAGTGAGAGTTGATATAATCTGCTCCAGAGGATTTGTTCGTTAGCGTGAGCGTTCATAAGACAGAAGTGTATCTTTTTTTCTCATACAATGCAATTCTATCCATAAACACATAAACTTGTAATTTCTTAGTTTGTGAGACAGAGATGCCATAAATATACTTGGGAGAAAGTTCTGATTGTGCTGTGCTAATAGATTTGCCATTCCATGAGGTCATTACCTATACAGCTGCCAATAGTGCTGTCTTTGATGGTGGGCTCCAAGAGTAAGGAATGTGAGACATATATGACAATATGACATATACTTGAGAGGCCTGATCAAATAGTGAACCACCCAAAATAATAGTGGCTCATCTCGAAAACATACTTCAGCCTTGATCATTTTTGCCTGAAAATATTATATTGAATGGTAAACTTATACCACTTATAATAAAACATAATTTTCTTGGAGATAGGAACAATATTTAGAAAAATGATGTCAAATTGTTTTAACGGTTATTATTTTTAAAAGTTACAGTAGAAAGAATAAAAGTTGCAGGAAAATATATAGCAAAGTAGGATGAGGGGGGAGCAACAAAGAGAAAGGAAAAGAAACGTGATGGCCTCTGTGTGCTGGGTGGGGGTAAGATGCGTTTGAATTTCAAACATCCCCAATGGCTTTACTCAGCAGAAATGATCTGCATCTCCTTTGTGTAAGTAATATCTCAGCAAGCCTTGGAACAAATCCTCACACCCTACTGACTTTTAATACTTAGCAGAAAATGAGTTGCTGAATAAAAGATGCGGCAAGTTAAAAGGGTCTTTTCATTGGGAGTCAAAATAAATGCTGCAGAGAGTTGGTGCTTTTGCTGTCAGGAGCAGGTGAATTACGTTTCCACTCTCATCCCCTCTCACCCAACTGCTTACAGCTTTTCTAACACATACCTGGGGATCTCTCTTCATGTGAAACTTAATCCATTTATGTGGAGGACAGTTAAGAGACTAGTCTGC
Organism: Balearica regulorum gibbericeps; assembly: GCF_011004875.1. NCBI lineage: Eukaryota > Metazoa > Chordata > Aves > Gruiformes > Gruidae > Balearica > Balearica regulorum. The sequence continues at coordinate 5,983,014 of NC_046194.1, read as the reverse complement.
TGCTCATTAAGGAATGTGTAAAATGAAGCCTAGGATAAGGAACACGTTTTAAAAGAGTACCCAGGAGAGGGAAGAGGTAGGCAGGGGACTGGAGTATGAGTATTAAAACAATTTTAACTGTCGTTATTTTTTATTAAGCATTGAGAAGTCTGAGGAGACTTTAAAATAGTAAAGATTTAATTGTCTGTATGGTTTAGGGGCTGAGAGAAAGGATTTGTTTTTTAAAACTGATGTGAAAAAGAGTTGCATCTTGTTTCTAAAGGGGTAGAAAAGATACAAAAGGGAGGCTCTGAAAGCTGGTCAAGTCATTGATTCCTGCCCTATCCCCTCCTTTAAGCAATCAGTGACTGAAAGCACTAGAAAACCTCCAATATTTTTATAAGGGTAGATCTAGATTAGGGTTCAGCTGTGCTCAACTGGAGCACGTGCAGAGCTTGCCTCATGGAAAAAAACGCTGATAGGGTCTCTAGAAAATTCCTTGGAGAAAATGAGTTTGAGAAATCAGTAGCTCACAGAAAATAGATTGTAAACATTTATGACAAGTTAAAAGAGTTTCCATGGCAGGTTTGGCAGCCTTATGCCATTGAATTATTGCATGAAAATAATGCATTCTTTCATTCCTGTACTAACCTGCAAACACTCCTTTAAAATATGTTTTATTTATTACATCAAATTCTTATTTTCATAATCTTAAATACCAGTGTTAAAGTCTCTTGTGACAAGTATGAATGAAGCATGATCTGCAGAACAACTGACATTTTTAATACTTAAAATTAGCTTATATCTGTTGTATGTTGCCATAATATAACAGCTCACTGTATCAGCAATTAGTAAATCTGGATACGAAAGACAGCTTTTCGTCCCTGGAATCCAGAACAGACAAGTTTTAGACAGTACTGATAGCACTTTTCTGACTAATGAAAACAAAACCCAAAAATAATCCCCAACAAAAAACCACCATGCTTTATTAAAATTAAATTTAGACATTAAATTTATATTAGTAGAAGCAAAGATAGACAATGACACTTTGTCTTGTCAAAAAATATAATTCCTACAGAACTATTGTTTAACTTTCCTTTAAAAAAAACAACCAAACAAAAAACCCACAAAAATACCCCACAGAGACTGAAACCTATATGTATGTTACAAAATGTATTTAAATGTGTGTGTTCTATCCAGTAGACATTGGAGTCTGTGGCACCCACACTGCATGGTTGATTTGTGAACATAACTCTAGTATGTTAAAAATGCTTTGGATTTTCATGACCTCAACCCTGTCAGCACAGATTAAGTCCGCTGTATTTCACATGCGATTGCATGTCCTATAGTCTGTATAGCTAACCTTGAATGTGGGAGGAAGGAGAATACACATAGAGAACTCATAGAGTCTGATGACTATTGCTGAGGCAAATTCATATTTTAATTGTTCATAAGAACAATAAGCACAAGGAATTAGAAGACCCAATGTTTAACAGTAGAATTGGAAAGAGTCAAGTCAGCAGTAGAGGCTTTGAGCCCACAACACCAAAATATTTTGTTGCACGTTTCTGAACTTTGCAGGCTCATCCTCATAGCCTTGCACTGTTACTTTTTTTTTTTTGTTAGTGAACAACTACATTCTTTGTTACTTTCTTCTTTTCCCCAGGTCTTCCTCTTGCAATAATCGTCTATAAGTAATGGAGTTTGGTGCCAGATAGTAACAACAGCAGAAACTTTCTAGGAAGTAATTAGCTCATAGAGATTTTTTTCCTTTTGCTTCCTGAAAAGACTGACTGTTTCCTTTTTCAGATGAGAATTTACAGATCCAGTTTTGTAGAGGTAGCAATTCTGAAATAATGTCATAGTTCAGAGATATGTTTTAATTGACCCATGTACAGGAAAAATGAGTGTGAATTCTAGAATCTTTTGAAAAGCCATAGACATACAATGTAGAGAGAGAAAATATGGTTGCCATAGACACAATTTCATATGCTCTTCTCTGTTTACTGCATTGATGACTCCTTTCTTGAAACCCAGAAGAAAAAAAAAAAAAAAAAACCCTGACAAACTGTGGATGTTCTGAAAAGTCTGTTGTCCTTGTTATCATAACAAGACTATTTTCAGAACTCTTCAAGCCACTAATTACCATAAAAAGATTGTCCCACAGAGTTCCAGTTAAATATTTACATATGCAAGAATACGTTTGAGATCAATATGTAATTATGATATGCATAGAAAGATTTCATAGTCAAATTTAGGAAAAACAGATGGACTTGCTACATATGGCTAGTAGAGTTTTAAAGTTAGTAGGAAAAGTATAATTTCTCTAGATACACAACAAGAATGTAAGATTCCTTATTCTTCCTTATCAGGAAGACAGTATGCTAATTCATCTGAAGTCTGCTGCTTTCTTCTTTTGTACACAATACCTAAAATGTCAGTAAGAGTTGATACATATGTGCATGTGGGATAGAGAAACCTAGAGAAGCTTTTCTCATAGTTTTGCATGTTATTCTACTAGTAAAAGTCTTCATCAAATCACTGAAAGATATAATCTGTTCTTATGCTATTTGAATGTCATCACAATATCCACTAAGCTCTTTAAAAATTTTGTTTATTTGAAATAGATGTGAGATTTTTAAAATATCAAAGGGAAGACTTCATTTTGTATAATATAAAGAGAAAACCCCAGACCATTCATTTTAAACCCTTGGTAACTGGAAGCTTGCAAGGATATTACTGCTTAAGAAAAACTTGACAACCCAACATGTAGGGATTTAGTAGGTAACTCCATTAACTCTAATGGGAGCAGTTCAGCTAATCTCTGACATTGCAACTAGACTGCTGACAAGCTCAGCTGTTCTTTCAGATGAGGGAATTGTGGCAACTGAAAAGGTGATAGTCACATCGTGAAAGATGGTGTCTGAAGAAGAGTTAGACAGGATTTTTTCATTAACATTAAAAAGCTCTTGCTAGTCATTAAACAACTTGCTCTCCAGACCACGTGAGAATTGTCAGTCATGGTATCTTTTCATAAGAAATGTCTGTATCGTATAGAATTGCATTTTATCTGTTTCATTATGGAGTTTTTACACAAAAGCAAAATACAGGCAGTATGGATTTTTTGTTAGAATAATTTAATTTATCCGAAGTTGTGAAGTGATTGACTAGAATTAAAAGACCTTTTACTGTTATAGTCAAGTTAGCGTACCATGACCTGAGCAGCCTCATATGTAAGAGGCTGCACCAGACCTCAGCAAAAATGTAGTTTCAACTTTTCAGGGCCAGGTTCGCTTTCCTGATGCACTTGCACTAGACTACATTTTCCTGGTGTTATACACCGCACCAACGTCACTCTGACACGCGGTAGGGTTAGTCCTTGGTTGTAAAACACTCCATTAAAAAACAAGCACACAAGTTATGTTCAGGAGGGCTGAAGATGAGACGCTCATCTCAACTGTGCAATTAATTACTAGATTGCTCAAGACAGCAACAGAACAAGCAGCTGGTCAGACAGATATTTTATGGCCCAATTAGCAATGTCCAGTCTACACAGGACTGCGCGGGTCTTCTGCCTCTTGTTCTGTCCTCTAAAAGGCTGTTGCAGAATATAGGTTGTCAAAGCAGGAAACACTTAGAATATAGAAATCAAATGTCAATGCTTCAAAATAAGGACACACGGAATTGATTGGCTTCCGGTCCCTCTTTAAACTATGGCTAAAATACTTGCCCAATTAAAAATGCATAATAGGTGTATGATAGAAGATACCAAGTAGATAAAAGGAAGATTCTAAGTGGCTATGAATTGAAGGCATCGGTCTTTACCATGACTTCAGTAGCAGGACTCCACCGTATGCATTGATCGTCAGTACCGCTGTCGTACTTGCCTTGTCTATCTAGCTTGTATAAAGAATCTTAATTAAGATATGTTGCTGGAAGAGGGCCTTGTGTGGTCAAAGGAATGGGTGCATCTTCCAGCGAACAACCAAGAGTACCCAGGTATAAAAAAAGATAAAATGAGGCTAGATATAGCCTTTTCTAATTCAGAAGCATTTTGTTCAGTAAATTACTGCACAGATGAGTGGGGGCATGCCATGTTTGCTCAGAATTACGCGGCATCATGGATTTACACAGTTGCGGTGAGAATTGCAAAACACAGAAGTGTTTCTTCTGCACCTGCTCTTCTGAAGTTTATTTTGAAGTGCATCAAACTTTATTCCTGTCTGAAGTGTTCTTTGATAATAGCAAAATGAAAAATTTTATTTTTGAACTTTATATGTATATCTTATAATTTTGGAGAAGTCTGTAACGTTGTCTTGCTTACAAACAACTGTGACCTTTTTATTCTTTTGAAAATGTTTCTAGCTGATGAGAGACATTTGTTGTTACCAGTCTTACCTCCTATGCAAACTAGATTATTCTGATGGAATTCTGTTCAGTTTATGCTTTTAAGGAATGAGCTCGTAGGATCAGACAAGAGAAATGAAACTGAGAATTAGTTACTTGTGAGATATATTCAGGATAGCATTTTGTCTGCAAGACCCAATTAAAGTAAGAAATGTTTTCCCCCCCCCCCCCCCCTTGCTTTCTTCCTTTTGTTTCTTCATCACATTCTTCCTTTTAAAGTGGCAGTTATAATTATAGGGGTGTACATGTAGTCAGTATGGAAACTTTCACCAAAATGGAGTCCCAGAATCAGAGGGAATGCAGGAAATGTCACATTAAAGATTGTCTTATGTTAATTTTACTGTGTTTTCATTTTGTTTCAGATATTATTTTGGGTACATTGGTTGAAGGTTATAAAATCATTAAATCTTTAATCTTAATTTTAAGATCATCTAGGAGTAAAATAAAAGGAAATTATTCTATCTCGGTAGAATTACATGAATATGTGAATTGCTATTTAATTAAAAACGTGTCAAAGATATGCTACAATGTATAAGGTTATACTTTTGGTGTTTAGGATAAGTAAAATATGTACCCTGTGTATATCTTTTTACATCTACTCTTTATGGGGCAGTAATAAACCTTTATTTAGATACAGATTACTACCCTCATCCATTAGTCATATCTAAGCTTTTATTTTAATTTCTTCTTCCATTGTCTTTACCACTGCATTTAAATGTGGAGCTGTGCTGTGCTGTTCCATTTGTTTTTTAATTGGCTTTATTATCTATTGTGTAGGACTTAATCAATTCTATTGGATGTTATCTGCAGGTGCCTACAGTAAGGGCATATTACATTGATTTTTCATTTTTCACATCAAACTAACTGCATACATATAGTTGTTGGTGTGTTTGCTATTGACAACAGGGTTATTTACAGGCACTCAGTCAAAATGTAACATATATCAGGGCAATTACAAACTCCACAGTGTAGATTTGTTAGACAGCAAATAAGAAAATAGTAACTTGTGGCAGCTGACTATCCAAGATGAAGGATTCAGAGGGCATGGAGAGCTTGGGGAAAGCATTCAGCATCTGTGTAAGAGTTCTCCAGCTGAAGGTGAATGTCTGCCAAGAACATTGGCGATGAGTGAGGTACAATGCTGCCTCCCTATCATGAGTGTTCTTATGCAGGAGAGTATTTGATTTTGTCAAACTATGGGTCAACATATTATCCTTCTTGCTGAAAAATTTATAAAACCTGTGAAAAAAGTTAAATTCCAAAGATGGGGGACTTTGGAGGTAGATGGAGAAAATGTATATGCATACTAATGATAATTTAAAATTCAATAGCACATTTTCACTGCCTACACAAAAAATTCTGGCAATTAATCTTAACTGTGAGGAAAGGTAAAAGAGGTAAACCTGAAAAGGCAGATGCAATGTGTAGACAATCCTAGCATCAAACGTAATCCTGTCACCGTTCACTGTATTTTGTCCTCTAGAGCACTGTGTCACAGAATATTATACCTATATTTTCACTTCAGAAGTTGCAAATTCAGGTGCCAGTTGGCCTCTGAACAGAGCTTTTGGGGGAGATGAGCTTTTGCCTACAGTTTGGAAGTGGCCAGACTTGAAAACTACCCTTGTGTCTAAATTGAATATAACAAGTTTTCAATGACCTATTTTAAATTGTGCTGCCTGGTTGCTCTTCCCCCAGAGAACAGTACTCTATGCAAAATGGATATTTTTTTCTGTTGTGGTAATTGTTTATCAAGGTTTCCAAGGTAATCTTAGAAATTTTAGATTCTTTCTGCAGTTTTATTTCTGATGCTGTGGTCTACACAGAGTTAGGTATTATCAGTTTCGATCTTTTTTTTTTTTTTCCTTCCATATAGTAGAGGTTAATAAAAATCTACAGCCCAATTTTACACCCATTTTTTTTCTGTTGGTGAACACAAAGTGGATTGATTAGAGTCACACAACCATTTGGGAGTGTAGCTGTGTTCTGACTGAAGAAAAGAGCTGTAATCAAGCAGTCTGTCAGTAGACACTAAAGAAATGCTGCAAACTATCCTGTATTTGTGTCAGATTTTCTTTCTAGGCCTAGCTTTGGTTTTTTAAACCATGAATATCTTCTTTTCTATTGCTTTAAATTCCTATTAAACTGTGGAGAGGTTTGGAATGGTTTAAAAGGCAGGTTTTACATAAAATCACCTGTTTCAATTGAATACATTATGGAAGAAAATAGTTTTGGTAATATGTAAAGACTTGCTTGCCTTGAGGAGGAGTCCAGCAAGGGGTTTTTTTGCTTTGAGGTATTTTGGATGGCAGTGAATTTTCTTAGAAGGTAGTCAGTGTTGCCTATGAATCTATGAAAGTGACTTTGCTTTGTCTTTGAAAATACATCTGTACAGCTGGCTACAGTCTGGCCCTTACGCTGAATCACTGCCGTGCTATAAGTAGGTTTTACCTTACGTCTTTTAGAGATGCACTATTTCTATCCGGTCTCTTTGTAGGAGTGCTGAAAAAGAAATCTGTTTTAAGCTCTGTTCAGTTAGAAAGATCGATGCTGGAGAGATTTCCTTGTCATAGAGAAGCCACTGTATACCCTTGAACAGTGTTAAGTATTGGGTTGCTTCAGTATAAAGCATTACTCTTTCTGATAATAAAGCAGTGCATTTCATTGCTTAAATGGAATTTGAATAACACTGTTGAAATCAATAGTAGCTTCTTATCCATATAAAGAAAATTGATCTTTTTGAAGCTCTTTAAATACAATGAGTATTTGATTGTGTTTCCTTCCATTGTTCAGCCTAACATGTTAACGTAGTAAAATTAAATGTTGCTTGTAAAATGACTGTAACATTCCATGGCTTTCACTTTTACAACACTTCTTTGTGGTCTGTTTTAGCAGATTAGCTGTAAATGAAGATAAGAACTGCTGCTTTGAAATGGGCAATATAGCAAACACATTTCTTTGCAGTACACGGAAATCAGTCACTTCTGTGGTCTCTGGTCATCCTTACAGTATGCACTTCACAGTCCAGCATTATTGTTCTTATTTTCTGATGCTAGTCAGATACCTACGTTAGTCTCTCTGTGTCTGATCTGAAACATAAAGTTTGGGAATGCAGACGCAGAGTATCTTTTATATTTCAAATACATATATATTTATATACACTTTAATCCTGTTTTGAACCAGAAACATACACTTCAGTGCATAAGTATGTTAGACGCATGAAGCAGAAGTAACCTTGGAGATTGGTGAGAGCACAGGTTTTCAGAATCTCTTTTCCCTATGATGATATGGTAAAGAAACATCTTCAGCTATTGTGTGATGGGTGCCATCCTCTTCCCACTCACAACATTAGTTCCTGCTAGGCCGTGAGGAAGTACTGAACAAGGGTCTGCCTCGTGACATTGCTAAGAGGTGGCTTTTCTTATATATCCTATTTCTTTTAGTATACAAGGTGTTCTACAGATTTTTAACTGTTAAGACTGTTAGAGAAAATCCCACATCTTCTTTTGTTTTAAGGTCTGAATTTTCATTTAATTTATATTTGTGTATACTGAACATCAAAGTTTGGTGTTGTGTATTAGAGCAGAGGGTAAAGATCTTTGAAATTTTCACAGTGGATCACCGCGCATAAAAACAACTGCCAATGTTAATCCCTTAGCACCTTTCCAAAAGAGTGCTACTTATTTTAATTTATTGTGATCAGTTAACTATCACTTCAAACATTTTAGTTTGATTTTGCTCTAGCTCTCCATTTACCTCAATCAGTTGGTCGTTAAACAGAAAATGTCCCGTGATCAGAAGCAGAGCCCTATCACTCTGTGCTACAACAACTCTGTATTTTGTATCACTTTTTATGTTCAACAAAATTATACAGTCTTTAGACTAAGGGATGCAATGTTGTTGAAAATTTTAAGTACGTGTTACAGTCTGGAATGGAAGGGGAATGCAAGTCTTTTCTATGCCATACACACTGAAAATTTTATCCAAAGATTTTCTATTTTTATCTAGTACTAATACATTTTACATTACCTCTCATCCCACTGCAGGTGACAAAATTTATCACATACACTCTGACAGAGCCTATGGCTGATGAAGTGGTCTTGTTACTGAAGGGATGATAGCTGATCACTGTTACCTTGCATGTGTTCTGTCAGGGAAGTCACACAACTACTACCCGGCCTGTGAAAATTCTGCCCTATTCCATTTCAGCACAAACATTTCGAACTGGGAAAGCAGCAAATAATTTATGCGTAAAAGATGACAGAACTTCAGAACGTCCTGCAAAATATATTTGCTTAAGTACAGAACGTGTTAGTGAACAAGGAAATGTAAAAAAAGAAGCTGAAATTAATTATTTGCTGGCTACTGTTCAAGGTGACTGGATGGGGTAGCCCCATGGAGATGAGGCGGGCACTGCTTTCTGTTCCCACATCAGACGGGATCAAAACCTCATCTTGTTCCCTTCTCTGGCTGATCAGGCTGAAAGTCTGTTGGCGGGAATGTGAATGTTATATATACGTGTATATTTATGTATACAAAATGCATCTCTTCAGTCACCGGCATTCGCGATGCTGGCCTGTGGCTGGCCCCCGGCCCCCCAGTCTCCCCAGCTGCTGACACCGGGGCGGACGAGCCCGCAGGGCCCACAGCCCTACTCCAGTTGCTAGCACAGAGCCAGCTGGTCATGAGGGAAAAACTCCTGTACAACTGAGCTTCAGGCTGGCCAGGAGGCATTCAAAGGAAGGCTGACAAACCTGAGGCCTTACAAAGTCAGCACAAAGCCTGTGGTCTGTGGCTAGCAGTGGCCATTCCACGCTCACTGGGCTGCAGGGCCACATGGTGCAGTACGCACAGGCGAGGTAAATTGAGCAATAGATCTCAAGGTTATAAACCAATGCCTCTTCTGTTGGAAGTGGAAAATTTTCCCCAGAAGCGTACCATTCAGCTTAGTTATTTTGGTTAGGCGTACTCAAACGTACTGAATTTGGCACCACAATTTGACAACAGATTTCACTAAAAACATATGCCGTGTAGTGTATTGCAAGCTTGCTCAATAAGGTAGCAGATTTGTAATAGCACGGTTTAGCAGTGTGGATTATTTGGTCTTTAGAAGTCGGTCCCATTGCAGCTCTTTTTTTTAAGCTTACGTTGCAAATCCAGTGTGACCTACGCAAAACAGTTTGCTGGATGATGATGATGATGAGCTTTGCTATAAACAGGAAAAAGCAGTGGTTCTGAGGGTTTTTATAATGTTTATCAGTAGGAAAACAGAAGTGGCAATTGCTTTTAATTGCCCAATAATTTTATTATTCAAAAGATGGAATTTACAGGAAGCAGCTGCAGTTGTAACTGAACCAGCTCTTTTAATGTGTTCCTGTTTTTTTCCTGTATTATATTATCTAATGGTGGTAAGCTGCCGGCTTCAATCAAATTTTCAGATACAGTAAGAGTTGGATTTATCAACCCCTGGGATGAATACTCCAGTATTCTCGCTGAAAGAGACCTTTGTGTATTTGATGGTTCTGAATTGTCTATAGAAATCCCAATCCTTATATTAAATCAACTTTCATTCTTTGTTCTCTTGGTACACAAGAATTTTAAGATTCATAACCTATTTCTGTTTGGTTTTTCTCCCTTTGTAGTTTTTCCATCTGTCTCTATTTTGTAACTCTGTGTGCAAGAAAATGCAGCCTTACAATGAACATGGACTCTGAATTAATTACTGGTTTTATGTAAATAGAAATAAATGACAGCAAGATCAAAATTGTCAGTAGACCACAAATTCCCCTCAGCACTCTTGAGATTGTGTTAAATGCAATTTTGCCTGCTCAACAGTGAAGAAACAAGGTGCCAGTTAATGTGCATGTTCATAATTCCTTCCCGATGTGACAGGTTTTGTGCAATGTTAGGCAAATGCAAATACTCACTGTGTGATCAGGGATGACGATTTGCGAGAGAAGCAGAATTTAGTGGAGTTGTCTTGTTCACTGCATATTAAGACAAGAGTTTACTGTTCTTGCTACCATGCTTTTCAGGGATTTTTGGTAATAGTCCTGATTTGCTGGCCTTGTCTTGGTGAAAAATCCCATTTGATATAATCTTAAGTCACAGCTGGTAATGGAGTATGGAAAACTGCAGTGTGACCTGTTGCAGACCAAGCATATACTAAGTTTGCAGCCTAAATATAAAAGATGGTGAAATGAATATTTTTATTTCCTTATCTTCAGATAGTTACATGTTTGTTTAAAAATAGTGCTGTTGATAATTTACAGAGCTTAAAATCTTGTGTAATATCATTTTTATGGAATGTGAGGTAGGCAAGGGTTAGCATCGTGTGCCATGTTCTTCAACCAGCTTACCTACGTTCCACATTAATATCGAATAGGACTCCAGAGGGATATGTCTGTGCTTTTTGTTAATCTGGACAGGCAGTTATAAAACACTGTTGTAATTAAATTTCTCTTTTCATTTGAATGGTGGAATTAAACAAATATTTTCCTTTGGAGAAAAGTAACAATTTGATGTTAATTGCTTCTATCTGTTTCTCAGCATTGTCGAATAACCTATTGTAAAGCTACTTAATATTTCCAGGGGAATGCCAAATATTGCATAACTTATTTCCTGTGCTGGTTATTTCATTTGCTGGTTAAACTGTAATTGGAATGAAAGGAATAAAGAAGCACTTGTGGATTGGGAACCACTCAAGGGATTGAGAATCTAAAGCAGAACAATGATTTAACTTTTTCTTTTGCTAGGCTTTTTCTTTTTATATGTGAATTGCATGCGAATAAGAGAGATTATAAGGAGAAAAATAAAGGGAGAATGCAGAACTCATTTAGATCAAACTCCCTGTGCCTAATAAGCAGACAGAAAATCTACAAACTGTCTAGTCTTTACAGCTTGTTCTTAGCCTTCTTAGATGTTGCAGAATTCAGAAAATCATTCTGAGAAAGGAATTTAGCCTATTAAAAAAGAAAACACAAAAACAACGCTTCAGCATCATACCAAGAGATATGTGGCTTCTAGTTACTGTGGAAGGGGCAATCAATAGAAAAAGCAGGAAAGGAAAGAAAGATCATCCGCAGCAGAGATTTCCTGGAATGAAAAATGTGCTTGGATTGTTACTTTATTGAATTTTGCTACTGTAGGACATATTAAAGGACAAATCAACTCTCAAGCATCCATCCGAAATATACAAGGTATTTGCATGTGAAAAATGGCTATAAATATAGATTCATTTTCAAATACCCAGCATCTGGAGAACTTATGGGCTGTGTAAAAGGCAGTACAGCTGATTCCTTAGAATTATTTATATATCTATATGTATATGTAATTTTTATAAAGGTGTGGCTAGGCAGTAGACAGAAAGGTTTCATTTATCTTGTCGTAGCTGCTGGGTTTTGAGTCAAGGAAGGTGTGTTCAGGGGAGAAACTGGGTCTTTCCTGACTGAAAACAGCCAACTATATTCAGCTTGAAGAATTTTCCTGGATATAATTGACAGGGAGACACAGAGTAAATTGTATTTAGGAACTGGGCTTCCTAACTGGAAGACCCCTGTGAGGAACAGGGCTGTTCTGCCTCAACTCTCTGGGCATTTTGGAACCTGTGGAGAGTTTCTGAGCCAGGAGTTACAGAACTATGAATCAAATGTTTTAGTGGAGACATCCTCAGCTTTGCATATGACTGTCTTTGAAGGGGAGATGAAATTGTCAACAACATGTAAAGCTATCTGGTTGTTTAGGTGAACTGTGAATCAACCACTGTCACCAGGTTTTTTTGAGGTGCAAAGTGAGATTTTTTTCCCTACGTTTCTCTCACAACTTGAGGTCTGTCCTCCCTGCTGAATACATGCTGACTTGTGAAACCAAACCAGCTATGTTGAAGAATGTAACTACTGATTTTCCAGTTTATCATAAAACCAAAATCATTAACCGTGTTTTTCACTTATGAAAAATACATTTTCAGATACTTAGAGGTTAATTATTTTACATAAATAAAAGATACAGGTAAAATTCAAAGAAAGATATTATTTCAAAGTGGAAAAATGTGTACATTGCTTTCCGTAACATATTTGACGTATGTTCTAGCTTTATTTAATTGTTTTAAAAAAGAAATAACCCTGATGTTTTGTGTGTGTGATTCTTCTATTAACGGAATTCTGTCAATTTGACAAATGAGTTAAATATTGCTGGTCCAATTTTGCATCTTTCTAACCAATGAAAGATGTGACTGGTTTTCTTTGACCACCTTTACCCTTAGTCAGTATGGATTTGGGCAGTGCCTGAATATAGTTCTTATTTCTGACTGTCTTGTGAATATTCCTGGAGGCAGACACTTTTCAGGGGTAGTTGGCTCCTCTAAGTGTTTCAAGCACTGGAACTATTGCCAGGGCTGGGTTTTTTTTGGGGGGGGGGGGGGTTGGGGTTGGGGTTTTTTTGGTAGGTTTTGGTTTGTTGTTTTGGGGGGGGGGGGGGGTGTTGGTTTGGTTTGGTTTTTTCTCCAAATATCACTTCATTCTCAGGACTGAAAACTTGCATATTTTCTTCAAGGGCAACATGACATGAAAACAGACTTAGCAAAGGAAGCTCTTCAATACAGAGAATATGTCAGTTCATGATGGAATGTGCTTTGAAAAATGTTCTTCATAAAACTACTCTTGCTTCTTTGTTAGCATTCTTACAACAGACCTTACATGTTTTTTTTTTTTAATCTGATCTTCTTGCATGGTCTGATATATGAAGAGCAGTCAGCATTCTTTCTTTATAAAACACTACTTTATTAAAAGGCAAAGCAAAACAATCCCTACCCTTCTCCATTTAAAAAACACTGGAAGAAGCAGCTTTAACTGGCCTGTTTTATTTCACGCGATTAGCTGAAGAAGCTGTAAACTGCACTACTCCCCAGTCTTGTAGCCCCGGCTTAGTTTCTGTACAGATTCATCTGTAGTTAATATTTACACAAAACCTACCTACGTATGGGAAATAGCCAGCTCTGGTGATCCTCAGTGGCATTGTCACAAATCTTCTGGTTTAAACTTGCCGAAGTGTCAAATTCTGTCCTAGCAAATGACTAGACGAATTCACAAAATGGACCCAAGGATCACACTGCTGTTCAGAATATGAAGTTAGAAATTTTTGAAATACAATAGTATTCACAAAACATGGGGGCCCACCGTTCGATATGCAAATATGTGTCTGGTAGGCTGGGATTCCATTTTTCTTCTTTGATATGGAAAGTTACTTTTAGCTTAAATGATACTATTTATTTACTCAAAAAAAAACCCCAATTTCTGAATGCCTAAGTGGATCACAAAGACACGTTTTTGCTTCAGTGAAATGGAAGGAGGCATACCTCAAACTGGGGCATTGCCTGCCTGCATGCAAATCTCCAAGTTATTCTTGGCATTTTTTTCTGTGAAGACTAAGAAAAATTAGGTATGTTGGAGCATTTTTCTCTTTCATTATAAAAATACATGTTTAACTACTTTCAAGGATTTAAATTAATTATATTTAGACTTAAATTGAAATGTTGCTATTGTATTTTTCTTCCATATTCACCTTTCAATTAGATGTAAGAAGCGTATACATATTTAGTCACCTTATTTTAGTAAGAGTATTTTTCAGAGAATTTTTTAATCAACGCTTCTGTCACTTTACAGCCTCTAAGTCCATCAGGTATGTAGAATACTTAACTTGTTTTTCTGTCTTTTAGTGTCCTAGTAATGCAACTAAATACCCAGCAGATGTGCATTTGTAGCTTAAGGTGAATATGAATATGGAGCCAGAAAGGTAAGAGACAGGAACATAACCCTCTGTGCTGTGATTTCACTTGCTCACGCAGTGAACTCATGTAGCTTTCCTTGCCTGCTTGTACTTTTGTGTCGGGTTTGCGTGGCAAGGTTTTGGTAGCGGGGGGGCTACAGGGGTGGCTTCTGTGAGAAGCTGCTAGAAGCTTCCCCTGTGTCTGATAGAGCCAATGCCAGCCGGCTCCAAGACGGACCCGCCGCTGGCCAAGGCCAAGCCAATCAGCGCCTCTGTGATAACATATTTAAGAAGGAAAAACCAGTTAGAGAGCGCTTTTACAGGCAGAGAAAGGAGTGAGAAGATGCAAGAAACTCTGCAGACACTAAGGTCAGTGCAGAAGGAGGGGGAGGAGCAGAGATCCCCCTGCAGCCTGTGGTGAAGACCATGGTGAAGCAGGCTGTCCCCCCCTGCAGCCCATGGAGGGAGGATGAGGGGGTGTAGCGATTCCACCTGCAGCCCGTGGAGGACCCCACGCCGGAGCAGGTGGAGACACCTGAAGGAGGCTGTGGCCCCGTGGGAAGCCCACGCTAGAGCAGGCTCCTGGCAGGATCTGTGGATCCGTGGAGAGAGGAGCCCACGCCAGAGCAGGTTTGCTGACGGGACTTGTGACCCCGTGGGGGACCCACGCTGGAGCAGTTTGCTCCTGAAGGTCTGCACCCCATGGGAGAGACCCACGCTGGAGCAGTTCGTGAAGGACTGTCTCCCGTGAGAGGGACTCCATGCTGGAGCAGGGGAACAATGAGAGGAGTCCTCCCCCTGAGGATGAAGAAGCGGCAGAAACACCGCGTGATGAGCTGACCGTAACCCCCATTCCCCATCCCCCTGTGCCGCTGAGGGGGGTGGAGGTTGAAGCCGGGAGTGAAGTTGAGCCCGGGAAGATGGGAGGGGTGGGGGGAGGTGTTTTTAAGATTTGGTTTTATTTCTCATTCCTCTACTCTGTTTTGCTTAGTAATAAATAAGATGAATTCCCTCTCTAAGTTCGGTCTGCTTTGCTCGTGATAATTAGCGAGTGATCTCTCCCTGTCCTTATCTCGACCCATAAGTTTTTTTTCGTTGTACCTTTTCTCCCCTGTCTAATGAAGGAGGGGAGTGATAGAGCGGCTCTGGTGGGCACCTGGCCCCCAGCCAGGGTCAACCCACCACAACTTTTCAGTCTCGTAGTTGTTATTTCATTAGCAAAGTTTTTTTCCTTTAAAGGTTTACTGTGCTCTGTGCATTTATTACAAATTATTATATAGACTGCTGTACCTCTTACAAATAAATACTCAAGTCTAAAAATATAGGTTAGCAATTAAAGAATTAAAAGTGTGGTTTACAGTTTCCTTTTAAGTCTTTATCCAGGATGTCTGAAAGCTTTTTTGTACTACAGCCAAATTTGGAATAGCTCAATTGCCCATTATAAGTAACAAGTAAGAAATTTGAAAATGGAAAAACTCTGAATAGATTGCAATAGGTCAGACTAGTTGTACCTTGAACCATTATGCAGATAACTGTGTGGCCACGACTTCCTCATATCAGAGCAAACAAAGACTTGGTCAGAACTTCTTTCTGAGGCAGGAGGATGAGGAAAAGATTTACAAATGTTCATATATGAAGTTCTGTGTCCTTGGAAATTAATAGTTTATTGTTTTCCAATATTTTTCAAAATAATTGTATTTGGTGTTTGGAACAATAATTTCACTCTCAAATAGATTAGGGCATTCTTGGTCTTTGATGCAGCCTTAGCCTTACCCTTACAAACTGGTGATGTGGTGCAAAAGGATCAGATCATTAGGTAGAAGCAGTAGGTACCAAAGCTTCTTCGGCAACTCTAAATGCAGTTTGAGGTTTCACTCTGTTCCCTTGGTACAACAGCCCCATCACACATGTGGTTCAAAGCTGTGCCAGACCAGTTAGTGATGTGGAACCCATGAATCAGGGAGTTGAGGTCAGCTTCCTTTGGATGGCATTTTGCATGCACCAAACCCATCGTGTGACCTGACCTAACACATGGGGAGTCAGAACAATCAAGGATTTTTTTTTTAAACTGCCATACTGCTCTCAACCAATATATTAGTATAGACATAGTCATATCTTTATGGATATTCTGTATAACAACAAGCATGGACAGAGGAGACTGGATTTATATGGGGTGCAACATCCTCTTTCTTTCCCAGCAAACTCTGCAAATTTTATCTAAAAGCTGCCTACTTTTGCTTGGTGAGAGGGGAGTCCATTTGGGTTTACATCCTTCTTTAGGTGAGGTCAAGCCTTTTAAGTTTTATAATTTTTTCTAAAAATTTGAAACTTTATTGGATATGGGTAAATTTCCGGGAGGGGGGGGCTGTAGAAACAGTTTGGTTTGTGGAATAATTAGTTCTTTTCTGCGTTGATATTTTATTTGCCTTGGTGGGATTGGACTGTGTTCATTTTGGCATTTTACAACTAATTTATTAAGAAATAATTAAACCCCTTTAAAACCGGAAGATTCCCTGCTCTAGAAATAGGTATTGTGCCCTAATGGAATAGAAGACCTTAATCTAACTACTTACAAATGTGGTGGAAATGAAATGATGGAAGTATATTTGAGCCTTTGTAACTACAACATCTAAAAGTTGGATTATGTTAAAATACCCCTCATTTTGCAGTAAGGCTGGTGTAGTCATGCAGTTTAAATATTCTTTTATAGGTGTGTTTTTGCTACAGGTATTTCTTGAGCTGCTTTATCTGTTCTGTTAAGGATAGCATGACTGAGAATTTGGGCTGCTGTACTTGGCGACAGGAGCAAGAACTGGGATTCAGAATTGACCAGGCAGGAAGCAAGAAAGGAGGAGTTGTCTTTGATGGAAGCAAAAATCAAGACAGGCAATGGTTCAGACTGGAGCTAAAGCAAAGGTGCGACACTGAATGCTGACTGTTTGGCCTCAGGGCCCCTCCATACTACAAAGGTTCCCCTGCAGGAGACCATCTGACTCGCTCTCTGAACACAACTCTATGCTGAGCACTATGCATCATTAAAGGTAATAATACATATATATATATGATCTGTCAGCGACAAGGCATTATGTGACAGCTGCAGGAGGAAGTCTTTGCATTGGAAGGAGAAAGCTCTTTTAAAAAAATAAATACTTAAGAAGTTGTGTTACTTCGAAAGTAGGGTACTTGTGTACTTCAAAAGTAGGATAATGGCAACATTAGATATTGCTTTGAGTCTAAGTCTGAAGGAGAGCAGACACAAAGTGTATAGGAGTTTGTCAGGAATCAGCACAGGTGAAAATAGAGATCTGGGGTCACAATGCTTTATCTGTTTTTTTTAAACACACTTGTGTGGTGATCGCACCTGTTGCTTATATAGGTTAGAATAGAGAACAGTAATAACAGTAAGAACATAATCTTACCCACTTAAAGCAGAAAGTAAGCTAGCATACCCTTTCAAAAAGTAACACGTTTAAGATGCTGGAAGATATTTAGCAGCAGAGAGGGATTCTCAGTCTGTTGCAACACGTGTAATTATCTGCCCAGGCTGAGGTGCAGCCTCTAACAGAAGATGTTCATTCTCTGGAGGAGAGAATGGCTGAAGCGGAGCAGCTAGGAAATTAAAAGCTCTCTACAGGGATGTTGTGAATGTGAAGATACAGAGTGTGAAGAATTTTTATCTTCTAATATTAAAAAAAATCCTCAAATATTGTCAGTGAGACAAATCTATGTTCCTCCTGATGCGGGCCGCTCCGAGACAGAGATGTGAGTTCCTTTCACTATCCATAACATTCAGATGTCTGACTTCAGCTGGTGGCTGCCTCTTCTGCAGGGTTTTCAAGGTTCACAAAAACTGCATTTGTGCTCTCCTTTGCATTATGAGATTGGGAGAGAGATTTGGGTACAGATTCTGAAATAGGTGATTAAACTAGCAATGCGAGAATGGACCGAAATTGAAGAACAAGAGTAGCTCCTGAAATCTAATAGTTTTGCCAGGCGTGAGCTGGAAACTGAATTTTGACTTTATAGCTGAAGTAGCTTTAAGATAAAAGTCTTTCAATCTTCTGTTAAGAAAATTGGCCCACCAAAATCTCACTGTCAAAGTCGTTCCCCTCCCCTACCAAGAGCGTGTGATAAATGTTTTAAGTAAAGGGTTTCAAATGATTTTTGCAAAGTCTCATAAATGTTCCATATGTCACTTTCTCTAAAATTATAATCTATTATCTCACTCAAGTGGAATAATAATGCATTGAAAAAACTAATTTTATCCCAGGTGCCCCAGCAGGTTGATTCTTCATTATGTGTTAATCGTTAATGGCAATTTTCCATGGAGCATCTGCCAGTTCTAGTGAGCAAAGCTTCCAGAAATGATATTTTAATTTTAAGCATAGATACTAACAGAAGATAGAGTGTTGGGGATTTTTTTAATCAATACTTACTTTATGTGTGTGTATGTGTATAAACTAGCTGGGCATAGATATTATTTCAAGCAACAATACAAAATATTTTGATTTATAGACCTTAATTAAAATTTATTCTTATGCTGTTCTAACATAGTGGAATGCTTTTATTTGTAAACTACTGATTCTTCACTACACTATGGGTAAGACAATGACAATTATCATCAGAGATACTGTACTAGTACTTGTGTATATATATACACATATTAGTAATATAATAATGCTGTACAGGATTAAGGTTTACGATTAGGATTAAGTTCAGTTGGTGTTGAGGAATTTCACTGTGCCACTTTGCTACAGTGTGATATAAGTCTGTATTTCAGCTCTTGTTTCAAGATAAAATAACTGGTGAAAAATGTTAAAGTAGAATAAAAATTAAAGTTGTCTTTAGTTATTTGAGCTGTGCTATTCGGCGTCATCCACACCGTAGATTTAAATGAGCATGGTTGTGGTGGCTGTGTCTTCACTTTGTCCTTTGAATTTAAATCGGCAATTGCAGTATATTTTATAAATATATAAATGGATATTAGTAAGTTATAAGTGTTTTGAGAACATAAAAATAATTGAGGTTTACTACATTTCAGAGTCCTTTTGGGATCTATCTTTGGACTATATTTTAATTGTGATCTCTTCAAGTTCTTTTTGCACATCTGCTTATGTCTTTGGCAGTGTCTTAATTCCATCTCATTTAAGAAGATTTGAGTGTGCAAGGTGGTAGGAAGCAGTTCTTGTGTCTTTCCTCATCCCTGACCTGTACAGTTATGTGACCAAAATCACAGTAGGTCAAGGCATAATCTTCACGAGTGTCTCAGCATGCTCTCTGCTTTCCTTGGGATCAAAGTTACACTACAGGAGTAGTACGTATCTTTGGTTCTATAGTGAAAAAGTATACTCCAAGAATGTATTAGCAAACAATATATCTTATTTTCATTATATTATTAAAAAATGCTATACTTGTATTAAACAATGTCACTATAGCAGATAGATTTACCATGCACATTAAAACTTTTAAAAATTATGTCCAACTAAGTACCCAGCTAAGGAACAAAAAGAATTGTGGGTTCAGGATTATAATTCCAGTATTGTGCTAACTACTTCCCAAATACACAAACAAGCATATTATTTTCCTGATTGTCTTCAGTCTAAGTGGGCAAAGCAAATAGCAGATTGGAAATATGGATCTGAGAGAGATGGAGAGCAAAGTGGTATGACCAGTTGTGTTGATGGGAGACATCGAGTCAGTGGTTACCATCTACAAGTAAGGTTCAGTTGCTGATAATTATTTTTTTTATACCTTTGAAAGTTGAGTCATTGAATAGAAAAAGCTAAGGGCACCCATAGCTGAACAGTTAAAGTGGCAGCACTGAATAGAGCTAACATCTGATAGGGATTTGAGGAAATGTGAATAAGCGGTTATGGGCAGTAGCGTTTCTGTCTCGGTTCTTTTGCAGAATAAATTATAAGTGGAAGATAATAAAACAACTGAAAAATTAAAATGCATTACAAATTTATAAAAATGTGATATCTTTTTCTATGTAATCTAACATATGTATAGGTGCATAAAATAATTTTTTTTTTTAAAGTTTTTAAAAAGCAACTTGAAAATGCTCTTGATGAAAAGGTTATAATGATGTTACCTGGCAAAAATTCAAATTCAGTTCCTGATTGTGTCATTGAAGCATGTTCTATTTTCCAGTACTACATTTCTTTCATATCTTTCATGTTCAATATCAACTTCTGCTGTGGACCTTGTTTATATGAGAGAATTTATAAGCAAGCTTTGCTGTTTAAATGACCCACATAATCAAGAAACTGGTTATATAAAACATGTTGAAGATGATGAGAAGAAAAGGGAAGAAAAGCAGAATATGTTATTCTCTGTTTGTAAACTTCTACATGTTTTTTTTTAATGACAAATGTGTATTTGAGTTGAATGTGATTCAACCTGTGATAAATATGTCAGTATTTTCTTTGTACATGGCCAATTTCCCTTGAAAGTCAGGAAAGCGGTGTAGTTATCTCTAACAAATACTTTTGTCTTTTGAAATCTTTTTTTCACATAAATGCAATCCAGACTAGTGAATTAGACACATAGAAAAGAAAATGGGCACTCAGTTTCCAGGTGTTAACAGTTCAGGTTTCACACTGTGTGAATAGAGGAAGAAAGTCTCTGCATTACAAGATAACAAATATCTTAAGTTTTTCAAATACTTATTCTGCTGAAACCCAACACAAAATTTTGGGAAGGCATCCATGACAAAATAATCAGTTCTCTTTTTCCTATTTGCAATATAATTAAATGTGTATGATTTTATCCTGCCGGGAAGACAGTGGCCAGTTTGTTCCTGAGTTCTGAGTGTTTGTATTAGATACTCAAATCAATCATCGGGTTTGGCTTTTCACAGTCAGGTTGAAAAGAATTTGATAGATATCTAGAGTGTACATTTATGCAAAAAAACCCTGATTCTGTTTCTAGTTCATGCAGTTTTGTTATGTTTGTCAGAAACCAGACAAAAAAGCAGTAAAACCAAAGAGAATCGGTGGTGGGAATATAGAAATTATCAAGGTGAGCTGTTTGGGATAGATCACAGAGCAATCATCTCTCAGGTAATGAATTGACATTTTAATTCACATTTCTAAGAGTGGAGAAGAGGATTTCTAGGATAGAACCTGATTGTGGAGAGTACTCTATGCAATCAGGTTTCCGGATTCCTATTTTTGTAAGATTTTATAGGAAAAATGCTGGATGATCTTGCAATTTATACCTCAACTTGGCTGTTCAGGTGAAAATACAGAATGTAATGTTAGGATTAATAGGAGGGGGGTGATGGTAAAAATTATGCATGTAGCAGTGATGGGGAGTCTGGAGGGAATTGTTTTTCTCTTCAGTAGTCCAATTAGTTGTTTTGGAAGGGAGATCTTTAAAAATAGCATTATTTTTATTGGTCAATTAAACTGTTTGCTTGCTATAAAATTGCAGGATGTAATAGCAAATCTTTGCTGTGAAATCCTAGTTCAGAATTTAATACTTCACAGGACTTGAGAGCTTGGGGAAGTGTCCTGCATATAATGTGAAACTAATGGTCTCTGATGGTTTGAGAGTTTTCTATTATTTTGCCAGTACATTTACTTATTTAGTTCTCTAAGTAAGCGAGCAATTTAAAAACATAGGAAAGTCTGTTGTCCACCATTAAAACTACAGAGGTATAGTGATAAGAAGGGTATGGTATGATTATGCTAGTGATTGGTCTCCAAGCTTTCTTTTCAAGCAAAGTTTGATCCTGTAACATTTTCACGTTATAAATTAAGAAATACACTGTACAGATGCAAATAGAATAACAGCCTTGCTGAAGAACTGGACAAGCATTTAAGGAATACTTAGTTATGTTGATTCTCTGTTGAGTAGAAAGTGATCATATAGAAGGAAAGCTTAGGGTTTCTGAAATATCAAATGGTTGCTTATGGAGTTACTCTAAAATGTTGATGAACTTCCAAGGCAGTCTTTGCATTTGACTGTAAACTGGAAACTGAATTTAAAGAAAGAAAAACCAACATGGGAAAAGTTAACCCTTGGAACTCCAAATCATACCATCACAGTCACCATGAATTTATCCCTTTGCAAACTGTACAGTGGGAAAATACAGTGCAATGTTTCCCACAAACTCTACTGCTGCTGTGCTCATGGAAGGGGAACACTGCATTTGTAATTGGGTTTGTGCAGGGACTCCAAATGTGTCAACAAAATTGTGACTAGTCACGTTGTTCTACTTAGCTTTGCTGAATACTGAGTTACAGCTTAATAATAATATATTTTTATTTCCATAAGTGTACATGACTAGAAAATGTCATCAGCTCTTTTGCAGTCCTGAAATCATTACATGTCTGTAATGCAGAATAGACTAAACCTAGCTTAATCACATGCTAAAAAAAACCAAAAGGGATGACATTTATGTTTAAAAAAACCCCAAAACCCAAAAAATCCCAAACCCAAAAGTTAGAAATATATCCTTGTGCAGAACACCTAAGTCCTGAGAAAGGAGCCTACCATATTCCCTTGACATCATGAGCTAAAGCAATGTATGTTCCAATTTCTTTGTGTTACAGGAGTTTTATGGATTCATAAAGTTCTTTCATAGAATAAGCAGCTTAATGGAACATTACCTGAGAATGTTTCTCAGGTTTATGAGACACACAATATGTTTATGTGTTTTGCTAATGCTTCAAAGATCATTTGGGTTCTCATGCAAAAGGAATTACACTTTTGAAGTATTTTTCCATATATTTTTTGGTATTTCAACAATGACCATTTCTTGTGAAATTTTCTGTCAAAATCTGGAGATGTCAGATGTTTGTATAAATAATCAAACTAAGAGGAAAACTAAGGAAGGTGACTTTCTTCTGTGAAAGAAACTTTATTCTGCCAATGGCATTTTTAGCCCAAGTAATGAGAGACGGTTTTATTTTGTTTTCAAAATTCTCTTTCTGCCTTTACTGATGAAGTCATTTTATTTTCCAGATAATGTTGTGGACAGTAGTGTTTGAGTCTAGATGAGCACTCTTTTGAGTTCTTGTTTAGAAAAACTTGATTCCTCTACGGATGTGTTCTAAAATAGAATTAGTAGGCTGAAGTCTTGTTGAAACTGCTCAATTCCTCTTGCATGCAGATTTGCAGGGAAGCTGCAATAACTTTAGAAGCAATAGTTTGTTTTTTTCCCTCCATTTACCAATATATGATCTAGATGCACTTGCTAAAGATTTTGTGTGTGTCAAAGAGTATTTCTGTTTCAGGGATGTTGTTTTTTAAATGTTTACCTTGCTTTTTGAAAATTACGTATTATCCTTGGTTCATTTTCAAACCCACTGTATTACTCTTGTATAATAATTAATCATTTCTGTTCTGTGATTTTTGGTCAGTATTTGCAGGTTGCTGTTTGATATTCTTTACTGTATGTACCCTTTTTAAGTTTCATATAACGTGACAGTGATAATAGGTTCTGAACAGGAATAAGTGGTAACAATCCCTTTTGAAAGATTTATAGCACAATGGGAGACGATCTCTACTAATCACGGAGGACCACACTTCAAATAATTTTGTTCACCAGGGGTGACTATTTATTTCCAGTCTTGTAGTGGCTGGAGCTATTTATCATTTTTCAAATGTTTCCATCATAGTATTGGTCTCCTACTGTTGAGCTGACAGACCAAATTGAAGACCCCCGGTACTTGTTGCATTTAAAATAAATTCGATAGGAAGGGGAAGGAGGTAGAAAAGATTCTGTAGTCTTCTATGAAAAACTGTATGTAAGTAGACCATATCCTTATAAAAAGTAATCTTCAAAATTAAAGCAACCTGAGCCTTCAAGACCGATAAAGATGTTTTTAAAAAAATGAGTTGCAGAATTTATGGAATACATCCTTCATGAAATCATTCTCTGACATTTTTTAACTAAAAATATCAAAATTTCAACCTCTCTGAATGGCCTTTGTTGTATAGTGTAAATCAATGCATTTTTACACATCATTCTGCACTCAATGTTCAGAGGTTTCTTTTCAGTGCTCATGGGAATTAAATTAACTCCCAAATACAAAGAGTAGTTCCTAACATGGATGTATCTTTTCTGGTTGCAAATATAATTATTCTTTCTGCATCAAGAAGTAAATTCACCAGAGTACGCTGTGCAGATAGCAAGGCGTGATCTTTTCAAATCAGTTTAATGAAATGTTAGTCCCAAATTCCATGTTATTTGTTCACCCTGTCTTTGTAGGGAGGCACTCCTATTGCCGTTATGTAAGAGAACTACCACCCCATGTAAAGATTTGTGTATGTACACAACATCGAATTTTATTAGCAATACAGTTTTCATATGGTGAAACTACTGATCTGGTAGTAAGTAATAGATTGAGAATAGGAAATGCAACATTTCCTGAAGGGTTTTTTTTTTTAAAAAAAAAATCTCTTTTTGCAATTAGTAATTTAGTAATCTCAGATTTACACTTCATTGCTAATTGCAACAGTGTTTTCTTTCCCTGCCCTGCTTTTGTCCACTCACCAGTAAATCTACCAAAACATCAGTTTTCACTGAGTTCCATGCTGCTTGGCGTTTTCTGAAAAACCTTCTCCATTTAGCTCAAATACATTTTATTGATAGCTCACCATAATTTCATGAGCACTTCTTTACATTCAACTTCACTGGCCACTAATTTTAAAATATCTACCAATAAAACAAGTAATGTTACTTTTTCATAACACCAAGTCCAGTATTGTCATTCTGTTGCTGAGATGTTGATGCTGATTTTCAGGTCTGCTAGGTTAACTTACCACTGGCAAAACCAGTGATGCGCTAGCTAACTTGTACTGTGTTCAGTGTACCTGATACTTGAAACAGAATCAGCAAACAAAATCCCATTTTAACAAATTTCACCCCCTCATCGCTATTCAGTTCTGAGGAAGGTTTTCTGTCTGACGTGGTGATAGTAGTTGAACAGATTTTTAAAAGGGGAGGGGGAAAAAAGTAAAAAAAAAAAAAACACCCTCCCTGTTGCTCAGCAGAACTTTTTAATTTGTTTTTGTAATTTAACAATAAATTCAAACATTGTAAGCTTAAAGAATTACTTATCTGCCGTCTTAAAAGACTGTATACGATAGTGTTTCTTGCTATGATCTCTGAAGTCAGCATCCCCTACACTTTTCTTCCACCATCCAACCTAGGAAGCTTAGAGATTCTCTTTTTTCGCAACTGTTCAGACACTCTGTTAGGGTTTTTTTTAAAATACATTTTTCAGTTTCCTTTCTTGCACGATACATTGGTTCATTACCATTTCTGAGCCATTTCTATGGCGGTCTATCCATTCTTTTCATCTAGTCTTACTTTCTCTTTTAGAAACCAGATCCTTTTTAGAATATGTTATGCTTAGCTCATATTGTAAAATTTATTAAGTATTTCTAGATTCTTGTATTCATTCATGTATTAGTTTTGAAGCCAGATTTGAAGCCAGATCCACAGGATATTTTGTGATTAGGAGGCAGAAATAGAAAACAGTCTGCTGGACAGTAATCAAACACTTCACTTTCTTCCCTGTCTGTTCAAATAAGGAGCAAAAAGCAACATACTACATTGTCTACTGAGCAAAATGTACAATAGTCCCAGCCTGTGAAGTGAAGCTTCACAATGGGTTGCTCTTAAAAGAGAACCCCTATACCTATGCTACAGAATATAGAGTTTCTGCCATCGGATATGAATTCATGACTCCTGCCAAGAATACAAGTTATTTAAAAAAAAAAAAAAAAAAAAAAAAAAGGAAAACCTGATAAAGAATGAAAACATGCAGCAGTCACAATGATGTTACAACTCTAAAGCAAGAAAGAGTTCATGTACTTTATATGCTTTTGAATAAAATGCAGTATAGATGATAACACAGTCAACTTGTCTCTGCATAGGAGAAAAATGTGAAGATATTTCCAATAAACATTTAAGTTCTTGAGGTATGTATCAATACATTGCAAAAATATAAGGTTTTTTTATACATCATAAATATAAACTTTAAATATAATCTATGATCACAGGCTACCTGATGCGGTAAGTGTAGCAAGTAGTTCAAGTGGTCAGTAGAGAGAAATAAGTACTAAAGTTTTACTCCTTTGAGTAATTAGCTTGTTGCATTAGTTACCTGGAACATCACAGGGGATAAGTTGTAAAATAAGGTTTCTATATAATAGAATACCTTTAACACTCCCAGCTTTTTATAAAAAGCAGAACCTGTGAATCCTCAGGAAAACTTCATGATGCATCTGGGGACAGAACCTGGTGGATGCTTATGGTTTTGTCTGTCCTTACCCCACTTCCCAGACTGATTCAACACCCTCTGTCCATACAGCTGCCTTTTGGGTCAGACCTACTTTCCTCCATACTATTTTATTTACTTATTCCTAACCCCACACCCACTCCTCCCATGTCTTGTAAAGTGGTGGTTCATTTCTAAACATTAAAACAACAGGATACTGTGAGCACTGACTGATCCAAAGGGAATCAGATCAGTAAAGAAAGAATCCTTGAAACAGAGGAAGAACAGAGAAGGCCAAAATGAAAAATTACTTTAGAAATTACTACCTAAACCAGAATTTGGAAGTCTGGAAAAGAGATACCTAAGAGGGATATAGAGGCAATGATAACATTAAGATTGGTATAAAGTAGTGATTAGTGAATTATCCTCTAATCCAATAGAGGAACCCACTATTGGCCCCACAAGAAGCAGGATAATATGCTAGATTGATTTTGGTCTCACACAGTGTGACTTTTCTAATGATTTGTTCATTACTTGCTCCTTCTCATTCTGTTCATTTGTCTCTGTTTAAAAGCGACAGTAACACCAATGAAAATTGTAACAACAAACAAATCATGGGGAGATACAGGTACAATCAGGGTACTGGGTTGAGGTTTCTACATAAGGAAGCTTTTAAAAAACCACTTTGATATTATTTACAGAATTGAGAACAGATTATATCTCAAGATATTTCAGTGTAAAGGCTTTCCAAATGTTTATCACTCATGAATCTTCAGGTTTCTTATTAGGATTCGAGTATGTGAAGATTGGGGACAGCCTTGGCTGCAGTGACCATAAGATGATGGAGTTCAGGATCCTGCGTGGAAAGAGCAGGGCAATAAGTAGGATTACAACCCTGGACTTCAGGACAGCTAACTTTGGCCTCTTCCAAGACCTGCTTGGGAGAATCCTGTGGGTTGGGGCTCTAGAAGGTAGGGGGGTCCAAGAAAGCTGGTCAATATTCAAGCACCACTTCCTCCAAGCTCAAGATCGGTGCATCCCTATTAGTAAGAAATGAACCAAAGGAGGCAGGAGACCTGCATGGGTGAGCAAGGAGCTTCTGTAAAAACTCAAAGGTAAGAAGGAAGTTTACAGAATGTGGAAAGAGGGACTGGCCACTAGGAGGAATATGGGAACGTTGTCAGAGAATGTAGGGATGTAACGTGGAAGGTTAAGGCCCGCTTGGAATTAACTGGGGACAAACTGGAACACAGGAAGTTCCATCTGAATATGAGGAAAAACTTCTTTACTCTGAGGGTGGCGGAGCACTGGAACAGGCTGCCAAGAGAGGTTGTGGAGTCGTCTTCTCTGGAGATATTCAAAACCCACCTGCACACAACCCTGTGCAACCTGCTCTAGGTGATCCTGCTCTAGCAGGGGGGTTGGACTACATAATCTCCAGAGGTCCCTTCCAACCCCTACCAATCTGTGATTCTGTAATTAAGACTCAATCCATGACATGGAAGTCCAGAACTTCTAGTTTCTTTGAGAGACAAACTACTTTTTGCTATATTTGACGTATTCAGCGCAGCAGCCTGTTACCCTAGCCATGCTTCCACTTCAAGCACTGGAATTTCTTTTGGCTGCAACTGCATTGCACGCCCACCTCAGCATGCCAGGTAAGTGCTTGCAACTCAATACAACTGGAATATTTATTAACAGTCTGTGGAAGGAAAATGCTTATTTGTCTTGATAATTCCATCAGACATATCTTTTATCCTTGCTGCAGATTCAGATCTGTGAATAACTGAGGGATCTGGATGGTACCTCAGGTCTACCCTTGGGACAGGGCAGAGGATATTCAAAATATACGTGCAGATCCAGTGGTCAGGATTTAGATCTTGGGTTCACGGGCTGCGTGGATATAGTGAGAAAACTGTCCGTATGTGAACAAAAGGTGTAAAACAGTAATAAAAATTGTACTGAGTAATAATTGCATTTGCTGTCTGTCACATCAGAACATTATAAACAAGGTACTGTGCGCAGATCATAGTGCTGTGCTAGTGTTAGCCATGGATAGCCAAGGAAATAGTGGCGTCCAAGCATAGAAGTAAATGTCTGAACTATGAAACAGTGACACACAGTGAGAAGCATGTTGCTTGGGGTTGCCTAGCAATAATTCATTATGGCTACTAATAGAATGATAGGTTTGCTATGAAGAGCTTTTAAGAAAGTGAGGTGGGTAGATGCAACGATATAGTATAACATAGAGAAATTAAGAGGAAAAATAATCTTTATCAAAAGTGACAGGACTAAGCAGAGAAAGCCTATTGCAGTGGGATGCTGTAAAGATAATATAATCACAAGTTTAGCATAAGAATTTGCCTCAGGGCAATTACTGTTCAGTCTAGTTGCATAGGAATAACTGGCTTTAACCCTAGAATGTAACCCGACTTACAACGAAAAGGAAAAATGTTTCATTATTCGTATTAGAGTAAAGCATTTTGAATGAAGTGGTTTTCATCTGTATTATCCAGCTAAGTGCCCAGTTTACACACATAAGAGAAATTAGTAATGTATGAAAATTGCTAAATAAGTGTATCTTGCATATTACCTGAAGTTGGAATAAAGGCTGCATGCACGTACGCTCTTACAGGGAATAAAGCATATGTATAAGCTCACAGAGGTCCCGTTCCATCATTTTGTGACAACTTCATGTTCAACTATATTTCTTTCCTGCTTTATGCAATGGGAAGCACTTACTGTTTTAAAGTGTTTTTATTAAATCCCTGCTGTGTTCCCTTCCTGAAGGAATTGCATTTCAGTTCCTGAAGTGATATCGATACAGATAAAGTGTTTTGGGATCCTTTGGAATAAAGCATGTTTTATAAACATGAAATGGTAATTAAAGACCACTGGTAACTTAATGGTGACTGTTAATTTAGCTCGAAGCAATGGGCCACATGGGAGTCATTTATATTTGCCTCTTTTAAATTTTTATTTGATTTGTATTTTTATTTTGTGTTTTGGAAAGAGCCTGAAAACAGGTTTCTGCTATGGTGCAGAATCATGCTGGTGGTTGCCACTCTAGAAGTAATGAAAACATACAAAGTTACGGGCTTCGTGCTCAATTAATTATTGCACCTGCAGTGTCAGGGGTTTTTTTGTGGTTTTTTGTTTATTTGGTTGTTTTTTTCATAGGCAAAGGTCACTGCAGGTGTCTAATTTAATATCGAGAATGCTTTAGAAATCATAAATAAAGGAGTAGACTAAAGATCCTAAGGTGCTTCAAGAGGTGTTAAAAGAGGTTTGAATGGTCTTTGTTATATCCTGTAGTTGTTTTTTAATTCTTCCAACCTTTATGTTTCTCTTACCTCTATTGTTTCAGGTATGAGCTCTCTAATACAAGTGTTTATATATTTCATAATTTTTCAGAGTTTTTTTAAGTCTCCTAATAGTAGATATTATAAACTATCAATATTAAAATTTCCCTCAAATATCTTTATATGTTAATATATTACATATTTATGTAAATTGCATGTATTAAATATATTTCTATAATGGGCCATGGATGGAGTGTTACCATCTACTGGAGTGCTGGAATTTCAGGGTGGATGTAGACTCTGGCACTTGAAATCTCTCTAAACTCTTAAGAGTTTCCAGAAAACATCACTTTTAATCTTTCTGTGTTGTCAGCACAGTTAGGTCATGCTGTCATTTTAAACCGTGCTTTCAGGGAACACCTTTGTTGAAGCAAAAATAACATTTCATGCATTTTTGGACTGTTCACAGGAAAAGCTAGATCATACAGCTATTTAGATTAGCTTTAGTTTACACAATATTGTGTTAACGTCGATCCACAAAGAGTCCTACCCAGCCATTTGCATGTTCCCCTTCATCTGCAACTAAATGTCTTGATCAGAACATGTTAAATTGCTGCCTATCTGTTTCGGTTTGCTGGAAGGGAGTGGTGATAGTCTTTGCTGTTTAAGATGGATGGTTCACTTCTTGTTCACAGGAGGAGAAAAAATTTCCAATCATTCTGCACCACTGGAGTCTGGCATGCGCCTCTGAGAAAAAGGAGGATAAATGCCATCAGAAAAAAAGGCAGATGTGAGGGTGCTTTGCAATGTAGAAACTTACTCTTACTAAAACAGGTGGCTAGAATTCACAAAATGCCAACCTAAAAGTGGTACAACTTAGAGTGTTTACCTTGTTTTAAATAACCATTATGAATAATTTAACACAAATGACTTTTTTTTTTCCAAACTCCTGACATATTGAAGTCATTCAGTCATAGCAGTCTCAAGGTATGTAATAATTTATTTCCTTATTACGTTGGGGCTTTTTTTCCCACTGTTTGGAGAAGTGCTCTTTTGTGATCATATGTTAAGTAGTGCCATGAAATTATTTTGGGTTGGTTGTTGCCCTAAGTATTAAAATAAAAATTTCAATTCCAGGGCATAAAAATTTCAATTTCAGGGCAGCACAACATTTCCCATTTTCCATGGTTTTTGTGGAGAAAGCTCTGAGGATGTGGGTGAGTGGTTTGGGTGAAAAATGCAGTGCTATAGCAGGCTTTAATTTGTATTTTCTGGCTCTAGCCATGATTTTTTAAGTGACTTGTGGAAAGCAGTATCTGTTTTCTGTGGCTGAAGTTGTTTGCTGCAGAAGAGGAGGAAAGGAGCAGTAATTCTTACTCTTTTATTAGAGTGCTTACTACTCTGCTCCTGATAAGACATTATTATGAATATTATTGTGTAACTCACCAGTTCAGTCCAAGGATTAAATCTTGATCAAAATGGACTGTATCAATATGTATGCAGGAGACGCATTTTTAATTACTTGAAAATGCAACTCAAAGCTTCAGTGTTCCCGTTTCCTTTGTCATTATGGGACCCTGCTTTTTTTAATTGTCTTCCTCCTCCTTCCCTTCAGCTACTTCACTTTGCACTTCTCCATCCTGCCTTACAAAGAAATATTTTACACAGTGTACTGTGTCTCAATCAGAAGAAAAGCTCAGATCTGGGGTTAGTGCCTTCCCAAATAATACCGATACGTGTGTCTGTCTGGGAGAGAAACAGTCAAACTAACTAAATCTGATTTAGCAATTTCTTTCCAGTTTTCACTGTTCTAGTGAATGTAGTGTTTGTTGCTTCTTGAATGTCTAAGTCTTCTACCACATGCTGTTGCTAAGAAACAGTCCTATTATAAGTGATCCAAATAAAAAGAACGAATTCCTATTAAATTCACTATCAAAAAAGAGGGGTTATCTGCATGATATCAAGATTTTTGTTTCATGAACTACACCAATCAGGCAGGTAGCTTTCAATTTATATGTACTCGATATAAGAGTAGATGAAGTCTATAATTTGGAGTGTTTGGAAGAAGATCCCAGCTCAATGTATTTGAATGATGCCTCCAGCTGAAAAACCCATGATACTCTTTAAAGAGCTTATAGCTGTCTGCGGGGAAAACAAAGCCCTCTAAGTAAGTTATGGAACAGTAGAACACTGTGAATGACTGATTCTTTTGGTTCCTTAGCTGAAGCAAAATAAAAGAAAACAGGAATGGTTCAATATGACCCGAACCTTGAAAAGGTTGGAGAAGTTGACATTTAAAAAAGGAAAAGTATTTTGACTCGTTTAATGTTTTGAATTTTTTTTTTTTAATTAAAAGAAAAAAATTAAACAAAATATAATCAAAAGAAATCAGCACTTCATGAAAATGTAAATCCGGGTAAATCTCCTTGAGAGATTTGTCATTAATTAGCAAAGAAAAAAAATTGTTTAGCATGAAATGATTTTCTAATTAAATAAGTTCTACTCTGAATAGTTTTCTGGATAAGGGAGAGGACCCAGTTCTTAGAGATCTTCCGAATTCTCATACTCAAATCCTTCGATTGTGGCTTAGCGTGTGGAGGCAATGCTTTTGGAGCCAAAAATGATCTCAGTGATTTATCCAGAGACCTTGATGAAAGAATTTCACAGTATTTTCCAAAGCATAGATAATAAATTTCAGTATTCATATATTAAAGAAATTTTGTAGCATTGCCATAAAGTATTTTTGAAATCTTTTTTGCTTTAATTTCTGTTTGACTTGGAGCGAGCCTGAACTGTCTGGAGTGAAATGGAATAGAATATGTACAGATGAAACTAATTAAATAGTAGCTGTCGCTCTTCATTTTGAAGCCCTGATTTTTTTTTTAGCTTGCCGTCTCAACTTTGATTATTAAAATATGTATAGTAGTTCTCACCCCACGTTACCTGTGAGTGTTTGTCCTCTTCACTAATTAGGTGTCAGGATGTCAGTGATTAATGTAAAATCATGAATAAATTTCAAATAAAAGCCATACATATGTACAGAGCCATTTAACTAATTAAAATGCTATGCAGCACGAAGTACACTAGTTGATAACCACTTCTGACCTTTGAGTTGGAGCTTCATTTGCTTGGAATTTCACTGATTGATTAAGTAGATGATAATAGTCAAGTCAGAGTCACAGCTGTAAAACTCATTTGTCACAACAACGCAAAAGACAATTTCCATGTGTCATTATCGAAGAGAGTTCAACAGATTTGATCTACTTTTCAGTCCTGTACCTATTTGTCATTCAGCATTTACATAATAGGGGAAAATATGATTAAGACTGTAGTCCCAAATAGTGATTAAGACTTAATCATGATAAAAACAAACGCGTAAAAAATAGAGATAGGTTGTACATTCTTGCTTAAATATGCCTGCCTTTTTTTTTTTTTTTTTTTTTTTTGTAGGAAGGAGGTTAAAGACATCAAATTAAATGTCAGGAGAGATGGACAGAATGCAAGTGTAATCATTCCTGGTATACCCAGAGTAGAAGGAAAAATAACTTAGGAAAGAAAGAGAGACCAGTGACGAGTGGCGTTCCTCAGGGGTCAGTGTTGGGACCGGCGCTGTTTAACATCTTTGTTGGCAACATGGATGGTGGGATCGAGTGCACCCTCAGCAAGTTTGCTGACGGCACCAAGCTGTGTGGTGTGGTTGACACGCTGGAGGGAAGAGATGCCGTCCCGAGGGACCTTGACAGGCTGGAGAGGTGGGCCGGTGTGAACCTCATGAAGTTCAACAAGGCCAAGTGCAAGGTCCTGCACACGGGTCAGGACAATCCCAAGCACAAATTTCTCTCATCTATTCTTTATCAAAGTCATTATGATTTTTTTCATCTTGTGAGTTCTGTATTGGGTGTTTTAAGTAAGAGAGAGATTTTGCTCAGAGGGCAACCTAAAGCATTTTGATGTTTCCGTTTCTTTTGAATGAGGGAGTAAAAAAAAAAAAGCAGCTAACAACAAAAACACCCCTATCCCCCAAACTCAGGAAATAAAATATAGTGCTTCCAAACAATACGCGCTCTCTCCATACCCCAGCTGCTCTCTAAAATTGTTTTTTGTGTGTTTCAGTTTCTCTGTACCCGAATATCAATTTCCCCGAGCAGATGAAGGGCTCTCCGGATCTGTGCCTTATAGCTGCTCTGCCATCCAGACTGCCTAAACACTACAGGACCTGGGAACCTAGCCCAGAACTTCCAGGCTTCCAGCTCTGCAGCAGAGAAGCCCCAAGAGTCCTGGATTCAACCCGTAGTTTCAAGGTTTACAGGTTTTCTAATGCCAACAGAGGAATGGATAGAGCAATGGCTCTGCAGGCTCTTGGTCTCCTGGTTCCTGAGCGGGCAGCTTGGGGAACCACAACTGGTTGAAGGGACTGCAGCACAGGAGCACCTCAGTTGGGTGTAGCTGTGGGATACCCATCCGCCCTCCCAAGACTGATCTGGTCATGTGTCGCTAGTGAAAACCTTGGTATCAGGTGAGAGTACTGAGCATCTCTTTCCTGAATTCAGTTCCACTCTAGATGCCTAGCAGCTTCTGTAGATCTGTCCTACCGTGGTTTACGCTTAGTCTCCTGGCAGGGGTGCTATGTAACAGTTCAGGTCCTTATCTTGACCAGTCCTGTATCTGGTGGGTGCTACAGCTTCCTTACAACCCAAAAATGGGGCATTGGGGAGGTAGGAGAGGTTATGTATACTCTGATATGGGTTCAGTTAGGTGTCTGCACCTAGTCTTACCTGTATAATTTTATAGAGATGCTTTTTGTCGGATTCATGTGGGATCAGTGTATTCTTAAGAAATAATCTGTTGGAGAATTGTGGTTCTTTTTGTTACTACACAGAGCTTTCAACAACGCAAAAACCTTCCCAGTACCAGATCCAGGATTTTCCAAACATCTGGTCATTCAGCAGAGCTATGAGAAATGAAATAAGTAATATAAAGAAATTGAAATAAATCTTTATTACAGACCTGTCTGAAACTTTAAAGTCCAAGATGAATGGATTTAATTAGCTCGGGACACTTTGGTTTTCCTATAACTCAAATCTGTCAACTTTACAATATGCAAGCCTTTAGGCCATCGTTTGGAGCGAGTCATCTTTATTTTACAGTGTTTAAACTGGGCATATATTCTGGGTTTTGTGATACTCTGTAAAATCTGACGGATTGTGACTGGAGGCTTTATTTTCATACCTGTAAATAAACAAAGAATTGTTTTACTATATTCCAATAAGTCTATTTTACAGTCAGTCATGAAAAAGCTCAGAGAACCATTTTTAGAACAGGCTGTGGCTCTGCATTATTATGCTTTCAGTTAAGGTAATGGGAATTCAATAGAGTCCTGTCTGCAAGGATATATCCTACCAGTGGTGTAAGTGCAGTAAGGATCAATTTGATAGGCTTTAATTACTTTAGTGCTCATCTGGTAATTTTTTTTTTTTTTTTTAATTTTTATTGTGAATTGTGTGTTACAGATCTAGTACATGCACACAAACCTAGACCTCTTTCTCTTTCAGACTTTTAAATAGCGCTACAGCACAGAAGGTACATCCAGCGGCGTGGAGAGAGACACACAACGTTACTGGGAACTTTGGGTTCAGGTCATCCTCGTTTTAGATCATTTACTTTTTTCTCCTCCAGGATTATGTCACAAGCTCTTTCCCTTAAGAAGACAGGGCTTGCACCAGATTTCAGTATTGATGTGAATCTGAAAATGCATGAAACAAATGAAGACATCAGCCAGGGGCCAATTACATTGCACACTGTCAAATGATACTAAGACGACCTGCGCTTCCCATTCAGAAATGATACTAAGAATCACACTTGTGAGAATATTTGATTTGCTTTATAAGAAGCTGTTCAGAAAAAGACAAGATAAATTGCTAGTTTTATATAGCTGTATAGACAAATTAAAGCAATAGATTCCAGGGCGCTGGAAAATTGTCCTTGCTCTTTGGCTTCTGTCCACATATATTCTTTGAGATCTTGTTTAGACTGGGGATTTGCTTCCATTTCAGTCAAGGACAAACTGCTGTCAGAATAGCTAATCTGTTATAAATGCCAGCCCATGTAGGGTGTCCCATTACCATAGTCTGTCCTCTAACTTACTGTGGTTTCAGAGAAGAGACAGTTGTGCCAGTACGAGTAGCAAACTTCATTACTCCACTAAGACTGGGGTCAGCGTGAGGTTCTGAGCTGGGTGAAAATACTGCTGCTTGCAGCTGTTCGTCACTGCTCTGTCTCTGCTCTCCCCTAGCAATGACCCCCCTCTGCCTCTCCCCCCGTTCGGCTCTGCCGGTGCAGCAGCACGTGTGGCTGTTCCCTAGCTGGGACGTACACAGCTGTGCGGGTAAATGCGGAGTGGCGGGTCTGCCGCGGGAGAGGAGCGAGGGCGATGAGACGCTTGGGGTGGCTAGCAGGCTCAGCTGCGAGTAGGACTGCTTGTCTAAGCCAGCCCAAAACTCTGTTGTGCAAATAACCCGCTAGCTGACTACTGCTAGCTACGGAGCCTAGCAATATTCTTGCTAATAAAGGCTTTTTAGAGGCAGCAAAGAAACCTGTTGCGAGTGCCTGCATTGGTATTTTAAAAGAGTCAGAATGAACAACTGTGGGCAAATAATCTTATGGTAATCTGAAATGCTTCTCGGGTGATATCACTTCTTGTCTGTTTGCAGAGCAGAGTGCCAAGCTTCTGAAATGGACGCTTCATCATCTCTATTAAGGAATAACATACGCTTCTGCAGAGGCTTGCTATAGAAGAATTCAGTTTGCCTTGTTCATTCTTTTTGGTGTTAATCTGATTCTTTCCTCATTGCCAAAAAGCATGAATAACAGCTTGAAACGCTGGAACCAAAGAACAGATAACTTTGAGGAGGTATAAAATGTTTTAATTCTCCTGGTTCAGATATATAAAACAAGATTCCCTGGGGGGGTGTTTCTCCTTGTTAACTCATTTATAAGATAACTGAAGCTACAGGTGTTCAGCTTTAATAAGGCATTAGTGAACAATTATATAAAACACTAAAATTAAAGCCAGAGTCTTAGCATGAAGGAAATGAACACTAAGTGAAAAAATACTTAACAGAAAAGCTGCACAATCAAATAAGGGAAAAGATTTTTTAGAAAGTAAAATTGTTGGATAAAATCTTTAATACATATAGAAAGGATGTTGTTGAAAGAAGGAAGGAAAGACTAATAATTTTTACGTGCAAGATATGAAAAGACACCGATAATATATAAAGGAATAACTGGTGCTAACGCTACTGATAAAATCGTTTTGTGCTTGGATTAAAATATTCTTTAAAATATTGCTTTTAAATAGTGCAGAGCCAGCTTTCCGCTAAGGAATGTTGTATTCCCTTGATTTATTAAATCTCATTTCAATTGCAAACCACTGGCTCTTCTGTGTTTGTGCCTGAGCACTGTATAATTCTGCAGACAGCTCAACTAGCAGCATTGCTAAGAGAAAGAGGAAATTAGATGTATTAAACCTGAAGAATCAGTGACATTCAAATAACAGTTTTGCTCTTGTGTTTCTCATTTGTTAGAAGGCAGTTCCTAATAAAAATTCTAACGTATCTTAGCCTTGGAAACAATGATCTGTTTTATTAACCTCAACAGAACAAATTTAGGACAGAGGTTCTGACACTTTCTTAATTATAAGAAGATATCTGGTGAAGCGCTTGGCTCCCATTTGTCTTCATCTGAACTTACCTTTTTACTCTTCATAGTTGCATCAGATTCCCTCTCAACTTCAACTTTAATGAGAAATGGTAAATTGGACCAATGCTCTTCTCTCATACGAAATTCCTTTTAGAATTTGTTTTGTAGTGATAAGAAGTCGAGAACAGAGGGAGGTGGGAACTTCGATGGTGTTTAGTGTCACAGAAGTGCACGTCCTTCTACCTCTGGTGTAACTTGTGCTCGTAGGCAGCTACGTACTTTTGTAAAGTCATCCATAAATACCCTACCTAAGATCACATAAGATGCTATACCTCAGTAGTTTATTCGTGGGAATGTAGTTAGGTAATGAAGTGAGTTCGAAGTGGCTTACCACTTATCTATTTGATGCTCTCAGGCAAAGTTAAGGACTGTACAACAGAGGCATGAGTTGTGCAAGAAGACAGAAGCACTTCAACTTATGTACATGGCTTTGAAAAAGCAAGAATGAATCATTGCAACGAGTCAGTGCGCATCATTGTCCAGAGATGTGAATGCAGTCTGCAGCTGTGGAAATACCTCTGCAGTGCCGCTAACAAAAGGGCTTTGTGATAATTTAAGAATAGAAGGCATTGCGGTTTAAGATGAGTGAAAAAACGCAACATTTCCTGCATTTCTTAGTCATTCCCTAGCAAAATAGAGGAGAAATGGTTCTTGCCTTTGTGGATCTGTGAGAACTACCGATATTGGACTTAATATTTGTCTATTCTTACAATGGATGGAAGACATTGTCCAAACGTCACAGCCATTAATTGGGGTAAACTGTAGTAAATTTTGATGTCTTCTGTTTAAGTTAACCTTGCCATGTGTTTCAATGCAGGTATGTAGTTATATCCCTACCTGTATTTACATACATATAAGTAGATGTATGTATACGTGTGTGTGTATAGACACACAGAAGTTTCTGATTTTGCAGGAGATGCATCTACCTCTTGTTAATACCAGAGACTGTATGGTAATAAAGATTTCTTTCTTTTTTAAAAAATGTTTAAGGCTGGAATTGGGCCACTGTTTTTTACATAAGTGTCTTTCAGAGGCAGTCAAACTTGTAAATATTTGGCAGCTGTACTCATCTCTTTTTGAGAAGGTAGGAATAACATTATTTTCCTTAAAAGCTGGTTGTGGGTTTTTTTTGTTCTTGCTGGCTAATTTCTTAACTTGGCAAGCTAAAGTTTCAGAATTAACACAGGAAATGTTATTCTAGGGTATTCTTTGAAATTCTCATCTTTAATGCAATTTGTAGATATGCAGTTTCATTACAAAACCAGATTATATATATAAATATTTTTTTTTTCTATACCCTCCTGTGTAAGTTCATTAAAACCTTAGATATCTTCTAGGGTTATTAATAGCTTGGTATTACAACCTGTAAGTCATAGCCAATCTGAGAAAGTCAAGCAGCTTGAAATAAGTGTGAGAACCTGGAGGCAGTGTTAGGTACACAGGTATTTTTAAAAGATAAGTTAGGTTGGAATGAACACCTTGAATAATTACATTACACTGGGAACAGAAAAGCAATCTGTTAACCGTTACTTATGTCGTGATCCCCTCCTCTTCTGTAAAACCTGGAATTCTGTGGAATTCAGTTGTATATTCTGTGGGGGTTATTTATTTCTTCATGAATGTAAAATCTCAACTGGTTTTGTTGCATAGGAGAAGGGTCTTAGACCCATGCTCCCCATTGAGAAATCAAAACTGTAATTGTGTTTGGCCAATTTATACCCGAATGTATTTTTCCATGGGATGTTAATGCTCTAATATGTATTCCTTTCTGGTTTTCCTTTCAGTTTTTCATTTGTTTTTCATTGGTTTTTACCTATAAAAATATTTATATTATAAGTATATGCAATTTGTGGTGTGACTATAGTAACAAATCTGACAGATCCTTAAATTTTGGAATTTCTTACTTCTGTATCTCTGCTTACTGCAATTAGACCTTTCTGTAGCTAATGAAACATATGTGATTTGTTTGTTTATGCCTGAGGACTGAATTTGTTGCTGAATAATGCAAAAAACATATGCAAGGACAAGTATAGTAAATGGAATTAGGAACGTGTGCATAGAGGTTGTGTAAGCAAAGTCAATTGAAAGAGATGTTAAAGCTTTAGCTGTAGCTCTACCTGCTCGGTGCAGGTGGAAGCATCTTTATGTTAATACTTGTGCGAGTGGAAATTCAGCAGAGACTGCGCAAGAATGGATAATGTTATTCGACAAAAAAATTAGTAACTGCTATGGATTTTTACCTTAAATGGAATTAAAAGAAGCAATCCTAACGGCTCCGATGTCAACGGGCTATTTGGCAAGATACGAATGTTCGCTTTCCTACGCTGTGCTCTGCTGGCAAGTTCTGTGCAGAGTAGTCTTTTTATACAGCTATCTAGAAAAGGCAGCAAATGAACATCAGCATTGCACTTTCAAGTATGTTAATATTTGAAACCAGACCTACAGCATAAATATTTTGCTAAAATCTGTTTTGTGAGATTTCAAGGCAGTTTCTTGTTTAGGAAAAGGCTAATATAATTCTACCCAAGATCAACAATTTGAATTCCTTTCCCTGACACTTCTAATCATTACTGGTCTATACGTAATAGTAGTAATCTCCTTTTAAAACCTGATATTTTTCAAGCAGTACAGATAAGATGAAGGGAAATCCAGTTTGTTTAATTAAAAGGTATCAAAATGCTGCAGACTTATGTTAGTGGATTAGATTTTCTCCCAGAAATAACTTCAGTGGAATTGCATCATGAATGAGTGTGGTCCAGTTCATTTTGTAATTATATTTTGAAGGAGTGCAGAAGTAAGGAAGAATGGAGCCTTATATCAATCTTGTATTAAAAAATGTTGCCTTTGATGTTTCTTTGATTGAGAAATTGCTTTGATTTTTATAGCAGCATAGTGGGTGCAGAAGTTACATGTCCTTAATCCACAACACCTGCTTTTCGCTGGCATCTACAGTGATGTGCAGTGTCAATACAGTTTTGCTCATAAACTTTGACAGATTCAGTATATAATCTCTGCCCCTGCAGACAGTCTTCAGCTCTGCTGTCCATGTTGTGGAATTAATGCCACACAGCTCAAAAATTTGCCTGGAGTGTGTCCTTGTAATATTTGACTGGCCTATCTCTCAGTCATTCACTGTATTTTAAATGGCCGTATAGAGACAGCTCTAAGCGGTATTTATCCGACATATGCATTGAATGCCCACATCAGCACAGCTAAGCTTGAAGGATCACTGGCTCAATGCTTAATATTTTACTGTGAGTTTAATTTTACGTTGGCTATAATATCAGCCAAGTATCCTCAATGGGGATTGTATAGTTCAGCTAATCAACTAGCAGAAATTAATTGAAAGTCTTTGTGCCTGGTTATGGATACAGAATGATTTTCCTGCAGTAAGGAATTCCACGAAGTTCTGGAGTACAACGTAGCTCACGTTAATTTAGAAAGGCACTCTCCTAAAGTATCGTTAAGTCTTCATTCTCTTATACAGCACCTCGTTGTATATTTATGTACACAAAAA
Source organism: Balearica regulorum gibbericeps (assembly GCF_011004875.1). Classification (NCBI taxonomy): domain Eukaryota; kingdom Metazoa; phylum Chordata; class Aves; order Gruiformes; family Gruidae; genus Balearica; species Balearica regulorum. The sequence goes on along the minus strand of NC_046194.1, from coordinate 5,942,050 downwards.
AAAATAATCAATGCTTCTGGTTTTACGAATGCAAGCCTATCTTCTGTATTTAAAGAAACTTCAACTGATGCGTATTCTTTCCAAAAACAACATAATGAAAAAAAAACAACCCAACAACCACCAAACTTAGAAGAAATTATCAATCAAATTATTCATATGAATATGCAATACTACTGATCATGGGGTCTGAGTGGATTGTTTCTCTAAGAAAATATGATTCAAAACAAGGCACATTGAACACTATGTATTTGTGAGCAATAACTTTGATGAGATATTAATGTTGTCTGTAAAGAAAAGTTCAATGGCTTTTAACGCAGTTTTCCTAGAGGATTTGCCTTGCACTGTCCTGCCTGCACAGTTCAAATATTTTGTCTCATAATTTAATATGTAAGATCTTACTAAGGAGGAAGGGTACCTCCTTACAGTTTCTTTTTGTCATACTTGGAAAACACAGTATTATTTAGGTGCTAAAAATGGGTCCTTATTGCTAGTAAACCTCTTTGCTCAATAGATTAATTGTATACTTATTTTTATTAATAATATAGGCAATAAGCACTACATGGAGAAAATGAAAAAAAAAAAAAAAACCAAAAAAGAGCTCCAGATGTCACCACACAGAAATAATAAAAAGGGCAGCCCAATCCACTGATACCCATTAGATATCTGTTACCTTGTTTTAATAACAACCTGATCTTTTTCTTCCAGTACAAGTGACCTGGAGGGGAAGGCCTCTGCCTAATGGGTAGCAGATATACTTACTAGAAACTAACAAATGATGACAACTGAATTGCTTTGAGAAACTTGCTTTCTAATTTATGAAACTGATATTTCTTCTATATAATCTTTGTTTTGGTCACCTCATCTTAAAAAAACCCCAGAATAAGCATGTGAAAATATTCATTACTTTCAGGCAGCTTTCTACTGCTAGGATGTTTGCAGGATGAAGTAAAATTAACTATGATTGATACTTCTGTTTATTACGATAAACTTCTCTACGTTAGTGAAAGTTAGCTGACACCTGATGAAATGCCAATTCTAGATATATCACTATTTCATTGAAGAAATTGTACTTGTTTAATAGTTTTAGTGGTTTTGTGCCATTAGTGTCTTGTGCTGGTGACTAATGCAAAAGATTTGTCTTTATTCCTGCCTTTTTTCTATTGTTTGAGGGAAAAGTAGAAAACAATCAAAAATAAAAGGCTGGGGATTTTTCTTAAGGAAATCCACAGGTATACATTTCACAGTAAACCAGTCTGTCCAGGTTATTTTATTATTTGCATAGAACATCACACTGGTGAGTGTATATGTGCATATTTATGCATGTATGTTTGTATTTTAACATGGATTCTGAAGGTACAATGTAGCAGTTGGTGCACCATTGCCTGGGAGGGGAGTTACTCAGAGTAGGTGTCCCTGAAAGCCATAAAGTCGTGTCCGCACTTCTTTAGCCAGTAAAGCCCAAGTATCTGAGACCTCAAAAGAAAAGTGTTTACTGTTTTTGTTTTGTAACTGGGACTGTTTTATGCTTTCTTGTTTTAGGGGGCAAGTATGCCTTTGATCACATGCCTTGCCTCCCTTCCTGGCTGATTTCCCATCTCTGTGCGTTGCCCTAGGCTATTCTACCTCAGGTGAGCATCAAATGTGGAGGTTGCCTTTGAATTTCGGCATTACCGTGCATCAGATCACAGAGTCCTGATCTACTGTGACATGGAAGGCAGTGACTTTCTATCCTGAATTAAGACAGCTTGCGTATGTGTGTTGGTTTTGCGTGGCAAGGTTTTGGTAGCGGGGGGGCTACAGGGGTGGCTTCTGTGAGAAGCTGCTAGAAGCTACCCCTGTGTCTGATAGAGCCAATGCCAGCCGGCTCCAAGACGGACCCGCCGCTGGCCAAGGCCAAGCCAATCAGCGCCTCTGTGATAACATATTTAAGAAAGACAAAAACAGTTAGAGAGCGCTTTTGCAGCCAGAGAGAGGAGGGAGAAGATGTAAGAACATCTGCAGACACCAAGGTCAGTGAAGAAGGAGGGGGAGGAGGTGCTCCAGGCGCCGGAGCAAGATTCCCCTGCAGCCCGTGGTGAGGACCATGGTGAAGCAGGCTGTCCCCCTGCAGCCCATGGAGGGAGGATGAGGGGGTGTAGCGATTCCACCTGCAGCCCGTGGAGGACCCCACGCCGGAGCAGGTGGAGACACCTGAAGGAGGCTGTGGCCCCGTGGGAAGCCCGCGCTGGAGCAAGCTCCTGGCAGGACCTGTGGATCCGTGGAGAGAGGAGCCCACGCCGGAGCAGGTTTGCTGACAGGACTTGTGACCCCGTGGGGGACCCACGCTGGAGCAGTTTGCTCCCGAAGGTCTGCACCCCGTGGAGGAGACTCACGTTGGAGAAGGCCGTGAAGGACTGTCTCCCGTGAGAGGGACCCCACGCTGGAGCGGGGGAACAATGAGTCCTCCCCCTGAGGATGAAGAAGCGGCAGAAACACCGCGTGATGAACTGACCGTAACCCCCACTCCCCGTCCCCCTGTGCCGCTGGGGGGGGCGGAGGTTGAAGCCGGGAGTGAAGTTGAGCCCGGGAAGATGGGAGGGGTGGGGGGAGGTGTTTTAAGATTTTGGTTTTATTTCTCATTCCTCTGCTCTGTTTTGCTTAGTAATAAATAAGATGAATTCCCTCTCTAAGTTCGGTCTGTTTTGCTCGTGATGATAATTAGAGAATGATCTCTCCCTGTCCTTATCTCGACCCATAAGTTTTTTTTTTTTTTTTTTTTTTTTTTCCATCGTACCTTTTCTCCCCTGTCTAATGAAAGAGGGGAGTGATAGAGCGGCTCTGGTGGGCACCTGGCCCTCAGCCAGGGTCAACCCACCACAGTCCTTTTTGGCGCCCAACGTGGGGCACGAGAGACTCGAGATAAGGATAGTAATTGGAAGAGGTAACGGGCAAAACATTGACTGAACGTAACTTGAGAGTGATATATTTGTGAAGGGACTAGAGATAGATTTTGTGTGTAGATTGTCCACTCTTGTTTGGTGTTGTGATAGTGTTGTTTTGATGTTGGTGTGGGGAATTCTTTTTTTTTTTTTTTTCCTTTTTCTTTGTTGATGTGATTAGTGTTTGTGAAGTTTTGTGTTGAATGTATATTTTAATGGTAATTCTTAAATATGTGATTCACAGAGGCGAGGGGTGGAATGTGTTGGTTTTGCGTGGCAAGGTTTTGGTAGCGGGGGGGCTACAGGGGTGGCTTCTGTGAGAAGCTGCTAGAAGCTACCCCTGTGTCTGATAGAGCCAATGCCAGCCGGCTCCAAGACGGACCCGCCGCTGGCCAAGGCCAAGCCAATCAGCGCCTCTGTGATAACATATTTAAGAAAGACAAAAACAGTTAGAGAGCGCTTTTGCAGCCAGAGAGAGGAGGGAGAAGATGTAAGAACATCTGCAGACACCAAGGTCAGTGAAGAAGGAGGGGGAGGAGGTGCTCCAGGCGCCGGAGCAAGATTCCCCTGCAGCCCGTGGTGAGGACCATGGTGAAGCAGGCTGTCCCCCTGCAGCCCATGGAGGGAGGATGAGGGGGTGTAGCGATTCCACCTGCAGCCCGTGGAGGACCCCACGCCGGAGCAGGTGGAGACACCTGAAGGAGGCTGTGGCCCTGTGGGAAGCCTGCGCTGGAGCAAGCTCCTGGCAGGACCTGTGGACCCGTGGAGAGAGGAGCCCACGCCGGAGCAGGTTTGCTGACAGGACTTGTGACCCCGTGGGGGACCCACGCTGGAGCAGTTTGCTCCCGAAGGTCTGCACCCCGTGGAGGAGACTCACGTTGGAGAAGGCCGTGAAGGACTGTCTCCCGTGAGAGGGACCCCACGCTGGAGCGGGGGAACAATGAGTCCTCCCCCTGAGGATGAAGAAGCGGCAGAAACACCGCGTGATGAACTGACCGTAACCCCCACTCCCCGTCCCCCTGTGCCGCTGGGGGGGGCGGAGGTTGAAGCCGGGAGTGAAGTTGAGCCCGGGAAGATGGGAGGGGTGGGGGGAGGTGTTTTAAGATTTTGGTTTTATTTCTCATTCCTCTGCTCTGTTTTGCTTAGTAATAAATAAGATGAATTCCCTCTCTAAGTTCGGTCTGTTTTGCTCGTGATGATAATTAGAGAATGATCTCTCCCTGTCCTTATCTCGACCCATAAGTTTTTTTTTTTTTTTTTTTTTTTTTACATCGTACCTTTTCTCCCCTGTCTAATGAAAGAGGGGAGTGATAGAGCGGCTCTGGTGGGCACCTGGCCCTCAGCCAGGGTCAACCCACCACAGTATGCTTTGAGCTTTAATTATTTGAGCCATATTGAAGTCATTAAGAAGATGTAACCTAAAGTTTTATATGCATATGTGGGCAAATGTTTGCAGAATCCGACTCTAATTTCACAAATGAGTTTTGTGGTGAGACTTGAGACAGGCGGAGTTTTATAGATTGAGGGGAAGGTGGAAAAAAGAACAGGTTTTCGAGAAAACGAAAGATTAATAGAAACCATATGTAGGGCTCCAAGTGATTCAGCGAGGTCTCGACAGTTGCCCTTTCTTTCTGTTCTAATGTCGTGTGCAACAATGACAGAAGCCATATGTAAGCAGCAAATAAACCCATCCTAACTCATGTCTTCTCTGTTTAAAGTTTAATCAGTCTGATTTAGCTGAAAGAAGATGGATGTTTAAGAGTGAAAATGCCACACAAACAGCATATCAGCATATTATACCACAAGGTATGTTATGAAACTCAAATCATATTGTGTGTATTAATTCCGTAATGAAACTGAGTGAAAACAGTAACTCCAAAATCTCTAGGTATGTTATGATGGATACATCTCAGTAGTAATTAGTCCATATCCTACCCTCTCCCTGTATTCTCATTTTCTTTACTCCATACATTCCCTGGGTTTTTTTTGACTGGATTTATTTCCTCATCTTTGTTTCTTTGTATCATCGTCCTCTCTGCTTTATCAGCAGGCTTTTCCCCATTAACTTTTGTTATTGCTGATAGTTAGACAGTTGGGTGTGTTTCCCGATGCTTTGTCTGCCTGCCTCTTTTTTACATGTGAATCTCAACTTCAATTTTAAAGGATAAAAGAAAAACTTTACTGCCTTTTTAAAAAATTGTCATGAACAGTTTCAATTCAGGGAGACGTAAACTTGTTAGGAACTTTGATTCCATTTTCAAGACTGATTTCAGCATGAAGAAACCAATCTTTGCTATCCAATTTTTCCTGATTAGACTGTTCTTTTAGGTAACATTTGAGAAAGACTATAGGTTTGAAAAATCTATTGTAAAGGATCAAAAAAGAAAGAAGGAAAAAAAAATTATAAATTCCTCAAAGTTTTTTACAGTGATGCCATGATTATTATTTAAAAGGGAGGGACATAGAAGAAAGAACAGAAAAAATACTCATTCTCCTATGGGTTGTATCTAGTACCAAGTTCTCAGTCTTTAAATGGCCTGGTTTGTCCTTCGGTTTCTCATGATCACAAAATGTGGGCTTTGGTTGCCTGCCTTCCGTACAAAACTCTGAATACTTTCTTTGTCTTGAAGTGCTGCTCTTGCAGAAAATTTCTGGCATGGGTTTTTGTATTTTCCTGTTAGTATCATGCCAATACCCTTGCATCTTCATCAAATGAGGTGAGTGATGTTTTCTGGCAGACTGGATATAATGCAATTATATCTCATACTTTGGTATTTCCAAACTATTACAATTACGTTAGCTAGTTAACACCATTTTGTTTAACAGTGTAAAGTAAGGTGAAGAACGTTGTTCTTAATAGTGCTGTGAAATTTTAGGTGCATGAAATGGAAGTAATTATGCCGTATACGGGGCAGGGGAAGAAATCTTTGAAATTACTGTGGGGGGGTTTTCTCAAAAACTGCATTATGGAGTGTTGGATGCCATCAGGAGAAAACTGTCTCCTTAATTGGCATCAGGTTTTGTATATCTTGCCAGGACTAACAGTTTGTCAGTTGGTAAATAAATATTTGACTCAAATGTTATCAGTGACTTCAGCATTTACACATTGTATTGCTGTCATAATATTGGCAAATCAGATTTTTCCTAGGCCAGTGCAAGCCTTAATGTTCAATCCATCACAAAGCTTAGGTAGGTCCTGACACACTTTTAAAGATTTATACTGTAACAGTACATTTAGTAATGGTAATAAACCGACTAAATATTATATTTCACTGTAATGTGCATTTCCAAGGAGTTATAAGTTGTTCGGTCACTATGGAAAGAAAACACACATAGATTGCAAGACATGAGATCTCTGAATTGGTCTCACTTTTAAATCAAATTATGTGCTATATTAACAAATGGCAGTTTTAACTGAGGCAGAGTAGAATAATTCTGCCAAAGTAAATGCTCTAAGAGCTGAACTATTTTCCTTTGTGTCATTGCAATGTTTTGTGTAACTGGTCTAAAGAGCAAGGAGACTTTCTGCTCATTGCGTTTGTGCGTATAGTTGATCCATCTTTTCACTGCAAAGTATTCAGAAATTCAATTAATTGCAAACAAATATAAAAATATTTTCTTATTAAAATACATTTCTTGGTTTTATTACCGAGATTTGAAGCTCGACTCTAAGGACGCGCCACAAGACAAAGCACCGAACATCTGCGGTAGCTTAAGAATCTCTTGTCCTGCCTTTGCGCTATTTCTGTGCTCACGCTGTGGCACGACATTCCCTCATTTGGGCTGGAACAATTTCTGCAGGATTGCGCTCTAAACTGCGTCAGGGATTTGCTGTGTTTTCTTTTAGAAGCTGATCTGGGTCACAGCAAGGCCTTACAGTGTAAACTAAAGGGGATGTAACCCATGAAGAAGGCCAAAAATAGAAAGCAAGCTATGAAATCGGAGTTGTCGCTAATCCTCTCTTTTGGGGAACCGTTTCCTTACCTAACGGCAGAAGGATTCTGCCACAGCCTGAGGTGGACTTTCACACTTCTGCAATATTCTATATGTCATGTTAGGTGTCTGTTGTTCCAAAAAGCATCAGTAGTTTTCATAACAACGACTCCAAACTTTTGGGAAATAATCTTTTGGATTCATGGAAAGTCTGTCTTTCAGTAACTGAGCTTACTAAATGAATATACATTTTAAAACACTTACGCAAGTCAACAGTACTGCTGAAATAAATTTTATCAAAGACTAAATAGATCTGTCAATTCAGAACAAAGAAAAATGTCCAAGAAACTACAGAAGATGTTTTTCCCTTAACACTCTGAACGGGTTTCTATTATAATATGGAAAACATTTTTCCCCCCAAAGCCAAAGTGCCTCATTTCTGTGGATTGTTTGTCTATACTGCCTATATCCTCCTTTCTCCTGATGAAATTTCCAGAAAGTTATGCATATTCTTATTAAATGTGTGATCAGACCCTAATATTTATTTCAGGTAATGGAAAAAGTAGCTGGAAATTGGATTTCTGTATTTTGCAAAACACACAGAAAATAAATTATCCTCTAACTTATTCTAATCTTTGAGCACTAACCTTTATAATATTTACAGTTCAGGAATGTTCCAAAAAATCTCATTTAGTGAATGAAATTATTTTTGAGAGGTTTATTGTCAGTTGCCTTGCTGCTTGCTTGGACAGCTCGTGTCAGCTCCACTTTCTGTCTATAAAGGCTTCAAAACCACAACTTTGATTTTCTCAAAGGACTTCAGAAGTCTTTCAGAAAAGTTTACATTTTTTGTTGAAAATAATAATCAGGAAAGTTCTATTAAAAAAACTCCTTTGAACATATTTGACTCTGCCAGTTTCCCCAGGACAGTGTATGATAGAAATTGTGAAAAGGAACCTGTAGATACCTGATGCCTAATGCTACTGAGAAGCCTGGCTTTGCCTAGTAAGCTGTCAGTCTGAGAATAGGCCAGGGCCCTACAATTTTCTTTCAAATAAAATACAATTCTCTTGATAACTGTACCATTTTTTTGGTGGTAAAAACCATCAACTATAAACTTAATCTTGGACATATGAATAAGTAATATTTCACTAATTTTCTTCAAATGGTTGAAGACAACTGATTTTTAAGCAAGTCAATATTTTTGGGTAGTGCTAATATAAACCAATAAACTAAGCTAGGCTTTTGCTATCAAGAATGAGTAACTAGGGCCTTTGAAAAAAAACACTTGCAGTGAGACGGGAAGACTGGGACTGTTTATCTTACAGAAAGAATGAATAAGAAGGGACGCAATAAAAGAAATCACAATAAATAACTGTGTGCGTAGGTAGATCAGTTTATTTGTTTGGGGCTTTATTCAGTCTTTCTAACAAAATAAGGCATCCAATCAATTTGAAGTATGTGGATGAAAGTAATTTCTTTGCCATTGCCAATTAACGTATTGAATTCACTGCTGCCAGGAAAAAAAAAAAAAGAGGACTGTTTTCTAAGATTCAGGAGTTGACACTTACAGGGTAATGATAACACCTGCATTTCCAACCTCACAAAATGTCTAGTACTTCTGCAGTGCGATTAATCATGTTATAGAAAAATATTTTACAGGAATTGCATTTTCTCACTACTTAAGCAATGAAAATCTGAGGCAGAGAAAAGCATAGAGACATGTCTTTAGCAATTCAGTTTTTACCTGACTTGACAGTAGTCCCTGGCCCTGAGATCTAGTCTGGTATTTTCCCCATTGATCTGGGAGAAATATGGACACTGCTTCAGAAACCAACATCTCACCGGTGCTGGCTGGAGCATGTAAATGGAGCAATTTAACTTGGAACAAACTGAACACTTTCCTTGAAGACATCTGCTGTTGCCTGGTTCCACAAAAGTACAATGGATCACGGGGGACTGCCGCTGTGGTCGGGTGTGGGGGTACTGTGCCACTAAGCTTGGGAAAAACCCACCAAACAGAAATCCACCTTATTAGTACTGCAAATAACAGTAGTATGTCCATTTCCACATGTTCTTTCAAGCCCTGGTGTCTTTAATTATACCATTTGCCAGATGATCTGAAAGTAGGTATTTTGTACTTCACTGAGTCATTGTCTTTTCTTTTTTCCATCTGGTAAGAAAACCTTTCTTTTTTTTTTTTTTTTCTTTTCTCCTTCTGTCTCCTTCTTTTAAGTAACATTTTAATTTTATTTTTCAGTATAACGACTTCAGAAAACGGAGACTTTTTCTTCAGAATTGTAGGTCAATTGTGTCATTTTGCTATGCCACTCTGTTCATCCAAGAAGTTTGATCATGGGGATTGAAATTATGTAAGGTGGAGACAAGAAAAGTAGAGTGGTGAGCAGCCAAGAAAGTCAGCTGAGAATAAGGCATAATAAACTAGGAAAACTTACAGTGAGGAAAAAGGAAATAAAAAGAGAATTAGAAGTGGTAGTTGTGATGGAAGACAACAGTGAAGAAGATCAAGAAGCAAACAAGAGGCAGTGAAGCATGCTGGCAGGGGTAAAGTAAGTATTTAACATCCTTTGTCCAGCAAATATTTGCCGGTGTATTAAGAAGTCCAGAAGATATAATGTCTAACAAATCTGAACTCCCCAAACATCCTATAGCCAAAGAAAAGGAGAATGTAGTCTGGATCAATGCTGGTAGATTGGTACCATATTTTCCTGCCAAAGAGTTAATCACGGGCTCTCTTTATTCACTTTTCTCGCCTTTGTGTTATGAATGGCTAGCAAGAATGTTTTGTACTTAAGGTGTTTTTACAAGGGAGCAAAAATCCTCTTTATTTTATGTTTTATTTTGCTGATCGCACACAGTATGTCTTAGTGTGGCAATATTCTCTTCCTCTGAATGGTTATTGTGAACAATTACACACCTAATCATTAATCGTTGTCTTTAAACTGCACTTTAATTAGTAGGTTTCACTGATAGTTTTACGTTTCCTAGATTTGTTCCTTGAGCTCAGCAGTGACTGAGTTCTAAATGGTACCTGTAACTAGGAAACTTCAACACACCGGGCTCCCACTGTGCGTCCCAAATTGAGCTCTTTGGTTTTCACTGTGCATTTGTATAGCTGGTGACTTCTCTTACTTGTTAATGCAGAAGGCTGATAGAGCTTTAGATAGTCATAATATTTCTCAAGATGATTCTGCAGCTCAGTGGAAACAAATGCAGTAATCTATCATGAGAGCAGGCTATCTTCTTTTCATATGCCAGGATCACTTCTGAGTCGTCTCACCTATGCATTTATTTTTGTTATTGACATTGTTATGTGTGTTGTATTGTTAAAGCAGAAATTAAAAGTAATTACTGCATTAAGTGCTCTGACTTGAATGAAAACCGTCTGCCATGTAGATAAGATTGGGGAGAAATAAAAGGAAATCAGTGTTTGGTGTCTGACAAGAGCAGATAATGGAGCCTAAACATGCAAGACAAAAAGTTAAGCTGAGCTAGAAAGCTAAGCTTAAGGAAACTCAAAAGAGCCATGGTTGCATTTTAAAGCACTGGATGCAAATCAAGGCATTCTGTAAAATGGTGAAATTATATCATTGTGTCTGGGAAGCAGCCAGTAGTATTCTGCACATGTTGGAAAGGAGATGAAGTAATCCCTGACTAAGGATTGCAAGAGTCTCTTTATGAACATTGAACCATGCAGGGGAAAAAGAAAAAAAAAAAAAAAAAGAAATTGAATTCAGAGTCAAGGCCACGCTGTCCTGTACTTGGTTTTATTCTATATGTAGTAAGGGATATAAAAAAAAAGATTTTCATCTATGTTTGGAAGATATCCTGCCTGGAACATTAAAAAGAACAAAAAATTGAAATGTATGAGAATGCCCTATACAGCTCTATGATCTAAACCCCAGAGAGATCTGTATTAATGGGATTTTTTTCTGAAATACAGTGTTAAAAATCAAGGAGAGAAATCTCGTGGTCTGACTGCTGCTTTAGCTACCTAAATCTGAAAATTGTATACCTCCACTGCCAGCAGTAAAGTCCCCTTGATCTCCAAATTGTCATTCTTAAATCTTACCAATGTCAAAAGCTAGGTGACTCTCTCAGACTTAAACCTCAGTTCCTTGGTCACTAATATCTGAATAAAGTAGCAACATAGCAAATGTATTGATGAGATATATATATTAAAAAAAAAAGAATAAAGAACAAAAGAAAACTATTTTTTTCAGAATTAAGAAAAAGTGCCAATTAAAACATTTTGGATATGTCTAGCCAAATTAAAGATAAATTTGTGCCTTAGCACGTAGTAAATTGTGTGTCATATACTGGGGCACAGGAAGGATGGTCGCTTGTGTATATCTACATTGGGTTTTGAACTTTTTCTTTGATGTATACACAAGCAGGGTTTTTTCCACCAGTCTTAGATCTGCAACAGGAAACTATTTTATATAAGAAAGAATAATGTAAACTTTCTGTTCTACTTTCATTCAGCATTATGATGCTGAGAGGCACAGGTTACTGAATACATCAATTATTTCAATATGTTTATCATTTTGTCATTGAGCAAAGGTTAGCATGTAACTCTAGCTTATTTACTGTAGTTTTCATTTATAGCGCTTTTTTTTTTTTTTTCCTAATGACACCACTTAAGTGGCATTGATTTTAAGATAACCCGAGCATCTACCAGTGAAGGATTCGTATTGGTATGTAACATACCAGTGAGAAGAGGAAAAAATTGGTTTAAGTTTCTACTGCTACCTGCAATGAGATAGGAAAATTCAGAAATCTAGATTATGCAATGTTACACAGTCAAAGAAAATAATAAGTAGTAGTAGTCACGAAAATCTTAAATCTTTTTTTAAAACAAGTTCAGTAGAGAAATTAGAGGAAGTTTGCTACCTCTGTTTGAACGCAATGTGTGTGAGAACACAATATGAACCAAAGTACCTGTGCTGAATCATCCAGTGGTTTCAATTCCTTCAGCTCCTTGGTTGTTGGCAGGAGTTGAGACTTCAGGATCTGATGACATTCAGAGCCAAATGAGTTTTACCAGTTAGCTAGATGAACCAGTTAATCTAAGTTATATTAGGGTGTAGCTTTACAAAGCAAAAGCTGATCTGTAGTAGTTACCATTGTGCATGCTTTTACTCCACAGGAAATAGCAGATAATTGATCACTCAAAACAGGTGATGTATCTTGCATTTACTCCATGAGAACAAAATGTGTATGGGCAGTTACTACAGGGTAGCTAGTGCCCCATGTATCCACATTTTGCATTTTACCTGTTTAAAGTGTTACTGAATATGTAATGCTTCCACTTACACTAGGGAATGTCTAGATTCCTTAGGTTCAAAAATAAGAAATTCTTTACACAGATCTCTAGTTGTTGGTCCTGTTGCATAGATACTCTTGGACCAAGTGCTTATTTAAAAAAGAAATTTATCTGGATCTTGGCATCGGGTAATGCTCGCATGGGGGATAGAATCTCTTAAAACAGGGTTGTTGGTTGCTGTCTGGGTGGTAACAGAAGTCTCTGTTGCAGAGGTCCTTGCAATGACATGTTCAGTTCCCCAACCTGTTCTGCTGAATCCTTTTATTCAGCTGGCCAGGAGCCCTACGTAACCAATCCAGTACATGATCTGTAGCTATTGATTAACTTAAATTACAAACAAAACATTTAGCTACCTGAGCCATGTGCAAAAAAGACTGTTTTACCATTTCTGCATCTGTGAAACACATATTTACAGATGTCTTAACTATGTACCATCTAATCAATTTTGCAGTGGGAATTTTCTGGAAGGGCCAGACTCTCTGCCAAGGGTGTCAATCAACACGTTGAAGCATGAAAATTTCTGTAGGCCCAGCAGAGTCTGCAGGAGGGAATCTTCATAACTGACCAAAATTCGCAACTATAGAGCTGCTGCACCCATTAGTCAAATATTTAATGCTGAAGGGGGTTAGGAGTTCAGTCAAGCACCTAGTTTGGAGGTGAACCATTGGCACGCCTTTGCAGGTGCCTGGGCTGGGGGTTCCTGGGTCCGCAGGGGCGTTAGCAGGTTAAGTGCTCTGGGTGGGTGCGCGCGGGGGCGCAGCCCTGATACCCAGTTACACCACAGTTACAGCTCTAGGACAAACTTGAGATTCATACTTAAATCGCACTGATAACTTCAGTTCCATAGCTCTGGCCACAGTTATATTGAACTTTTCTGGAATTTGGAGATCATATATATTAATTTAGAAAGTAATTTACAAACTGCTGAACTGTTTTCATTCACTACTTGTATTGGCTTTGTATGGGAAGGTTTTGGTAGCAGGGTGGCTTCTGCTAAAAGCTTTCCGTGTGTCCAACAGAGCCAATGCTAGCCAGCTCCAAGACAGACCTGCTGCTGGCCAAGGCCAAGCCCATTGGCGACAGTGGTAGTGCCTCTGGGATGACGTAGTTAAGAAGGAGAAAAAATTCAACCAAAACCAAACAAAAAACTCAAACAAAAAAAATCCAGGAGCAATTGCAGCCAGGGAGAGGAGTGAGATGTGAGGAACAACCTTGCAGACACCGAGGTCAGTGCAGAAGGAGGGGGAGAAGGTGCTCTAGGTGCTGGAGCAGAGATCCCCCTGCAGCCCGTGGAGGGAGGATGAGGGGGTGTAGAGATTCCACCTGCAGCCCGTGGAGGACCCCAAGCCAGAGCAGGTGGAGGCACCTGGAGCAGGATGTGACCCCATGGGAAGCCCACGCCGGAGCAAGCTCCTGGCAGGACCTGTGGACCCGTGGAGAGAGGAGCCCACACCAGAGCAGGTTTGCTGACAGGACTTGTGACCCTGTGGGGGACCCACGCTGGAGCAGTTTGCTCCTGAAGGTCTGCACCCCGTGGGAGACACCCACATTGGAGCAGTTCATGAAGAACTGCAGCCTGTAGGAAGGACTCATGTTGGAGAAGTTCATCAAAGACTGTCTCCTGCAGGAGGGACCCCAGGCTGGAGCAGGGACAGAGTGTGAGGAGTCCTCCCCCTGAGGAAGAAGGAGCAGCAGAGACAATGCGTGATGAACTGACCACAACCCCCATTCCCTGTCCCCCTTGTGCCGCTGGAGGAGAGGAGGTACAGAAATTGGGAGTGATCTCTCCCTGTCCTTATCTTGACCCACGAGCCTTTCATTGTGTTTTCTCCTCCCTGCCCAGCTGAGGTGGGGGGAGTGATAAAGTGGTTTTGGGGGGCCACCTGGTCTCCAGCCTGGGTCAACCCACCACAATATTCATTCTTCTTTTCCTTCACTACTTGTGTATTCATTCTCTTCTAGTCTGTATCATATCGGCAATGTTGTCTTTGGGAAATGTTTATGTAGAGAAAAGTTCATTGTACTTAATTATGTGTCCGATGTCTGTAGTTATTAAGGCAAGGAATTTTCATTACTCGCTGCGCATTGTACTGAAAATGCGCACCTCAGTGTCATCTTAACAAAGATCTGTGATAGGGTGAGGCTTTTCAATTCTTCCGGTGATGACTGTTAAATTAAAGTTTGTATTTCAGCTCAAAGCTAGTTGGCGCATGGTGACACTGAAGACCAATTACTGTTGGAGTTGCTGTTGTGATGTTTAGTTTCTTAGTCTCTGAGAGAGTGAAAAGAAAAAAAATTAGTAATTAGTTTTATAAGTGTCATAGTACATTTCTTAGCTTGACCAGTCAGAAACAAGAAAACAAATTAAGTAGGAAGAGATACTAAATAAGGGAGGAGGCACTATTGACAGAAGTGTGGGCATGCGGCATTATCTTCTGTGTTTCCTTGCTAGGCAGTTAGTGGTACTACAGTACAGCATCACAGTTACTGGGAGGTTTTTGGGTGGTTGGCTTTTTTTTCCCCAGTCATTAAACAAATTTGTTTCTACAATAAAAATTATAAATAACAACAGAAGCCGATACTTCTATATAACGAATCCTCACATGCTGTAAATGCACAGACGTTTCAATTATTGTAATTTTCTGGCTAAGCAAACATATATTACAGCTTGGAAGATTTCTTTGTTCTGTCATTTTCAAGCACATTTCTCAGGCATCTTTAAGCAAGGTATTATCACGTGTCTGTTGCTTACTGAGGAGATTATAATAATTGTCCTTTTTGGCAGTTGCTCTGTTGGCCTCATACATTATACCCAATTTTGAAGTGAATTTGTCTTGCTATGCCCAGGACAAGATGGGGCATAGTTTAACTGGAAGTCTTAACCACTGAACTTACTGCATATAATATACTTTATTATTATTATTATTATTATTATTATCACTAGCATTTGTCTTTCTTTGATATGAGATAATATATCTAGAAATGAATAGTATTTTGTCTTATATCTGTATCTCTTTTCATGTCTGTCAAGGAAAACATCTGGGTTTTTTTCCTTCTGAAGGCCAAACTGCTTTTATCTAATTTATTTCATTTATAGCAATGCATCTCTTGGAGAATTTCACTGTTACTTGAATAACAGTGAAATAACAGCTCTTTCATAAATCCAAAATAAATTTTTCTTTTTTTTTTTTTCTTTTGGAAGTAGTGGTTTACGTCTTTGTCTTCAAAGATTAATAAAGCAGAAAACTTAGCAAGAATGTTTCTAAAGCATGAGCAGCAGAGCTTTTAAGGGATTGTGAAAGGGTAGAGTTGCAGAGATGGAGTACTGCTTAACCAGGGGAAGATCATTTATTCCATCCTGTGCTCCCAGTCTGCCTTAGTGGCTGAAGGTTGAGTTCTGGACAGACATATGGAGCCAAAGGCAAAGTGTGACCAAACATCAAACTGCAGAGGTGTAGCCATAGATATTTGTGACCTTTCCTGCAGGCAGCTTGTCTTCTCCTGAACCCGGTACCATGGGCTCGGGGTCTTTCTGCTGACTCTGTATAATTAGTCTTTGTTTTGAGAGAGCAGAATCTATTTCACAGCTTTTCCCTTATTCTTGGTTTTGGGGGGTTTTGTGTGTTTGTTTGGGTTTTTTTTTTTGTACAACTAGATGTTATCTATGAGGCAGGTTTTCTTGTTTGGGCTGCAGAAACACCATCCGACTCTGAGAAAATTGGCATCAAGATATTCCAGAGCTTCTCTGAACGTCACTCTCTTTCTCTAACGTCTGATTCCTCCTGCAGTCCTGGCATTTATCGAGCTTCTAACTGAGAAACAGCTTCGTGTGAATGAAATCCAATCCTGTATTCCTTCACTGTACAGCTCAAAGTGCAAGTGGTCAGCTCAGCCCATCAGCTGGTTTTGCCCTCTACCTCTTGTCAGCATTGCCGTCTGTCGGAGGGTCACCTCCAGCCCCTGAGGAGCAAAGTGCCCTCTGTGAGCTCTGCTGGCCTGTCAGTTTTAGTCACTGGACTCTTTGCGGTAAGTCGAAGTGAATTTGCATAAGTATTCTTTGTCAGGTTCTTTGTTTTTTTTCTCGATTAGGTGAAATTAATATTTGTTCCTCTGCTCTCACCTGAAGTTATTTTCTTCTTAGCACAAAAGCCACTGCATATCTCCAGATGTTTGTAGTCCCTGTCAGTATTTGGACATTTCCCAGTGTCTTGTCCCAGAAGAGCACATTGCAGCCTCTTAGCACACATGTGGAAACTCAGGGAAATTAAATTAATTGGTTAAAAAGTCATGCAGGAGGCTGTCATAAAGCAAGTCTTCCAGCTTTCTAATTTTCAGACTAATGCTCTGAGTTGGTGGATGCTCCTCCCTTGTATAAGGGAGGGAGCAAACCTCCTCTTAAGCTACTTCTAAAATACCCTTTACTGCATATCCAGGAACCCCTTCTGTAACCAAGCTGACAAAGTATATTCTTTCCTGGCTAACAGTTAAGGTCATTTGTATATTTGTTCTGTCCCAGTTGAAACTAATATCCTTTTCCCTCCGCTACTCTTCTCTCCGGCATCTGTCTTTCCTGGCTGCAATCCTTCTGGATTCTAATTAGGCTTCCAATGGCTTGGCTCAGGGTGTAACCATAACCAATTTATCATTCTCTTCATCTCCCTCTGGGACTTTCATTGAAAGAGCAGTACCTGAATATTTCCCCTTTATCTACAATTTCCAGTCTATATCAAACATGAAATCTTGACAGATGGAGTCCAATCTGTCACAGTGAGTTAGTGTATTTTTCTTCCCATCGAATGTATTTATTGCACAAAGAAATACAGAAAATTTGTAAAGGTGAATATTTAAAATTTGGGTTATGGAATGGTCGGTTGGGTTGGGTGTTTCCTTTGGCTGTTTATTTTTTTTACATCTGAGGATCTGCATTATGTTAGATGAACGAGAGAACGATGCGAGACTTGTTTTGTTGTGATAAGAGGAGGGACAGATCTGATCATAACAAAAACAGATGTAACGTGCAAAGCCATAACGTAGTCCCTCATGTTAGCTACTACACACTGTCACACTGACCGGCAGAGAACGCAAGGAAACGTTCTGCCTTCTGCCAATGAAGCCTCTGCCAGCGAATCAGTGAGTAAGATAGTTCCTGAAATGCATTCTGCCATAGGAAAGTGTGATAAAAAATTATTCTGCCAAAGTGCTGGGCCAATCAATCAAGTCTTAATGATGGATCGTGAAACCCATTTGTTGACAAATAAAACCTTGTGTGCTGTGCCAGTGAAACCAACTGTGTCACCCGTCTCCCAGTGACTGCCTGAAATACCATTTGCAGAAGCAGAATTTATTGATGGAAGGGGCCAGTGCTATAGCTAGCCCATCCGCCTGAATTTGCAGGTGCATTGTAGTCTTAACTCTTAATAGTCCTTGGCCCCACGGAGGATATCGAAGTGTTCCCTACACTGAGGGTTCTGTGGGAGGGAATGGACCAAGACCAAGTATAACACAGGCTTATTCATTTAGACCTTGCAGCTGGTTTCAGTATTTTTGTGATGCAGTTAGTATGGCTGCAGGCTTAAACAGGAATACTAAATGAAATGTTTTATTCTGGGAGGCAGCAGAGCCGAGCAATTATGTTTAAAACCTCAGAGGTTCTCCAGTAGAGATCAGAGCTGGAATTCCTTCTATTGCCATGCCTACAAGCTGAGTTGGGAAGCTTTTGTGGAGAGATGCAGTCAGCTGGCTGTCAGGATGCTGATGCTCTGTGTTGCTCAGGAGTACTTTTTTCTTTTCCCAGCACTTAGCTGACAGGAGCGAGGTATAACTGACTGTCCGAATAACTCTGGGTGATGCTGTGTGAGATTGCCGGTGTAGGAAAGGGAGGATTTGACCGAAGGGTTATTGAGGTGTGTATTCAAGGATCCCTGGGTCTCTACCTGCCTTTACATGCTAAAGCAGTAATGCTTCATTCATAGAAGTTGAGGAAGGAAATTGTGATATAAACCTTGTCACTATTTGTTACTTCATATTTTCAACTACTTTCACCCAGCCTAGACAGAAGCAAAAGGCTAGGTTCTTGAGCAACTTTAATTTTCAATTGTAAACCACCTAAGAAATAGTAGAGTTATCTCCTGTATAGTAGGTGATGACTGGATGTTCTGGATTGTATTACCTAAAGACCTCTGTATAATGACATTCATTTCTGTCTTTTATCACATAGTTTCTGCTGCTGATCTGTTTGGTTTTCTGTGCTTTTACCTAAAAAGCATAGTAGCACAAGCCTTATCATTGAAAGAAAACATATTTTATATTGTGTTCTTATTCAAAAGGACTGTTGGGATGAAGTGTTTCCTGGGAGAGGGATTTCTCAGGAGAATTTTTCAGCTCTCAGCGTTCCTTAAATGATGTGGAAACCCTCTGAGTAATGAACTGGTATTTGTTGTAGTGCCCTTGTGCAAAAGAATCACAAAAGGTGTTTGTTAATAATATGTAATGCAAGGAGAATTAAAAGGGCAATCTTTTAGCCCTCAGTGTTCTTACAGATTTTGAATTCCCTTAGCAAAGGGCAGAAGCTACCTTCTAATGGAGAGCTTGGGTGAACATTGAGATTTCGAGGCTTATGTGCCAAATTTTTGATCTGGCATTTGCAATTCCTTTTTTGTAAGAGACACGCAGCCTTTCTTCTCCCCCTCAATTTCCCCCTGCCCCTTCCTTAGCTTTGATAACATGTTGTTAGTATCTATCGTGCTATATGCTATCTGGCTTTCAAATGGTTAAGAAAATAAGAAACTGAAACTAAAAAGTCCAAATTCTTCCAGACGTGGAAAGTAATTTTTCTGAAATAATGCATGTCTTCTGCAGTCCAGAAAGTATTTGGCTGATTTGTACTGGCCTCTCACGAAATATTCTTTTCTTACTTGCAGTGAAGCATGAGAATTTCATTTCAAAAGATTTGATTTATTCAGCACGGTATTAGGTGATTGATGTCATATTCTGGCATAAACAAAAATATTGATTATAACTTAAATAGGAAGCCAAAAGCTACAGTTGTGAAGATGAGATCACTTTGTCATGCTTTTCACAGGCAGATACAAGTGGTTGCAAGAACTGCCTATTGGAGGTATTGATGCTCCCCATGCTGAACCCTTCAATGTGCTATTTGATAGGAAGGACATTGGGTAATATGTAAGACTAGCTTGCTTTTGGAAAAAAAAAAAAAAAAAAATCCACACTTTGTTGTGCATTCAAATGTTGCCTTGGGTTTTGGACACAGAAAGACCATCATATGCTGCAGCAGTCTGTGCTCTTCCTAGCACAGCACAACCCCCTCCTCCCTCTCTCATAATCTCTTATGTTAGAGCAACAGCTCCCCAATCATTTACAGGCTCATAAACACAATCCAGCAGCATCCGTCTGCCCAACAGACCAGGGAAACAGCTCAGAAATGAAAGCCAAATAAAACAATAACTCACGGCAAACAAACAGGCAACTACAACAATCAGATCATGCTGCAGGAGCCGTTCCAACTACCCAGACACTTCATTAGGCGTGGAATAACAAAGGAAAATAGACCAGAGTCATCTCATTTGACTCTCTTAGGCAAGTTACCTCTCTCAATTTTTTTTCCCCCCAACTCCTATTTATTCTTGTTTTCTGCTCGAGGTAAGGAAATGCAGCTTACGTCTGGAGACAGAAGGAGCTGTGTTTTGCAGCCATGGGATTGGGGAATGAAGAGTTCTTGAGTTCGTTCTGCTCTTTCATGAACATTTTTCATAGTCTTTGGCATTTTACTACTTTTCAGGCTTTTTTTTTCTTTCTTAATGTATACTCTGCTCCACACTTGACCGTAGCTTTAAATCCATAGTAGAACTGTGTAAAAGAGAGACGATTGCCCTTCACCATGAATCAGTTATGGATAAAATGCTTTCTGTCTCTCCTAATATTTTACCTGGGCTTTATTTGCCTCATTTGAATTATGCACATCCTTAAATTGCAAGCCATTTGAAAGCAATGTTTAGCCTTGTCCAGAGGCAAGTTACAAGGTTAAATCAATTAATGGTTGTATATTATATTGCTGATATGAATTCTAGTTGAAACAACTCTAAGATTATTTTATTATTATAGGATCTGCAGCTCCTCCTTCTTTTAATGAACTTTTCACATTTCGTTTCATATGTTGGGTTTTTTTCATTCATGAATGCTGTGTTTTGTGGCGTTTGTTACAGAGCTGGTTCAGAGTTTAGGAGGTTGGTTGTTGCTGCTGGCCCCGGAGAAGCTCTGCAGCCTGTCCCCTCCCTTCTCTCCTCGTCCCGTGTACCTGGGTGCACTCTCATTCCCTTCAAACTTCTCAGACTGAGAGGCTATTTGGCCTCAAGTCTGCGGAACATAAACAGATGTCTAAAGTTTTGTTCCTTGAAAACCTTTCCTCACGTGCTACCTAAATACTAGAGACAACCAAACTGGTTTTTAGGAACCTTAATTTTTTTTATTTTAACTTTTTTTTTTAACTTAGAAGATAAGAGATTATGAAGTGGTCCAAACCTGACAATCATGAGTGCTTAGGTGTACCTAGCACAATGTACTCTAAAAATGCCAAAATGTACTCATTCGAAATGCCGATAGTTTAGCAAGATAAAAGTCTCCTAAGGGAAAATAACTGATGAAACCAAGACGTGGATTAAGACTGCAACACCGATGCTTGTACCAATACCAATACACATCATATGTGGAAAATCCTTTCAAGTCATTATTGAATAGAGACATTGTAAACAACAGATATTCTAAACTTTGGAAAAGGTCACAAACATCTACCTACTTCCAGCGGTTTGTTGAACAGGTGGGTGGAATAGTAAATCTGTGAGGTACTTAAAGCGGTACTAAACCTGTGAGACACCAAAACTGATTTCCTTACCCCAGAGGGAGCTTCAGATCCGTGAAAAGCAATTTGGAACCTGGGGGTTTGGACTATCCACTGCTGCAGAGAGACAATTTTTATTAAAGAAAAAATAACAAATACAATCTTTAGATCTTCACAGTCTGTTGTTAGGATCTTTCTCCTTGGGTAACTGATCTAAACACACTTCCATCATTTAATCAAAGCTGGCAAGCTTTACAGATAGCGTTGATCAGAGAACACCTTTTCCCAGTATTATACGAACTGGGATTTTTCCACGAGATATCCATGTGATGCTTTCTGTGACTTGTTTGTGAAAAGGATGATTTTGCACGCCCGGGTTATTGAATTGACACTCGTGGCATTTGATACTGCAAGCGATGGGTGGTAGGGATGGCCCTTTCGGGGGGGTTGGGGCAGTTTTGGCTGGCACATCACAGCCGCAGTGCCGGACGAGCCTCACTGCGCCAGGTCCTTTCACTGACAGGCATGTCATTAGATAAGTAGATGTTACGGGAGAAACCGAACAGCAGAAGGTAACATCAGTCTCCTTTTGTTGTCCGTGTTGAACACGTAGGTGGTAGGATTTGCAGCAAGCATTCCAGGCGTGGTGAAAAAATAGTGCCGTTCATGAATTATCCAGTTAAAACCAACATGAGCATCGCTGGTATGCAGCATTCAGGTGGTCACATCTCTCCATATGTGGGAATTTAGGATAATTTTTATTAGTTTTATGACTGGTTGCATATCAGTTAGCTAAATGCTAACATTTCTCTACACTGACATCAGTTGCATGTGCAAATGTGGGATACTGTGCTAGGACATTGGTGATTAGTGTGAATTTTTTTTCTATTTTGTACCTGTTAATTTGTCAGTGTGCTGATTTTAAAGTAGACAACAAAAATGCATCATTTCAGCTTTAGAAAAAAAGCTATTTTACTAAAATGCTCAACGCTTGCATGTAACGGTTCATTCCCAGATCTATTCTGTCCCTTAAATATGTAGAAGTAGGAAATATTCTATACATCATGCATATTTATTTCTTTGGGGAATGCTAACTTCCATCCTGTGTAACAGTAAATCGTTGACCTGAATCCTAGCATTCAAATCCGGTTCATTTCTTGTGAAGATCTCATAACTCCGTATGCCTAGGAAGCATCCTGAATCGAGGTCAAGAGCAGGCCGTATCAGTGGCAGAGACAAGGACACTGATGGAAATCAGATTGATTAAACCGCAGCATTAGCCAATACTATGCAAAACTCTTGCATATGTGAGAAAGAAAAAAGTACAGCTAGATTGCCTGAGTGTATTCGATGCCCGAGGAGTGAAAGGGAAGGGTATTTTTGTGTGAAGGAAAGTACTGCACTCTCCTCTTCCCTCCGCAGACGCTCAGCTGGATGTCGGTGAAGGTGCCCTACCTGCCACCTCTTCAGCGTTTTGTTGCTGTGTTTTGTTGGGAGAGACCCCAGGGAAAATGCAGCCTCTGATCAACACCTTTGTGGAGATGGAAGAAATACTCCTTTACGCAAAGCGGAAAACCCTCAGCTCAGGAGGAAATACCACTGGAGCCTATTTCTGAGGACTTGAAATATTTAGTTTGATTGTCAGGGACCTGATTAATCATTCCCTATTGTTCCCTGCCTAACTTCTGTATCCTGTGCTGAGCAAAGCTGCCCGTGTTGCTTGGCGTGCAGGTGCTCTGCTGACCGTGTTCTTCTTATCTCTCTCCACAGACCGGTCAAATTCTCTGCGATATAAAAAATGTTTTCTTCATCCTCTCTCCAGCTAGATTTCTGGCTATCATCATTCATGTGAATGAAGGCAATCTTTCTTTTAGTTTTTGGACTGAAAGCCACGCTGTTCCAGTTCAGAGACGACCAATCCCTTACCTTTATTTATCTTCCCCGGTGAAAATCCAGTGGCTTTTTACGCGGGCACTTTTGCGTAAGTCACAGCGTCTGCAGATGGCACGGTGCCTGCCCAGTTTGCAACACCGATAAACTGTGGCACCGGCACAGTTCAACGTTCAAGGACACATTAGGGTGCTGCTGTTGAGCTGTGGCCTTGTTGAGGGTCTCTCCTGCTGCTTCCTTTTTAGCAGCTAGATGTCTCTCTTTCCTCCATTATTAAGAAATAATAGTAGGTGAGCTGCTTTTGCCTTTGGAAAAGACTTGTTGCCCTCCATCATTTGTCCATTTTAGAGGCAAATTTAAGATCTGGATTTGGCTATAAATCTGTAACTCAGTGAGCATGTGGCTTGATTTTTGCACATAGCTTTTTCAGATCATTGATTGTTTCCCTCTATTAATCTGTTCTGGCCCGAGGCTGACCTATGGTTTTGCTTTTCATGTTCCTCTGTGCTTTCCAAGCAGGATTATAGATCGAGACACTTTCTGCCTGTGGCATTCTTCTTTTCTCTTAATCACAGCTGTTTTCCACCTCGTGTAATAGTTTGCATTTTGTGATATGTTTTAAGTCAGAAACAGTGTCCTGATGCAAGAACCAAAAATCTTTGGTGTAACCGGTGGATTGCATGTGTGCGGTTCTGGAGAGCGATTCCGTGCGTCTGAGCCACCGTTACGTACTGCAGGGCTCTAACTGCTGCTGGCTTCAGTGAGGTCGAGTGGAATATCTGAATTCTGGGCAGGGCTTAACATTTTTTTGCCATACGGTGGAAATCAGTGGGGTTTTATTTTAGTAGATCTTTCTTCTTGCCTATGCTTCCTCTTGCGTTTCTTGGGTTAGCTTTTCTTTATTCAAGGTGTGCTCAGATTGTTCCTGCAGGTGTGGAGTCACTGACAGAAACCAGTGGAAAGGTTCCTGTCTCATTCTGTTGTGCAGTGAAAATGATATGATTCCTCTCATACCTCCAGCTATTCTAGCCCAGCCCATCAATGAACACTTGTGATTAACAAAGTATGTGGCCCTTCCCCTAATCTGAAAAGTGAGACAACACAGATATAAAACTTTTTGGAAAAAATTTCTATTTGTAATTTTAAATTTTTTTTCATAAAAACCAGTTTCTTCAAAGGGCATTCAGAGGTGAACCAAGAAAATTGTTAATTGTTATTAAAGGAGAATGATTTTTCAGAGCACAGGAAAACTTAATACACTGTTGTTCGCTATTCCACCTACAATGTTAGAAATAGCATTTTATAAATATCAAGGGTCTTGGCATTTAAAACAATTTTTCAAGCATTTACTACAATTAACATCATACTTTTCAAATTCTGAAGGTGTTATAAGGCAAAAATAATTCTGTGTAAGAATACGTCTCCAGTGTAAAACAGCATTTGTCACATGAGTATATAGTAGTAGATAAATCAGTCCATTTGTTTCATTACAGGTAGGGATGCTGCTATGCAGAATGCTTATATATTGTATTTATACTCAGTCTTTGCAAAAAAATTTTATGAAACTTTTAGGATAATATACCCTTTTGATTGCAACATGGCTGTATGTCTTTAATACCTAGGCTGTATCTAAAGCTATATCCCGAATCTCATTGATTTCATATTTGAAGTTGGTATTGGGTAGTCTGAGCATGTGAATTGCTTGTATTTGGATCAAGATAAAACTGTGTAATATACTTGTGTTTTAATTCTAAACATAATTCAGCAGCTTATTTGCTTATGTTCTAAATTTAAATATGTACACATATATATAACATTTAATATATACATAATATATATCATATGATTATCTGATGCATTTATGTATTTATAATGCTGCATATTATATCTTGCAAAAATATGTATTGTATAACAAGTATTTCTATGAAATATATGCCGATATAATTAACATTGACATGAATACATACATATATGCCCATGCACTATGTATTGATAGATACATGAATATATATTAAAATTTTGTTATACATGAAGTGCTATATCAGTGTAAGCATATGGTGCTATTTTGTATGTTTGCAAATGAAATTCCATCCATGTAATTAAATGTTAAGCTTTTCTGAAAATTTCTGAGTATATTGTACTTTACTGGAGGAAAGAAGAAAAAACAGTTGCAGCATTTCTAAATGTTGAATTATTAGTTTGACCCAGGAGCTTAGATCTGGAACTCAGTTTTTATAGTGTTTAAAGTTTGGAGGTAGGTGGCCATGTGGACAGAAAGGTGGAATATATTGTAAGCGTGTAAAGTAAACTATCCTTGTCACACTTTAATGTTCACTTTTTTCAGTGGTCTTTAGCCTTAAGTTTTTGTTGGCTAGCAAATAATGTTTAAAAGTAGCCATTTGCCTATATAACAGTATTCTAAATATGTTATTCAGAGAAGGAAATTAGCATGTATTTGGTAAGAAAGTATTGGAATTTATTAAGATCTTATGGAAAATACAGACCTGTAAGTTTTACCAGTGTTTGTGTGAACACAGTTTTCCAGTCAAACTCATATCGTAGAGACTATGTTTTTAAAGACAAACAAACATTACTTGCATGTCTTTGAGAATATGTCCACTATGTTTATGGAAGTTAGACTCCTAGCGTACGTGCATCCTTGCACGCTGGGCAGCAAACCTTTGTACCTTTGAAAATTTCATCCCAGGATATTCTCCCTGCTCTATTCCAACCTACAATAATAACCCATTAATCAACTGTCACCCTTCCTAATACAGAGGAGTTCTTTTTTTATTGCCTTCATTTATAATAATTTAGTTTATACTTTACAATGTTATTGATTTTATGAAATGGCTCATTACATTTACAGAAAGCTAAATCATTCAATTAGATACTTTAAATTAAGTCATATAAATTTCTTACTAGATTTATTGTTGGATTGAATTGGAAATCAAGCCCTAAGAAATTATTTTTTTAAATAATTATTGGGAAGGCATTCTTACTTATGTTTTTGGCTAGCAAAAGAATATAAATTGTTCAGCAAGTTTTTCTTCAATTCTTAAAACTTGAATCCCCTTTTGTAAGCCGCTGGGTGGCATAAGCAGTGGAAAGTTTGCTTGGCTTCCTCTGCATGAACTTGAAAGGGGAAAATCACCATCAAAGGGGATTTTCTGAAGGGTCAGGGAAGTGAAAAAAAAAAAAGCAGTATTCTAGAAAATGGTCCATCAGTCAGCCCTTCGTATAGAGGCGTATGCACAGAAACCGAAAAGACAGGGAAGAAGGGTCTATGGAAGACCTTGGGCTCCTCATGCCTTCCATGCTCTCCCGTGAAGCAGGGGCGGAAGCTGGTCTGCTTATTGCAGTGGGAAGAAATCGGTCCACCCAATAAAAACTCTACGAATGTCGATGCCATTTGTGAATGAGTTCACTGTTTTTAAACACACGGGCTTTCTTTCAGCTTTTCCTCTTTCTTCTCTGGTGATGCTGCTACAGAAGACTTTATAATATACACATTTAAGAAAGTGAAATGTTTTTTCATTCTTTTAAAACTGAACTGAGGAGAAACACACATTTGAGGAATCCAGCCACATCAGAGGCAAGTCTGAAATGCCTAAGTGCACTTGGAGCGCTGATCTTGTCATCACCGATCTTAAATAACACAGTGCTTTTGAACAAAATAATCTTCAGCTTAGAAGCAGGGAGAAAAACACATTGCAGTTAAAATCTCAATAACTACACCAATAATTATTTGTAATTCAAAAGTTATTTCCTTTTTATTCAAACTTGTCAAACTTTTTTCAAAAGGGAATTTACTTTAAAATTGTATTTGTCCTAAATCATCTATGACGAAATCATGGTGGTAGAATTTGAAGATGAGGTGGCTTTTTTTTTTCTAGTTAAGATACTACTTTTTCTCCATTACCTTTTCCAAAACTTTTTTTCTTATTCCAAATCTGTTAATTTTAGAATTTTTTTGGCAAGGAATTCCTTTTATACTGTGTGAAGACAGCAAAAGGATGCAAGTCCTTTCCTTGCATTTGTTCCTAAAGTCATGTTTTCGTTCTTGCTGTCTTTGGGAAGGATTCCTTCAGCCCATCTCTTCCATTTGTAAGCATTGCTCTGATGGATAAAAGAAATTGTGAACCTGCAGAGTTAAAAAAAAAAAATATCTAATAAAACAGCAGTTCTCCTGGAAATAACATAACAACAGTAACTAGTGATGGATACTGTTAGGCTGATTGGTGGGGAAGGGGGACGACTGCCACATGGTGTGGCAAGGAGCGTTTCCCGTGGTGAAGGGCAGTGGAAGAGCAGGTCTGTTCCAGCCTGGTGGTGGAGATTGGGGCTGTTACTGGGCAGATGTGGGGATTTAATGCACTGGCCCTGCACTGGCACCTCCTACTCACTTTCTGCTACCTTAGCCCTACAAAATATGCATTTTCTTTCTATTCCTATCTCATCCTGACTATTTCTTTATCAGGTTTATGTCTTATTTTTTTCTGTGTTTTCTTTACTTGTCTTTATCCTTTCCTGATGCTAGCTGCAGCGCATTTTTAACAATCTGCCTTTTTATTCCTTTTGGAACAGTTTGTCTTGCTGATCTTCCCTTGGCTTCTCTTTGTCAAAGATGACAGGCTTACCATCTTTAATTTTTTGAATAATTAAAAGCCTTGAATCTATGGTTACCCTCTGCTGGACTGTCAGGATCTGTAGCTTTGAAAAAAAAAAATAAAAAATTAGGTGTTCTGAGCTCTTCAAAGTATTCCAAAGGTTTCCTCTCCCTGGTAATAAAAGTAGCTCTGTGTGTTAGAAGGGAATCTATCTATTCATCACAAGAAATGATATTTTGCATGCACGTGTAGTTTCTAGGGGATATTTTTAATTCTTAATACATACTAACTGCACCTTTTTTCACTTTGCCTTGATGTTTACTTGCTTCCAGTGTTGTATATCATATGACTACTGAAGAATTGCCTCTTTTCATTTCATTGTCTATTGTTATAAATTATCGTTATTTATATTTACTGTTTGCCTGTGTTTATTCAACATTACCTAGATGCTTTGGAAAAATGTTTTCTTGCTTTTTTAACCTTTCTTTTTGTGTGTGTCTCTTGCCTAATCCTTAGCAAGCCTTTACACTCTCACCTTAGAAGCAACTATTCAATCTCTAATCACATTTCTGAATTTAAAAAAGACACTTTTTTTAAGGATGTTAAAGATTCTCCCCTTCAGTGCTTTTCTTCACAGTATGATGTCCCATCACCAGTGCTTGACCCATTTCTGCTGCCTGTGGTGCAGTTCTCTTCAGCTTGTCAGCTACAAACACACAAGACCTTAAATTTGAAACAAGTCCTGCATCCCTGTCCTCTTCTGTTGTCAAATCAACTTTGGGACAGTCATATCGATGCCCTTGCTAGGACAGAGCCTCTTGGCTGGAAGATCAGCAGAAGTACCATGGACGGTCTCCTCTTCTGCTTTGGCTGACCATGGCAACACCAGCCAACCTCCCACATCACGGTGCCACCTGCGGCGTTGCAAAGGGCTCCTGGGTATTTCTGAGGACTCAGCACAGATGAGTTGGCAGTGCTTTTCCAAAATCTGAACTTCATGGACAACACAAAACCCGTAAGAAGGGGACCCATTGGGTGGAAATGGCTTATAAAAGACATTTGAGTTAAAGTTGTCAGTATTCCAGTCAATGGAGGAAGGGAAATGGGTAAAGGGATTAAACAGAGAAGGAAAGAGATCAAAATCAGCTGTTTGTTTTTCTTCATTATTAGCTCACTTCATATGTACTGTCTGGTTCAAGCAAGTACCTTATCCCATCCTACACTAGAGGGAAAAGGATACAGCTCTTTGGATTATGTTGCAGTTTTTCTCAGAAGGTTTTGATTATTTCAACCCCGAAGTCTCTGATATGAATTAGATTAGAAGTCTCTCACATCCCAGTAGCTGACATCTTGCTGTACTGCTACGCTGAACTTGGTCCTTTTCATACTTTTTTGTAATCGTTATTCTGCTATATGTGAAGTAATTCAATATTTTTGATTTACAGCTTTTAATCTGGGTCTCCCAAGACCCATCTTGAGAGTCTTTACCAACAAGACAGTTAGCATCTTTTCTCTCTCTGTTCCCCACTGAATTTGTAATTATTTATTCAAAAAGCAGAGGTTGGAAATCAACCAACATCTACTCAGAATAACCAAGGACTTGGTGGTGAGAGTAACCACCTAGGAAATGGCAGCAGGCAGCCCAACTGAATTGCCCACCGAGAGGGAGACTTCAGTCCCTTCACATCCCAGGTGAGCTCAGCGCAGTCCGAGGATTTGCAGTGGGTGAAATTCTCCTTTCCCTCCTCTCTCCACATGCCCTTTCCTCTTCTGTGCAGTCGAAAAAGAGATTTTTGACACTATGTAGTACATAACTTTTTTTCCCCCTCAACAACAACAACAAAATCTATGGTGAATAGCTTGCTGAGAGGTAGAGAAGAATGAAAAATATTTATGTAGCAAATAAATCACATAGCAAATAAGTAGTTTTGGAACACTGCATTTCATTTGCCTGTGGGGCATTAATGCAAATCCTAGAGGACAGAACAGAAAGAATAAAATTGAGTTAAATAAAACCAAAGTGTTTAGCCTTACAAACTCACCAGCAGCCATCAGTGCCAAGCATTAATTCCTTTCCTGATGGCAGCAGGAAGGTGGGTGAGACAATACCGTCAGTCGCACGAATTAAGTCACTGTGGCAGAAACACAACACAAATAAATAGGAAAAACAATGCAAAGAAAAACAGACTGTTGTTGTTGCATAAAGCTTCTTCCAAGCTGGAGGCACAGAAAAAGGAAGCATAATGACTTGGTGCATGTCATCTTGTAGCCTGACAAACCCCTTCAGAATAGAAAAAGAGCATAAGATGCCAGGAGAGGTCTCGCTGCACATTCCGATAGAGAGAAGGGGCTTCTGGGTAGCAGAAGAATCCCGTTTTCAGCAGGCAGAGAAATAGAACAAGTCAGTTGTGCTGAGCCCTGGGAAGCTAATGGAAACCCTAATCAGGATTAAGATGAAGGAAAGGAAAGATATTTGCTAAGGACACACAGGGGTTTTTTACTCTCTGTCATTTAACTGCCATTATATTACAGGACCAACTTCCAAGACCCCTCTTCACAAAGGAAAAAGATAAATCCATATTTAACAAAAAGATCTAGAAGCTCCCTCTCATCTAACAACATGGAAGCTACTTTATCTCTTCTTCTATCAGATTATAAATTTATGGAGGGAAAAATATATTTTCACTTTTTAATGTCTAATCATCATATTTCTATACATTAAAGTTATCTGTCAAATTTAGGTTTGTTTTTTCAACAGTTTTAGCACTTTCCACACATGATCCTGTTTCTTTGTTCTATTCCCAACTCAGCTGTTTTCAGAGTTCCATTATGGGACTGCAAACAGAAGTTGAGGATAGAAATAATGTCAAAGAATAGAGTTTGAGTACATGTCCCACATGCTTCTCGCAACAAGGGACTGAGAAATTACTGTGGATCAACTGTAATTCTTATAATAATTTAGAAGTCGACACTTGTATGGTATTCATTATCTCTTCTATTCCTAAACTAATTTAATCTAGCTCCACTGATTTGAAAGTAATGCATAAAATCCAGTACCCAAAACAATCTGGTTGCTTGCTAACTAAAAATGTACTTCAGTAGTGCAAATCAACGTTTTTTCTGTAACCGGCACTCCAGACTGACAGGAGCACAGGGGACTGCGAGGTTGCCACGTCCATTAGCTAGACATAGTACTTGGAGAAAAGAGAACATAGTGAGACCATACTGATGTGTGTGTCCTCACTGGGTAACATTGAGTTTAAGGTTTTTAGTTAATAGACGTCAAAAAAAAAAAAAAAATCAAATCACATTAAACAAGTAACTGATGATACAGACAAAAAATTTCTTTGGATGTGTGTATTCTGCCTTGATAGCTAAGATTGCACATGGGCTTATGTGAGCTGTAATGCTTGGTCCCGTCTGCTTTTGCCTCTGCTCTCCACATGAGCAATTTGCCTACCTGGGTCTGAACTGCATGAGGTTGGGACAAAACTCAAACTTTTCAACCCATCTCATCTCACATGTATTTTCTCTCTCATCCACAGCAAATTCTGGGTAACATGGGAGTGATCACAAATTACCTTTCCTGCAGGAATCCCTGTTGTGATGCTACATTAAGGCCAGGGTAGTTAGGAGTGAGAGCTGAGAATGTGAACAAGATTGTCCAACTGAGTGGCTTGGTTTGGAAGGAATGAGCCAGGCCAGTGGTGCGTCCGTACAGCTCGTGGGCAGAAGTACTTTCACACCAGTCTTTTTCCACTTAGTGTGTAAAAGTTTCCCCAGCTGATGATCCAGCTGTCTTGTTCCTAACTTGTGCTGAACTTGAACAAGGGGGCTGTCAAAAACTTTGATTTCCAGTGTGAGCTCAAACTGTGAGCCAAAGTAAGAGTACAGCTACCCCCTTTCATCTTGACTGAATTTATATCGTAACAGCGCTTGCTGTGAGGTGCTGGAGGTGATCACGCTTTTTTGAATATGATTAAGTATATCATCTTGTTTCTGCTTCACTGTCATCTCTGAAGACCCTATCTACTCAGCACAAAGCCCCAAAGTCTAAGAGGTCATAAGGTCTTCCTAGCTGAAAAAGGTCATTATTTTTTAATGCCACTTGGTAGCTGACATCCAAAGTTTATATTTATAGACATGCTTTCTTATAAAGTGTTCTTGTCCTACAGGTCTAGTTGAAGACAATAAAGGCTCTGGCTTTGAGGATTCCATATATTAACTAATTAAATTGTTCAGGTTATTAATTTTACTGTGAGGCAGGTAAATCATTTTTCTAGCAGTTCAGAGGAAGATTTAATTCTTACACAGTAACAATTGGTTCTGGAGAATGTTTTTCATCCCATCCTCAAGAAAAGGATGTTGATATTACCCTAAATGCAGCAAGAATGTAAGCTCCAAAATAAGAGAAAGGCACCTAAGTACATTTTTTAATTTGGGACCTAATATTCCAGCAATTCCAGCAATTCCACAAATATACTTGGAATTATGGAAGTTCATCTTTTAATGAACTTTTAAGAATACCATAGTCTTAGGCTTGTGATTCATTGGTTTCATAGTTGTTATATTTGCTGTTAAGTTCGCCTTCTAGATAATCTTGAAAAAGAGAGAGGGCTGTTGCAGAGGCTGATGATCAAGTAACTTTGGGGGCTTTAAGAAGTGGAAAAAGGAGAATGAGGAGGAGGGAACCTGAAATAAGAATGGGTATCACAAGTGGGAATGTGATACCTTTTGATTTCACATATTCTAATTCCGTAGAAATTTCTGGGATTTCACTGTAGTATTTTCATTTTACCAAGCTGAAATATTCTGCACACAATGCTTTTTTGTTTGGTTGGTTGGTTTTGGTTTGGTTTGTTTTTCCCAGAAGGGAACTGTTTTAAGAATTTACTTCAGTATTTTCCATCAACTTATGATTCCAGCTTATGGAATATGTTCTTTAACCGCTATTAGCTTGGGCAGCTGTTTGATTTGCCAGTCCAAATCCTTTGACAGCTAATATTATTCTAATGAATGCTTTGTTTGAATTTTTAATTCTTTTTATAATTCACTATGTTTGCTTGACTCTCTTGTCATCAAAGATATTAATGGAGTTAATTTAACCATTTTGCCTCATTTAAGGAAGAATCCTTTTTTAACTTGTCATACAGTAAACAAGTAAACAAGAATTTAATTTGTAAGCTGCCTATTTTTATCTATTTTATCTCATTTGAAGGTGAAGATTTATTAATTTCTCTCATGTTTAACTGGATAGAAAGAATATGTTTAACAATACTCATTGATGAGAAAAATAGGTTCTCACTTGACTGAATGTATTTAAAGAAGTCACTTGGAAGTATAAATCTAAACAGTTGATATTTATTCATGAGAACTGAAATTTAAGTGCCTTTGTTAGGTTCTGATACTCTGAGTGTATATTGGTTGTTAGTGATGCACAGACAAACAAGGACTTCATCATGTGAGCAGAGAAGGAAAATTCTATAAATCAAATATTTATATGTATGTGTATGTATTCCTTCATATATATTATAACAGCATCCAGAATTCAGAAATTAACAAATAATTTTGAGTCACTTATTATTCATATTGTACCAGCATACAGAAAATAAGGATATAAAACTCACTTCATAATTTTTTCAATAATTTTTCATAAGCTGTCACGACAAATTTCAGGGAAAGCATCCAAATGTTTCAGTATATATTTAAATTTAATTGTGGAATATATTAACCTAGACATGTGTATAAAATCAATAATTATGATATGCTGGTAAGAAAGTTACCTTCTTTCTGTTTGACAAATTTCAACAGTAAGCAAATCTGTAATAATAATAATTCAATTAAGCTAGTTCTTAGCTTAATCTTTCCCTTAATAAATGCTTTTGGGTTAGTAATTGCCAATTAGAAAATTAATTAAAAAACATTGTCTGATATTGAAATGGTCATGATACATTGCATGAAAAATGCATGAGAAAATATATTCTCAATGCTACACATTTACATATTAAAACCAGAAAAAAAAAAAAACCACAAAAAAAGAGGGAAGAAGAAGAATTGGTCTCTAAGAAGCTACAAAAGACTCTTGAATACAAGGTTCAAATTTGTACTAATATGCTGGAACAAAAAAAAAAAAAAAAAAAAAAAAAAAAAAAGAGGCATTCCTTGCCAGTATGTGACAGCTCCATGAACAAATTTGTGAAGAATACAGACAGGACCACTGGGGTTTCCTTCCTCTCACATTAGTTTTGCAATAAGCTCTGCCAAGAATCTTGTTTGTTAAATATGAATTAGAAGTCCAGGCTTCTGATCAACATTTTTGTTGATAATTAGTAAATTTAAAGCCTGCAGGAAGTGAGTGGTTCTTTTCATATCAGGATGTGATTTATTTTGGCAAATTACTATCCCAGATCTCAAGTTACATCACTGGAGCATGGTGGTACACGAATCCCATGTGAGGATAAGCAGGGATTTACTTTTTAAATACAGAAGGAAAGAAAAAAAAAAAAAAAAAGGAAAGTAAAAAAATAAAAGGAAAGTAAAAAAAAAAACGGGAAAAGAAAAGCAGCATGAACATATTTCTTAGAAACACTTCCTAACCACCGTGGAAAAGCAGCATCCAAACTAATTGCCTCAGTATTATCCAACACATGCAGGTATCACGCAGCGGGCTGTAGCAACCAATTTTTACAGCTGATTCACCTGCAAAGTTCTTCAGCTTTATAGCACATTCATTGGAAATTCAGGGTTCATTCAAACCAGTCTAAATGTGAACTTGTTTTTGGAGTGTTCCCCGCTTTACTTTGCGGGCGGGGTGAAAGGGGGTATCCTCTGCTTCTAGGGAAGCAAAGGGAATAATTAATGTCAGGGTATGTATTGTGGGATGTATGAATGGTAGCTCAATTTTGTGGTTTTCTGCTCTTTCTTAAGAAAGAGGAGAATGAGTTTGTGCCACTAGGTCATTCTTATCTTTTTGAAGAGGAAGAGTGTGTGCGTGTGGGGGGGTGTGTGTGCCTGAAATCTGGACAATCAAGCTGTATTCCTGAGTTTTCAAGCAGCGTGAAGCAGTGCTTAATTAGTCTTCTGCGGCTATTGCTGTCAACTTCCTCAAATCCTAGTTCAGTAATCATGAAAACTCGATGTTTGGCGTTTGATTGTCAGCCTAGTTTTAAATGTCTTCCTCTGCTATTTTTTTACATTACTAATATAATATAAAAGGGTATCACATGGCACTTACTTAGCACGAAAATTAATTTCACTTCGTGTGGTCGGGTGGTAAGGTTGCAGGTTTTTACAGAACCGTCATGAAACAATATTCCCAGGTAGCTGCAAGAACTGCAGTTCCCAAGAATCTGAAATAATAAACAGCACTCTGTCTTTCCCAAGAGCATTTAAGGAGTATTTAGCATGTGAACACATATGAAAACTACAGTGGGCTAAAAAGAGCGCTGAATTGTACTCGGCATTATTGAAACTGAAAGGCGGCGAAGAGGTGTGGAAATGAATGGGCTCCTAGAGGCTTTTTTATAGATTATGGGGGGAGGATGTGCTATAATAAAAGGTAATAAGAGCTTTCCTGCCTCCGATAGACTCTACCTTCGACTAACCTACAGCTATCAGGAGTCAGTAATCCATGTTGGATAAAGAGACTTTGAGGAGCAATTTTATTCTATTGGAATGCACCAGTTTGCACAATGGATTTGTTCGCTTTTTGCAGGCAGCCTTCCTGAGAGACAATATTTCTGAAGCTCCACAAAGCACTTTTTCTGTTTTCATTCTGCGGTTCTTTAATTGGATGAATGGGCTGCAGGGGCCTAGAAGTTGGACTGGGTAAAATTTGCGCTCTTTGAAAAACCAGCCAAACAAAACATGTCAAGTAGTTTCACATGACACTAGGATAAAATGAACATAAAAGAGAAGCCTATTTAAAGAACAGCGCATTAATGTTTTAGTAGTGTTCACTTCAGGCCGGTACGTTTTACACGAGTCTTTTTCCCTTATGGGAAAGTAATATGCTCCAAGTTGGCTAAGTGGAGATCCTTTTCAGGAGAGGTCGAAGGAATAGGCATTGGGAATGCAGCAGCAGTGGTGTACCGGATGCAGAACTGGGATATAATGCCATAAGGCTAATTAACATCATGTATTCCCATTGTGTTCCCTTGGGGGAATCGTGGCTTTAAGCGATAAGTATGTAGTTTGAGACATTCTTAATCTAGGCAAGTGGTGCGGTAAAACACTGCTCTATTCACCGAATAACAAAAGGAATGCAAAATGGAGTATGGGCAGTATATTTCAAATAAAGTGCAGAGTGTCCTTTTTTCTCCTTTTCATTGAGTTTAGTAACACTGATTTATTCACCAAATAGAAGACGGAAGATGTACCGTTTTAGACTTGGAGTATAGGGTTTGTTTTATTGCACTCTGATGGGTTTGTCCTTTGGAATATTTTTTCCTTAGGTGCAATCTTGATATTCAGCAATGACAGAAAAGTCATGCAGAATCTTTTTGAAGACTCAGTAGAAAAAAGTCCTTCGAGAAGCATTGAT
The DNA here is from genome assembly GCF_011004875.1 of Balearica regulorum gibbericeps. Lineage (NCBI taxonomy): Eukaryota > Metazoa > Chordata > Aves > Gruiformes > Gruidae > Balearica > Balearica regulorum. The sequence continues at coordinate 5,905,956 of NC_046194.1, read as the reverse complement.
TTGCAAGATTTTTCCTCACATCTGTTAGATGCTGCAGAACATCCTTATGGGGTACTACTGTAGCAGACTCACTATTACAGCCAGTATCTCCTGCTACTTCTGGGAGTTCCTACTTTTCACATACTAGGTAGAAAAATACTTGCAGAGAGATGGTATCTTTTCTTTCCTCATCTCTTATGTCCCAGTTGGCACCCAGAACTTTTCAAGAGGGTTAAGTTGAGCCACTGACCTAGGATAAAGTTTTTCTGTAACCCATTATGACTTTGAGTACTTTATTTTTTTATTAAAGACTTTTCTGGAGAACTTTTGCTCAATGTAAAGAAACAAATCACGACTCTAGATGTATACATGAGCGTGTTCAAATAGAGTGCCATCATCTTCAGAGGTGACAATAGAAGAATATTTATACATGGATTTAGTGATGGAACTTCTATGGACAGCAATGTTTGCAACTTTTGCTGGCCACTATTGTCATCCTCATAACTGAATGTAGTTGTGCATCTTCTGTGAAGAATTCTATGCCTTGACTGAATATATTCACATATGCGGTGAGAGAAACTCCTCACTTATGCACAGCAAATGATTGAAAAGTCACGAGTGAGGTGGGGAACCCTTCCTTCGGGAGGACTAGTTAGTAGGCTGAGACTTTAGCAAGATGCTGCAGGTGGCTGCAAAAAGGGAAGGAGAAGGGTCGTTTCCTGGGGAGATGCGCGACATCCATTCTGGAAAAAGGGGAGACACCAAGTGTAGCAAACAGCTTCAGGGTGAAGTCGGGAATTGGACTGGGAACAGGAATAAGAGAAAGGTCAAGGAATACATCATTCTTTCAAGGGTGAAATATTTAGAAGTTGCACAGGTAAAGCAAGCGTTTGCATGGGGAAGAGGATCAGTGAATGGATCAGCACAGCAGCTGAGCTGTGCTGGTGTGGTGGAGAGATGCGAATACATTGCTATTTGGATTGTTCACAGTCTTTATGGCTTTGTAGGACTCTTTGCCTTGAACAATGTTTTGACCTATTTTTGAATTAGGCAGAATCCATGTACCTCTAGCAGAGCTGAATTTTGTGACATATCTAGGAATAGCAACAATTGTAGGTCTGAGTCCAATGATTTTGAGCTGCGGTTCAAACTTCAAGTGTAGCGCAGATCACAGTTTAAAGTACCTGACAGTTTTTTATTTGTCTTCTGTCACTGAAGGAGAGAGCAAGTTAAATGGTCTGTAGTAAAAAACGATTGAACAAATCATTTTAAAAAAAGAACAAGAATGTATTTCTTTTTCTGCTTGGTTACTAACAGTAGCTTTTCAGTATTTTTGAAAATTCGTGTTTTGTTATAAAAAAAAAAAAAGTAGGGCTATCTGTTTAAAAAGCTGTTCATATTTACATTTCCAAAGATATGTATGCCTGTATATGTGCCTGGTTTATATGTGAACACACACACACATATGTTCTAGCCATAAGTAACCTTAGCTCATCACTTCTAAAGAGTATGCAAAATATTTTCAACTTTTCCTTCATTTTCCCACTCTTTCAGAAGACTGAAAACAGCTGCCATTTTTTGAAGTAATGGATAAATACACATAAGAACAAAAATTATTGCATCTCTTGATTTTTTTTTTTTCCTGTACAGCAGCTCTTATCATATGGGGAAAACAATATGTTTAGGGTTTGTAACAGTATTATTCTTTGCGTTCAAGAGCACGTATGTCTTAGCCACCACAGAAAGGTTTATGGTTTGGAGATAATTTCTCAGTGCTTGTAAACAAAGCATATATGGCAAAGGCAAATTAAAACTCATATGCGTTTTATTGAGTGATTGGGATTTATAGATTATATTTGACTGAAGGCTGAATATTTGCTTTTAGCTCTTTTTCAGAAAGAAACAGTTGTGTGGATGGGTTTTTATCTGTTTGTTAGGCTTGACGTTTTGGTCATTCCTACTCCCATCTCTTCCTTTCCCCTTCTTTTTCTATGCAGGATGTAATACTTTTTCTCTGAATCATGCTGGGACATGTTTTGGGAATTCATGGGATTATCACCAGGGCTACTGCTATCAGGCAGAACACATGCACATTTTATTATCTCATCCAACAGGTTTTCATTTTCTATGCACACTGAGTCAGCATAGAAGTGGAAACATGCTGCCATTACTACTGGCAGAGCTCGATAAATATTACAACGATCCTTTCAGTGCTGCAGAAGCTCATTCTGTCATGATAATTCAAAATCTAAAAATTTCTTAGAGTTCTTCTTTCCTGTCTCTTCCTTTCTCTCTTCTGTCCTTCCAGAATGGACAGTATTCTGACCCTGAGCAGCCTAAAACATGGTGCATATTACTAGGCTATGAATTGATTCGATTAGTCAAATAAATTTGTGGAGCCTCTGAAATGTTCCTTTTGGGAACCGTGATCTCTGACAGTCAGTTTGGAAGATAAGGCAGGCACATGAAGTGAAAATGCCTGTTAAAGAAACTGGTTTTCTAATACCCTGAAGAACATAAGTCTGGTAGTTTAATAATCTACTGTAATTGAATTCTATTTTTTTTTGCATATATACAGATTGCATAGGGTGTAGATCTCTATTTTGAGATGACTAGCTCAGTAAAATCTGGTGGGGTTTTTGAGAAAAATACAGGCAATGAGGCAAAGTTAGGTCATCACGGAAACCGTATCCACATGAAGCTGACTGTAGGACAGTCTTTGTATAAGTGTATGCTTCTCCTGTGACCAGAGTGTGACCCCAAACTGCTGCTACGTACCAGTAGGCACCAGCAACTCACATCTTTTTCTCTTCACTTTGGCTTTTCCCTGTTCTCCTCTTCCCCAGCAGGAAAAAATAAAATAAAATCAAGTTTTTCTGGCAGAATTTTGCCAGTATGGCTGCACATACCCTAAATGCGTTTGATCGCTCACAGATCATCCTTCTATGTGCCCCTGACCAGGTTGCATCGCTTTGCAATGGGAATCGGCACCGCAGTGTCCAGCGAGTGAGGAGGAGTTGTGCGCTGGCAGAATTTCCTACGAAAGGGTGATTTCCCCTCATGCAGTCTGCCTCTGAAAGTCTGTTGTACAGACATGGTTTAGTATTTTCAATAAACATTTCCTTCTAATATATGTATTAGAGATGATGTAACTCGGTTAGCGTAAGGATAAAAATTGCTTCTGTGATTATTAACATCTCTGCACATGTGAAATTTAAGGCTTAAAACTCTTGATATGACATGCAGGGCAACCTGTCCAATTCACTTTGTGTTTTTGTTTTGACACAAAAGTGCCTTTTTTTCCTTTTCCTGTTACGATTTCTTTCCTTTGTGTGTGACTTGCAGCTCTTGGAGGAAATGTTTATATTTTTATGAGTTTCCTTTGGTGCTCATTTTCTCTGAATACATTTTCATAACCACTTGTACTGCTCCTTTTCTATCCATTTGGGGTGTACGCTCCTTTTTTGCATGGATTTTTTCCTCTTATACCCCTGTCACCCGCCTCAGTCCCTCCGGTGCCATTTTCTACTCGGCTGTGTTTTTTCCAACGTTAATCCACTGTTCACGTTTATCTTTTTACAGATCTTCACATTCAAACATATGTGCAAACAGTTTGGAAATTCTACATGTTCTAGTTAGGACAGGAAAGAAGTTAGGTTTGGAGTTTGTATCTCTCCTTGGCAAAATTTGAGGAAGGTGTTCTGAAACCTTTAATCACATTAATGATTATAATTCCTTCTCTGTTTCAAAGGGGAAAAAAGAGTGTTTAACTAGTCAGATCCTCTTTTCACAATCAGAAACCAGTCCATCTGCAAGAAAGCTAATTGGAGATACTTTGCAACGCAGGGCAAACCCCAAAAGTAATCATTTCATTGTACTGAAAATGAAAGATTCAGGTAAAGGTTAACTCTGGCCGTAGGAATGAGGCACATAGGCAGGGAAGAGGAACTGCGCTCGTAAATCAAGGGAATTATGGCAACGAGCTGAGAAATAATTTTTTTTAATTAAGCAGAATATTAAAAAAAATAAATAGCATATACTTCCTTCTACAGCACCTATCTCTGCTGACTTAATGACAGCACTGTGAAAGCAAGCCTTTATTATCCCTGATCATGCCTTTCTTGGGTTTATAGTAACAAGACTCAAATTCTAACTCTCTATTCAGGGACTCTAATTGACACTTCCCGAGCACACACACGTTCACCTTCTGCATTTCTGTGAGGTAGGCCTTGGAATGAAATGCAGGATTTTGAAGACCTAATTGTTAGCTTGCTTTCCCCCGTGCTGGAAGTATTTGTCTTGAATGTACAAGAAGAATTGCTCCGATGTGGGGCCGTCAGAAAGTACAGTGTTCCTCTTCGGCTGGTTGGAATAGGTTAAAGCTCTCTGCCCAGCATACAGCTAGGAGTGCGCAGAGAATCCATTACCCTCTATAACCCTCTAGGTAGTGAAAAACCTGAATTCTTCCTTTTCCAGCTGTGCCCTTCTCTGTTTATGTTTTTTTCTTTTATGAGCCTCATCATAGGTCTTTAAATATGGGATGTTGTTTGCTAAGAAACCACTCCATTATTCCAGGAACATATGTTCGTGACAAGTACAAGTCATGAACGTTTGAATACTCTCCATCTGGCATGAATTAACATAGTATCATAATAAATGAGAAGTGTTAATACTAAGAAGCTTGTCTGGGAATTCTAGACTTAACCAATATTTATAGTTATGTATATGGAATTTGGTTTTGGTTTTGCTTTGAAGAGCATAGATAAAAGTATGATTTACCGTACCAGAACTGACTGCAAGCCATGGGATGCTTCCAGTAGTGTAATTCTTGAAATAACCTGATTATAAAGTAAAGTTTCTGTGAAATCCCCAGGTGCTTTTTAGCTCTTAAAAATACTTCTAAGGAAAATAATAACTGAAAAAATATAATATAATATTGTATGCTTTACTGAAGACAGGAATGCATGGGTGCCAACTCAGCATTATTTGTTAACATATGTACTTTAAACCCTTCAATGCCTCTTGAGTATATAACATATATCTAGCATCCATATGGCCATATGGAGACACTGCACTCATTTAAATAACAAGTGCACGGTAAAATTATCTCGGCCCCAGAGTGCATGTTGTTTATAAAAGGGAGTTACTCTTACTTCCTAAATTAAACAAAAAAAAAAAAAAAAGAAAACTCAAAATCTTTTTTTCTACTGAACCTTAAGCCTAAACTATTAACCAACAGAAATTTTGAGATATGATAAACTCTTACCATAATATAACAGACACCGGTCTTTACTCACTACTGTGTATTCTGTAGAACAGCCAAATATATTTTAAAAAGTCAATGTTCGCACTGCAACTTTGTCTGTTTTGAATATATTTAAAGTTTTAGTTTTGACATTATTTGAAGTTTTACTGTTACTTCCACAGTCTTCATAATTCTTCCTCCGTTCTGTTTTCAGTTTCTTTTGATAATCATGCAATGTTTTTGAATGCATGGAAAAGATAGTCAACATAATATCATTATGGAGGCTGTACTTTTTGTTGTGGTCTTTGCTAATACTGATGTATTTAAGAACACAGCAGCCCTGCCACACTTGATTTAGATGTCGTTTTTTTTCTAGCAAGCTTTCATTTTCTGGTTTTATTCCATTTAAAGTGGAATTTCCTCTGCTACTCAGACTGCACACATCCTTGTGCCATGCATACACCTTCCTATCTGCCTGAAGTGGAATAATTTAAAAGAAGAAAATTAGTCTCTCTTTGATATATCTTTAAAAGGAAGTGAAAAAGCAAAATTATAAGCTAAAAATCTTACGATGTTCAATGTAAAAATGGACAGAAAAGTATAGTAAGATCAGCTGTGGCTGATATTTGTAAAAAAAAAAAAAAAAAAGGTCAATTGATCCCAAATATATAATTTGGAAATTTCATGTAGATACATGCGAATGGTTTATATAGCAATCCTATACTTCAGTAGGTGATTCAAGCTATTCACTTTTTTTATTATTATTATTCATTCTCTCTAGTTTTGGTTAAATGGGCAAAGAATAATGTTCTAAATTCCTTCCAAATCTTTGCTTTGCTGTAAGTTTTTGGAAATGAATGTTTTTTTTGGAATAGTTCTGGAATTTGCAACATCATGTTATACAGAGACAACGTTCCCAGCACGTGACCAAAATTAAACACTGGGTATGTTACAGGCCCAAGGCAGCCTCAGGTGGAGATCTCAGCTGAGGACTCCTGGGACCCTTCACCAGCTCATTCTCCAGCCCACGTTTGTGTCATGCTCTGCTGCAGCCATTTCCCCGCAGTGCTCCATGACGTAGGGCTTGTGAGGAGACGCACCTTCGTTAGGAGACATCCCTTTAGATTCCTTTGCACTTGGCTAAGTTATTCTCTATAATGACTTTCATTCTGAGGAAAATTGGAAAATGTGCTGGCATGAGGAGTCGAAGAAATAGAAATACACGGAGCCATGAATTTTCTAAGAATGTTCAACAAAGACTCATGTATTTTGGCTGAACCTCCTGTGAAAGCCTATGGAAGAGAAGCAGGTTTTTTTCCCCTTTCCTCTAGACGTGAGTATGACACTATGTGTGAGTCAGCGGTAGGAAAGGGGCAGAGTCTGGCAAATTGCATAATTCAAGTCCTGTTTTTAATAAAGGTCCTAGGATTTGGCAGTGTGGAAGAAGCAGATGGGTAGTGAGATAGCAGTCTCGGCTGGCTGCCACCCACAAGTAACATACAGCCTCCTTGTTTAGTGTGTCTGGGCGTAATTTGCACTGACATACAAAGAAGTATTTTTAGGAGTGATGTCAGTTCATTGGCTGAACAGCATTGTTTGGCTTGCTGAAATGATTCCCAAAAGCACTCACTGCTTTTGAGAACGGCACTTTCCTCTTTGCAGAATGTCATTATTCTGCATGGTAATGACTGTTTTGAAGGGCAGGTCAGGTAGTCAAATAAATGTGTGGTTGGTGCTTTCTGATTGTTTCTAAAATAGGCAGGCCAATTTCTGCTGAAGGAGAGTGAGTCTGAAGTGTGCCAAAAATCATTCTGATTTGCTAGAGAAATTCCAATAGCTGTAAGCACAGCCAGGGGAGCAGGGCTAATGCGTGCAGCAAAAATGATCATGTAACGTTCACAATGTGGTCATCTTATCTTTGTGCCTCTGTGCAGCCCACACAACAGAGACAAACGGGGAGAAGAAGCAAAACTGGCTCTGACTCGTGACCCAAAAACATAAGCCTAGAAATCACAAATAATTGCCTGTGTGATGTGCATGTTGCTTGTGTAGGAATGTGTGCAATGTTTAGCGACACCAGACAGGAAAAATAATTCATTTGGGTTATTTTCCATTTATAGCAATAAGAAATGCTGGAGATTTTAAATAAAGATGATTCCTTTTTTGAAACTGTGTGGACTGAGAAGGCTGCATTACAAAAAGCCCTACCCAAACACCTGCAAGGCTCTTTAAAACGTTTCTGAACAATTGAGAAACAAGTTTGTCTGGATTTCCGAGGGAATTACTTTCCTAAGTCACTAAAGCAATCTACAAAATTCCATCCGTAATTACTGAACATGGTCAAAGAGTGAGGAGTAATAAGAGGAAAATATGCTGAAAGTTGTTGCTCTCTGACAGTGTATAATGAGCATGTCAGGTAATACAGCTATTCTGTATGGCAAAGTACAATCTTTCATCCTGTGTCAAAAAGCTTCTCTAAAGTGCTTTTCATATTAAAAGTGTCAGATATATATATCAAGTTTTTTCTCAATTTTATGAGGCAGAAAGTGAAGAATGAGTTAGTGATTTGCTAAGATCACTAAGAAATCAAAACCAGAATGAGGAGCTCAATTCTTCTTTCAGTCCCTTCCTTTACTCTCATGACATTTTAGGAGTTTTTCTTTTTAAATAGTTTTTAAAATCTAACAATGATACATTTAAAGACACTAGGTATTACATCCAAGCCAGTGGGGTTAATTCATTTCAGCATGTGCCTGTCATTTTGTGCCACTGAATGCTAAGCCCTCATTTTACAATTCATCTAAATGGATTTGTTCCTAGCTTCCCAGTAAATCTGTTTTATAAAAAGTTCTGAGCTCTCAGCAGTACTCTTGACAAGAATCAGGATGAAACCAAGATATTTTGGGTTATACTGTGAACACTGAAAAAGAAAAAGCCAGTGTTGAGTTGTCTCAGAGGAGTGCCAGCCATGAGCTTTCTCTCCCTTTTTGTTTTGGTTTGGGTTTTGTTTTTCTTTTTTTGAGTGTTTCATGGAGCGTGGTGATGGTTTCTTGTTGTGGCTAAAGATGAACGTTCTTTTATCTTATCTTTCATCAGAACAAAAGTATTGTTGAAAATGCTTCAGTGCAAATGAGGTCATCTTCACACCTGACACAGAGCTGGGAATGCTGAAATGAGGTGGGGAACCACAACTCAGAACTTGGCTACTGAAAGTTGTGCTTCCTGCAGAGTTTGGGGCGATGACCTACTCGTTTCTTACCTTCTTACCACCCTTTAATTTTCAACACATGTTCACATATATCTGTTTCTCTTCATCCCATGGAGGCTAGCAACTTTAACTAGTCATATTAATCAGCTGTTAAAAGATAAAAGCAGTTTGTACTTTACAGCAATAAGGGATATGATCAAGGGAATTGATGCTGACCTTGTTCCTCTTGACAGTTGTTCCCAACCTGTATTTAAATGAAGTTAGCTTCTTTTGTTTCATTTCCCTAGAAGTGCTTGTGTGCCTGAAATAATGAATTGTTTAAATAGCAATTTTAACCTAGGTCTTGAAGCGTGAAGTTTCATGACACCTTGGAGTTCATCTAACAGCTTGCTGCTTCCTACTGGGCTTCTTCTCTCTCATCCTGTAGTCCAAGCACTCCTCCTGCTTCTCCTGTGCCAGCTCCAATACTTGTCACTTTTCTTTTCTTCCTCCCCCCCCCCCCCCCCTTCTGTTCCTGAATTATTATTTTGCTGGCAAAAAGCTGAAGTGCTTCCCTGAGAAGTCAGATGAGCACGTAGCCAGTGCAAGAGAAGCTGCAAACAGCGGGACTGCCCCTTTTGACATCAGCAAGCCCTTTGATCTTCTCAAATGTCTCACGGGGTCCACCACAAGGTGTACTTTGGCAAATGCTGAAAGCTGTTGCCCAGAGCAGTCCTGCTGCCTCCTGCCCCAGGTAGCTCATTCCTTCCCGTGTGCAAATCCTGGAGGCCCCGGGCTGGTCCCTCCTGAACTGAATTGAGCAACTGATGTGGTTTAACTAATGAGTTTAAAAATAGAAGTAATTTTGCTGGAGTAGTTCTCCTACCTATCTCATTGTAAGACTCAACAAATAGTTACTCTGGTGTCACAGCTCCTGGTGTACTTGGGGTTTCTGCTGACTAAGGGGCAGGTTTGTGAGATGGTTTCATCACTACCACCTTGGCTCTGCTGATGTAGAGGTTTGTGGAACTATTCTGGAATATCAAAGCGAAAAAGTGACACTTCTTAAACTTCTGAGACAGATCTGACATTTTTTTAACCCAGTCAATTTCAGTTATCTGCCATAACCGTGAGAAGCAGTGAGCTGCAGCCTAGAGACAAGAAATTCTTAAGCAGCTTTGTAACTGAAGAAAATAAATCATCAAACTACAGAGTAAACTAAGTAAATTGACCCATTATAATTTTAAACAGACCTGAGAAAATCCACTTAAAGGAAGTGTATTCTGCACTACTAGGAAAAATCAAGATCTGCGTTTTCTACACACCCTTGCATACTCTCCCCCACTAAGTAGAAAATTCCCAACTACTCCCAAGTACTATTGCCTACTCACAGAACATGTTTACTGCTTTTATGATTTTCCAAGAAGTTCTACCGAGTGAATCAATCACAGTAATGTAAGAAAAAAACTGCAATAGTCTAAATTTTAGAGGGGTTTGAGTAAATTAGAGGATTGCGGTATTTGACTCGTATCCAGTTTATTAGGATTTCTTCTATCCAGCAGTTAGACCCTCAATCCATTTAAGCAGCCCTTTGCTGAAAGCACATATTTGCAGAAGACAGTGAGAGATCTGTGCACCATAGTGGTGCCCGTGGCTTCACCTTTACTCGCAGTAGTAGTAATGTTGTTACTAAGTGGCAAGCAAACCAGCTGATGTTGGCAGAAAAGAGTTTGCAAACTTGACTAAATGGGATTTAACAAATTAGATTGAGTCGGGTTATGTTGCAACTTAATTTTGTTTTGCATTTTAAAAGTTGTCCTGTAGTGATATTGAGACACAATGCACTGTTATATTAATGCATTATCATATTAAGGCTTCTGAATGTATCTCTTAATTTTATAAAAACTGGGTAACAGCTTGATGGAGTGCAGATTCTGCAGTCGTTACTGATACTGAAATGCATTTAACTGGCTTTTTTGATTCAAGAGGGTAAATTTCATTTGTTTTGTTTATCTGATATATTTAATTTAGAAAATGAAACTATTTGTGCTAAAGCTCTTTGAATCTGTTCAGAAAAAAAAAGTTCAACTGTATCATGCAAATTCTAGTTCCAAGAGTTTTTATCATAAGCTAAAGTTTGTGACATTTTAGCAGGGCGTTATTTTGTAATTTTACAGGTGTTTGATATAAATCTACTCTTAAGTTTTTCACTAGCTAACTTTTATCCTGAGTATTCCTTTATTTTGTCCCCTCTCTTTTCCTAGTAAGACCTTATGCTGTTGATATGGAAATGCTTTTTTTTTCCATGTTGAATTGTTTGAACAAGTTTGTTCTGGATTTATTTGTCAAGTGCAGAGAGTCTGCCCAACAATGTTCCTTCTGCCTGATTCTGTTCACAATGCTTGAAGATCACAGTGACAAGTAACCTTCAATAAAAACACAAAGAGGTTTTAGACCTTAAGCAGGTTGTTCCAGTGATTCGCACTTTTATATAGCTTTGAATTTGCTGCTTGTGCTATTCTGTTGACCGATGTATAAATGAAACGAACCTGTAGATACCTATTTTGATATTTTGTAGTTTTCATTGCAAAATATGGAATAGAAGATGAGCTGTAGAATCCCTCTTGCAAAAATGATCATTTACAAGTTGGACTGGATATATATGAAGTATTCCTGCCTCCTCGGTTACCCGTACCTGCACGGTGTAGTGTGTGCATTCTGGGTGTGTTTTTCCAGAGAAGACAAAGACCTCTCCTCCCGAGCTGGTCACAGAACTCAACTGTGCATGGTGCAGAGAGTTTGTGTAGGAACTGGTTTGAGATTTAGGGAAAAAATATTTGAGTTGTCAATAGAGATGTAATGAGCCACCTGAAGCCTTAATGCTCAAACTGCTTACTTTATCAGTCAGGCTTGTAACTGCCAGGAAAATGTTCTTTCAGCTATATTTATGTAGAGCATCCAGATGTCAGTTAGCTAAATCACAGTCATATATTCTCTAGAGAGATTTTAGGTCTTGTTTCTAGTTAAACGATGCAGCAGGTGGTAATCAGAATTCAGATCAGATGTCAACTACACCAGAAGTTTTCGTCATCTCTCTCTTCCCCCATTTTTGTATGTGTTTTTGCATGAGGCGGACAGAGGAAAACATAAAGCAATGTGATAACACTTTGGTAGCTACAGTAAAAGAAATTTTACTGTATGGAAAAAGAAGGAAATGCTAATCACATTGCTTAGCAGTTTGTTTTGGTTTTCTTAGTTTGAAGAACTGAATCAATGATCTGTTTTAATAATTAATATATTGTGAAATCTACAGTGAAGAATTAGACAAATGGTAAGGTATATGTGTAAAATATATTAAATGAAATTAATTTAATTTGCTGTTCTGAATTTTATAGAGAAGCAGCAAATTGAACATTTTCTCTCTTCTTCAATGATACTACTTTTTCACTGCAAGTGTACTTTACACTTAGATTTTCAGAAGCCACCATTACTTTTTTGAATGGATAATTTTTAATTTCATCAGAACTAAATCTGAAGATTTCATATGTTTGAGGTCTTTCTGGTTATTCAGAATCTATGAATGTGGCTTGACTCTGAATTTTTTGTGGTTTAGGTCATAGGTTTTTTCATTTCATTAGGTTTTTGGTAGAAACCTCTTTCCTTGCAATTCTTAGTTATCAATTAAATTTATTCATTAACCAATGTTTTATATGAAAACTATATATATTTGTTGTTGTTTTGCATACTAAGACAGTCAGAAAACCACAGAATTATGTTTTTGTTGATACACAGTACTATGTATTAAGAAACCCAAAATATTGATGTTATCACAAACACGTAAACATTTTTTGTCAGAACTCAGAGGTATCATAGGACATTGAATCTTGGTTAGTCACTTTAAAAAAGGTCTGAGCGTACTAAGTTTCCATAGGTTATATTGAAGGTTTCATGAACTGCTGGACTGGACATCTTGGCAACCCTGTGTAGTCCATCATTTCACCTAGATGTGGAAGATCTCCCGATCTGTGGTTCCCCCTAGATGATCCCTGACATCTCCTGTCTCAAAGATATTTGAATTCAGTAGGCAGCGTGGCGGCTGGATCTCAGGACAGCAGCAGGCTTCAGACTGCTCTGAGAATTGGCTGGCTCAGGTAAATATAATTTGCCCTGCATTGCTGAGGACAGCTGCATCTCAAATATACATTATTTTATTCTTGCATAAGCTAGTCGATATTTTCATACTTTTCAAGTATTGTCAATGGAGTAAAGGAAACATTAATGCTCTCTGGGCTGCATTACGTCCCGGGATAGAATTTCTTCTCTGATCATTGCCTAAAAATATTTTTTATCTTAAGTTTGTGTCCTTTAGTGAATTACTCTGCTACGCAAGATTGTTTTTATTGCATGACTGTATGTAGAGAAGAGTAGCCAATGAGGATACAATTAAATAAGAAACTGGAGCCTTGCTATTTGGAAAAAGAAAACAAAGCTGAAAATTGAATGTACTTATTTCAAAACTTTTGGACCAGTTTTGTTTCTGGTGCACATGTCATGCAGAGTGTGAGCCCCAAGCAACAAAAGAACACTTTGTTTCAAAAGAAAGAGGCTAAGGGGTATGCTCATTAGATGCAATGCATGCATTCCTGGGAAAAAAAATAAAAAAAAAACACACTTTTTTTTTTTTTTAGTAGTGCATAACTTAAGGCTGTCCCTTGATGGCTGTAACTTTTGAACTGAAAATTTATATACATTCCACGTGCTTATTTTCCTCTGCAGTTCATGAATAAATGAACCGGTGGTGCAACAACAATATTATAGCTCAATGTACTGCAGTTTTCATAGACTGTCAAGTAGATGCTTTATGCCATACCAGTGTGGTGTATAAGCTGTGTCAGTGACTTGGTCACTTCAAGATGAATATTGATAAGCCTCAAATGCTATAGCAGTCAATTTTGTATAATTTTCTCTTTTACTATATCTATCAATTTTTAGAAGGAGAGAGGAAAGAAAAGGAATAGTACTGCTGCCTGAATTTGCATCTTTCTCTCTCCTTTATCCTGTGGACATCACATTACTGTGGGTTATTTTCCATTAATACAGTAGTAGGGCCTCCAGCTGGAATGTGTGCTGCTCATCACAAACCTTGGAGCCCAGCAGTTCAGCCAGTTTTCAGTCTGCTTCACTGTCTACTTCTCTGGTTCATGCCTGGTCAGTTTGTCTATGAGGATATTATGGGAGACAGGATTGAAAGCCTTGCTGAAGTCAAGGTACACATCATCACTGCTCGCCCATTATCCACCGAGCACATGGAGAGAGGGCTATCAGATTCACTAGGCGTGATTTCCCTTTTGTAAATCCATGCTGACTACTCCCAATCATCACCATGTTTTTATTTCATTATTTCCAGTACTACAATGAAAGTGAGTCTTTATTAGAAAAAGTTGAGACTAGAAAACAAATTAGTTAAATTTTGTTTTAATACCTTAGAGTAGTCATTCTTTCCTGTAATATAACCTTTATAACTATATATCTGTGATTTTCAAAAGTGTAGGTGTAAGTAAATATGGTCATAAATCTTCACCTTCAAATGTTATTTTTAACAATTTTTACTATCAGACAAAAAGCGTAAATAAATGTATTTCCAATATCTGAAACAAATTGTCATGGTTAGGTCCTGGTTTTGGTTCCATAGGTCTAGTTTGCATAGAGATCCCCTTAAAGTGTAAAACCACATTTCTGTTGGTGAAGCATCAGGGCTAAAGTAGCAGAGTTGGTATGGTTTTTCCTAGTATCAATAGAACAGAAGAAGTTGCGTTTTTCACTGTTTATAAGGGTTGTTATTTAAGTATGTTAATTGGCCATTTCCACCCCATTTATTATTAACAGCTTGACAAGTTTAGAAAAACTTTTCAGTAACAGTAACAGTAGCTGTTTCTGAGTTTCGCTAATTAATAGTGTCCAATGCATTAATTATTTATTTTCAAGCATGTTTAAAATGCCCCAAGGATTTCTTGTTGAAAACTGGGATAATTCATGCTGCCCAAAATTAATGTGAAAATGTTACAAGACTGAAGATAGCCAGAAGCAAGCTATTTGACGAGGCCTGCAAATCTCATGTGTGTGTGCAAACTTCAGTGCTTCCATGTATTGCTTGGTCCTGCTGCCTTATTAATATAATTGTCTGTATCAAGGAAATCTGTATTCACCGGGGTTTCCCCCCCGCCCCCAAAGAGATGCTGATTAGTGGGTATTTCATGATGTTTTGTACTTCTGTCAGCTAAACAAAAGTCAATTGTAGTCATATTTTCCTAGATTGTGATTCAGAAATGCATGAAAATGTTTGTTGTAAGTACATTGATTGGTAGAAACAAAACTTTCAAGAAAAAATTCCCATGTCTTTTATCTGAAGCAGAAGATACACTAAGAATGTACTCAGAAATGTGCTGAGAAGAATGCCTGTGGTGAGCTATGGTAAGGAAAAAAAGGATTTGAATATTAACAAGTGATTAGTCTGAGCCAACACGCTGTGTGAGGACAATTCCAACCACACTGAAGATCAAAGATTGTATGGGAGGTGTTTGAGAGACAAATATGAGAAAGGCAGTTGTCAAAACCTGATGATGATTTTGTGCTGGTAAATGTCTTTCGAAGCCATTGGGCAGAGACTGGTCTGTAGGCGTGAGGGGTGGCTTTTGTTCTCCAAAGCCAAGGGGAGGGAGGGGATCCTGCCCTCTCTCGTTTGGAAGGAAAAGGAGTTTTCTGTCATGCAGTGACAAGAAAAAGGACAAACAGAACCGATGAGGAAAAATGTAATCTTCTGCAGTGTTTTTGGTTTCTGAAAATGAATCCATGTCTTTTGTTCTCCTTTCTCATTGTATACAGGGACTGTGAAAGGCTTGGCCTTTTCCCCAAGGTGTGTTTTTGGGAAGCAGTACTCGCTTTCCATTCATACAGTGATATTCTAACATCTTTGCTAGCTTTTTTGTTTTCCAATTCATTTTTAAAGAGGTTTTAATAAATTTTGCCCCACTCAATTTGGAAATTACCCTGAGCACTACTCCTTTCTTTTTTGAATCTCACTTCTTTTGTTCTTTATATTGTTGCTTATCCTCCTACAAAACCCAATTTTCTTATGAAAAAATATATTTCAAATTCCAGGTACATTGACAACGGACATCATTGATACTTTTCAGCTCTGCTATCGTTGTTGGAATAGTCTCTGTCCACATACGTGGCACTGACAGCATTGTGTAATTTACTTCTAGAAGAAGCTAACCTATCTTCCCATATCTTTAGCATGACCATTCAAAACCAGCTAAGCTCTCTCTTTGTCTTTTAAGTTACTAATTTTGTATTTGTTTCTGAGGCTGTTAAAATGTTCTTTAATACAAATGTTCTGGGTTTTTTTAATGGCACATCCCAAAACAAGGGACCTGAATGGAAACAGAATAATGTGTCGGTGTCGGTTCGGCTCTGCTGAACATGGAGCTGCTCTGTGTTCAGTGCTCCCAGCCCCGGCCACAAAGCCTCTATCCGAGTCATGAACTTAGGTTACTGTTAAAGAAATATGGACAAAGATGGTGACATGTGTTCCCCTGCTTTAATATCAACCAAAATCATTTTTGTTTGTACAACCAGCTATGTATGGCCCATATAATTTTAGCCATGACATTTATTGTTAGTGAAAAATAACTATGCAAAATACTTTAAATTTGCCAATTCATGAATAAATCCCAAATGGCTAATGGGACACACACACACACACACACACACACAAAACAAACAAAAAAACCCTGAGGGCTTGCACCAAGATGGCAAGAAGAATGAATTATTGTAATAGTACCCCTGCACTGACTCTTGTTATTTGACAGTTAGATTCTCAGGTGGAGTGTTCAATGTTTGATGTATATACACTTATGTTTTTTGCTTATTGTGTTACAACAGTCAAGTTGTTCTTTTATTGCTAAATATATGTATCTATAAAACTAATAAGCATCATATTTAGGCAGTAGGAGAAAAATGACAATGTACCTTAGTTATGCTTTGGAAAGAGCCACTAATTTTCTCCGTTTCATTATGTTTAAGTCACAGAGGTGTGTTGGGTTTTTTTCCCTGTGACTGTTGAGCTATATTTACTGTAGTTGTACCTGGACAGATAACAAAGCGTTGCACTGAATTTGAATATTGGCTTATGTTGACTTTTGTTTGGAGTGTATTAAACACTGTGATCTTGAATTGTAGTCCAGATTTTACTGGCACTTAATGAGGTTGATGAATTCTGGAGAAAACTCTACTATCAGTCTTTAAAAAGTACAACTAGTAATAGTTGGAATGCAGATGAAACTCTGTTTTCTAACTAGACTTTAAACACCATACTCGATCATGAGATGCCTATACCTTAAGATACATTAGGAATTTATTTGACTACAAGATTTGTGTTCAAAATTATTTTCTCTTGCAACAGTGAAGACACTACAAAGAATATAATGCAGGCCCAATACAGTGTAATAGAGACTGTAATTCATCTGTTACCCAGTCTTCCATTGACTTAATCTATTTGGCGTTTGAAAATTGATTGACATATAGCCTTCTTTTTTAAGATCTCAGTAAACAACTAAAAGAATAATGACTCCCAAATACTTTTTTTCATAGGTATGATATTGTAAAATTATTTCTGTTGCATATATAAAAGCAAGGACATCCTTAAAATGTAAATTCTAACCTTGTACATTGTTTACACACAGTATGTCTGTATGAATATACGGAAATCCAAATATCAGGCATTTGGATGATCAGTTCTTAGGCTGAGAACTTGAAGAAATTAGTTCTTTTTCATGGAAAATCACAAACCTTCCAATTGTTAGGTACATTAAAGTTCTGCGGTTGACTACAGATCCACAAAAAATTATAATTATAATTACAAATTATCCAGAGGTTTTCTGGCTTTTTTTTTTTTCTTCATTTTAAGTTATTTTTCTTTTTAATGTTTTTAACAGTATGATAAATTCTGAATAATTCTGGAATAATAAAGAAGGAAAGAAAAAAACATAAAGGAAAAATATGGCCAAAAAAAGATCTTTGAAATCATACAATTTGTAAGCTCTCAAATATAAAAAAGAAGCATTGGGAAAGAAGAGTGAACATATTTCCAAAAAAACCAAAAGAGAAATATTCAGTTCAAAATTAATTTTTTTAGACTCTGGAAAAAGTTTGTTAAAAATAATTTCTACTTTCATTCTTGTTTCATTTATATCTTATTTTGGCAGAGAAAATATTTCATTGAAGTGGAGTAAGAATGTAACTGTATTCTGCTTGTTTTAGAACTTAACTACTGTTTCTACTGTTTTTGTAGCTACCAAAACTTCTGACTTTACAGATTTTCCTGTTACCAGTAAACACTGGGATACTGGACTAGTAGATGGTACTTATTGCTCTGAAGCAACATTTTAATGCAAAAATGTACAATACAATGAGCTAAGTTTGTTCGTATTTCCTTAATCACAGCTACTGAGCCATAGGTGTCAGAGTTTTGGAGGTAAGAACATGGATTTGAGGTCTTGTTTTTACCATGGAAATAAACTAATTTTAGTTATAATATTTACATGCATAATATATTAACTGCATCTGTGAAGCTTTTATGTATTTGAATGACTTGAGATCTGTATCTACAGCTGTATTTTCAACACTGTTTCATACTGACAAACTCAGTTACACAATGGTTCAAAGTATTTATGTATGAAACAAAATACAGTAGACATTTTTAATTTATGTGCTTTAAAAGATTTTTTTTTAAAGTGGAAAATTATTTTTTATGGAAAATCAGATGTGGATTTACAGCAAATTGTTGTATGTAAATATCTTCATTTCAGGAGGTTCATGTCCTTTCTTATCACAGGGTAAGAACTTGCTGAGATGAAACGATATGTCCATTTATCTGATATAGGCATCTCCATACTTTTTATAGGAAAATGGCATTTTTTAAAGCTGATAGACCTCTACTTTTTGTAGAATTGTGATAGATGTTGAAGCTCATAAACTACGAAATTGCTTCTTACTTTAGGAGTATAGCATCTATACCCTGCTATCTGGGAACAGATCCTCGTGTGACGTTCATCGAACATTCAGGTGTCAGGTCTGGCAACAGGAAAGAAATATGACTTGAATTGCATATATTGTCAGCTCAGACAGCTTTTTTCAAAACCCAAAGTCCAGTCTGAGTACAGATATACCAATGCTGCGTCCCATTCTCACAAACTAGTGTTCAAGACATTTGCTTTTGTGCCTGTGTAAACACTCAAAACTCTGTCAAATGTGCATGTTTTGAAAACTCCTAAATTACCATAAAATTGAATTTCACCTTTCGCTTAGCTGTAGTCAATTGATTTACATAGGTTTCAAAAAGCAGATAATCAGTTTTCAGGGCTCTGAGAATGCTTCCGTTGCATCAATTGTCAGTAAACCTGATCCATTTGCAGTGTTGGCATTAAATAGGTCTCTATTACTATAATATTCTAAATTATTTTAAAACAATGATCACTTAAACTTTCTCTTAATGCAGTTCCAATGGAATGAGGATATAAAATTCTCTACAGAAATAAGATTTAGTTTCTTTTTTCTCTCTGCTTTAAACCTGCTTTTCAGAGGGTTTTAGAAATCTGTGCAATGTATTTTAAGGACATAGACATTCAGTTTTACCCTTCTTTCTGGAGAGCAATCAGTGCAGATTTTTATCTTTTGATAGTTTCAAATACTTTTCTGTCTCTCTCTTTGGGGAAAAAAAGGTGATCTGCTATTTAGTCAAGCCTGTTTTATAGAAGTTTGCTGTTTAATATCATCCTGATATTCCTGAAATACTTTTGATTCTCTTAAAGGAATTACCTTCCACCGTGGATTTTCCATCTTGCAGTGCCTGCATTTGGAAACCACTACATATGTTCTTACTTCATACTTGTTTGAATGACCTGTGTCCAAATGTGCTCACTTCTTTTTTTGTCCTTGAATATCATCTTTATTGGTTCTTTGGACTCTCTCCGATGAATTAAATTGCTGGTATTGAAGCAGAGTGTGAGCCAAAAACTTACTCTGTAAAACTTGACAAACAAGTTAAACAAATTACAACTTTCGGTGGATACTTAAAAGTATCCACCATTGTAATTTGGTAGCACAGTCATCATATTTTTGTCTAGCCTCTCTTCCAAACCAGCCAGCCTGAATATTCTGAACTGCCCAAGGACTCATTTTATCCTACAAATGTTTATGCAAATGCGTTCTGTACAAGTTAACATATTACATAAACTGAGTTTTATTCTCAAGCTTAGCATTTCATTTTATCAGTCTGTCATTAAATATAGCCAGTTGCAAATTAGCAGTGCTAGCTGACTCTCTTTAATCAATTTCCTCAGCAATTGTGAGGTTCAGAATTACTTTCAGAAGCATTTAATAATGCCAGTGTTACATTTGTATGGCATCTAGGACAAAGGAGTTAATCATGACACAGAATCTAAACTGCAGATTGACAGAAATAAATCAGATGAGGGAGAAGAATTCCCACCAATATTATTTCACAAACGGTGGCATCTAATTGCCTTCCGTGTGTTCACCAGGACTGCTCTGAATCTTGTTTCTGAATGATTGATTGCTCAGCTCGGCTGTTAAACTGGATTTGCAGTTTATTGAAGGCTGTTGTGAAGTGAGTAAGCCTTGAAAATGAGTTGAATGGCGTCATACATTACCGTTGGCTGCTGTGTTGGTTAATGCTGCACATCTAGCCCTTTGACATTATCACAGACATTATAATCTTCTATTACTGCAGGGGAACGACCTGCTATCAGTAATGTGTTCAGTCCTTGAAAGATTCAATATCAAAAGCCATTTACTTCTGTGAGATTGGAAGTTTGTTCTATGGATTCCTATTGCCTTATAAAGGCATATACGAGTTGTTTGGCCGCTGAGATCCGCTGGAGCATCTTGAGTAGCTACTACTATATGTACATCCAGCATTTACGTTTGGCATTCTAAATGCTGCTGGCCCCATCCATAATCTGTGTATGCTTATATAGGATGACTTACTGTATCATTTGCTTTTTCCTCTCTTTCTTTACAACACTGATAAACCTGTCTCACCATTATCCAAAGGTCTCCAAGGGCAGGCAGCAAGCTCCAGAGTGCAAAGCACATCCCTGGTCTTCAGCTGGACACTCATGAAGAAAGGTCCTGGACAGTACTATGGAACCATGGAGGCCAACCAGCGTGATGGAGGAGCTTGAAATTTTAAGGTTTGGTTCAGCGGGTACCACTATTCAAATGCTGGTAAAGGGACGAAGAATGCTTGTCACCATGTCTATTTTTATTTAGAGAGAAAAAGTTTAAAAGATTTAATATATGTGTATAATTCACAAATATATATTTAGGAAGAGACGGTGTTGTTTTACGTAGAAGTCAAATGTTTTCTCATTTCTCATGAATTTGCTCTGTCCAACATTTACCTGTGTTTTTATGGCTGTTTGTAGTGCTTGCTATAGGCTATTCTGACTCCTACCATGGATAAAGTATTACTCAATGTCATTTTAGGTCACTTTCAGAGAAGAGCAGTGCAATCACATAATGTCGACTATATGCACTGGCAGCTTGCCCAGCAACACAACCAAAATATTAATCTGGATGCAGAACTGCAGGTGGGGAATAATGTGGGCACTCATTCATTCTGCAGATCAAATGGGAGGTTTTGATTTCAAGAAGGATTTGTTTTTTCTTGAATATCTCAGGATTCTGCTTATTTTAGTTTGATACCATCTTGTTAAAATATTTTCTGCATGATTCTACATTAAAATTTAAATGACTTTTCTTCCCGTAGTCATTGCTTATGGGCATAATTTGAAGCAGCTGATTAATTTCACCATCTTTGGTACGTAAATCAATAACGGACACTAGGAAGATTAACGTTTGTAAAAGAAAAGATGATATAACAGTAATAAATCTTCTGTAGGAGTCATATGTCTTCTTCACTTACCAGTACAGAAATGATCAAGTTAAATCTGGTGCATAATAAAGATTGCCTGTTGGTCATAGGGTATAACCCAGCAACAGTGGGAGAGGCAGCTGTGGTCTTTTTGCCGACAGTGGGTGGCCCCAGTTCTGCAGCAGAAATCTCAGCTTTCCTTCCTCAGCATTGCGTTCAGGACACGGTCTTGAAGAATTCACACAGGGCTTTTAAAAGCTCTGTAGAAGTAAAATAACTTTCATTTTTCCATTGGCTTTTTTATCACCAAAACTATATAAAATTAAATAAAATAAAAAAAAAGAAAAAAGAAAGGCCTCTCTGAAGTAATGTTTTGAGGAACATGTCCCTTTCCTATTGCTTTATCATAATTGACAGGCCATAGAAACTCATCTCCCAAATGTTTCATGAAAAATGTTTTGCCAGGATGGCTGAGCAGGCTACACTGAAACCAAGTCCCAGCTGACACATGAATAATCTCCATCCTGAACAATTTGGAGCTGTAGTGAGAGTGTCGTCTGATAACAGATGGGTGAGTCCATGCCACAGCAGCTGAGGGAGTTGCAAGAAATGCCATGTGGCTGGATTTTATTTATTTATTTTTCCAAAACCTCTCTATTGCTTCCTTGCCAGAGAAACCTATTCCCCCAGCTTTCAAAGTGAGAAGGAAATTTTATTGTATCCTTAATCTCGAAGTCCTTTTCTACCACTAGTACCTAGAGAGCAAGGGGACAAGATCTACGCTGAGACACAGCAAAGCAGTTTTCCTTCACTCAAGAGGTTTTATGTGCAAAGTAAAACATCCATCATAAAGGTCATTTTTACTCCAGTGGTTCTGACTCCCTCCTAAACAGGTAACAATGTCAGCTAAACCCAGCTGCAAAGAGCAACTCAGATCTTCCTTGCAAGGTACTACACTGGTATTGTTCTTTCAGGAGTCACAGAGATTTCCATACGAAAAAGGATACAGACCCTGTGGACTACGAAGCTTTATTTTTATCCATAATTTTCCCCTTTGCAACATCCCTATAGGCTCTTTTTAGGTGTTATCCTGACAAACACTTAAAAGAGATGACGAAAAAACAAAGCAAAAAAGAAATAAGAAGTCAAAACAAAGGTACTCATGAGAGAATTGTCTCTGGAGTGGGGACTCCCCGTGGCATATCACAGATTCTCAGCCAGCCTTCCTAAAATTAACACCAAAGGGAGATGGTTTTATTCTGAACTGAAACACCAGAAAAAGCCTTAGAAAGTTGAATTTCAGAATTCTAACTCTTCCTGAGCTGATATATGTGGGTGGAATTAAGCCAACATGGCAATTTATGAGCTAGAAGGTGAGCTCTTCAGTGCTCCTCGTTTACAGCAGCCTGCCTCAGGGAACTGGGGAAGTGATAGGCTTCTGGTAAGAGAAGATGCTCACTAAGACTACAGTTGGACATTTCAAGCTAATTCCTGAGACTATGGCCTGAAGTGTATGTCATACATGAGTAACTCTGAGATCGCTCTGAGGGTGCTCAAAATTTGGCATAAGTAAAATCTATGTTGGGTTTCTTTAGCAGATATTTATATTTTTTTTTTTTCGGGGGGGGGGGGGGTGGGTGGGCTGGGGCAGTGTGATGGTGGTGGTGGTAGTTTTTCTCTGATCCTGGGGTCATTGTCCATTCATAGTCTTCCAGGGACCTGCTACATGACATTGGCATTGAGCGCTGTACTCAGATAGTGCTTATGGATGTGGGTGGGTAGGTGGGGGCAATGCCAAGGTGGTCTGGAAACTGTCGAGTTTCAAGCATTTCCTCAGAGTCTGGGTTTCCTGAGCCTGGCCTCTGCTCCCCTGGAGAGACCTCTCAGAAGTGAGGATACCCAAAGAACCACACGTACCTCCTTGGACAATTTTTTTCATGGAGCGCATACTCATTTGCTTGAGAATTTAGGTAGATCTGTTAAGCACAGATCTGTTTCTGTGGGTTATTTCTGTGCTCAGCCATGGCTGGACTGAAGTGCACTGCTGGCTGGAGACAACTGGGAACTGCAGATTGCCTGTTCTGTAGTGCAGTTTTTATTTCAAAGTGCAGTCTGCCAGCAAATGTGAGATTAACTGCTCAAAGTTTCCATTGGACTTTGCAACAAGACTAAGTTGGTTAAAATGAATTATCTAACATCAGTTAAATCACATTAATGCTGTTTTAAGGGAGAGCTTTTACGCTTTTTGCAAATGGAATTTGGTTGAATTTTTGCAGCTTTATAATTTATTGAACATTTTTATCTACGTTCATATTTTTCTCCTTTTGTTGCGTAACAAAAATCCTATGGAAATAATTAGTGAATGGCCATCATCTAAAAGCTTTGTGGATCTCTGGTGCCACTAGAAGCTCTCTCTGAACAGGATTGAATTGTCATTGCATAATTCCTTTTTCATCGATTCACAAAATCAGCGAAGCCTGTGTTTCATTCTTACTGTGCTATGGTGTTGTAAGCAGCAGGTCCTCACACTGTCAACCTGGAAAAAATACTATTACATCTTAGTGTGAAGCACAAGGCAATTGTGACATTAATTATTGGGAATCTCAAGCTTCGTAGCTTTAACTTTGAAATATAAATGAAATAGAAGCATTAATATTTATTTATTGGTATTATTCATAAAGTGCAACACAGATTTATGTGTCCAGGGATTTCTTTCCATTTTTAATATATACTTTTAAAACAGGACAAAATTAATAATTAAAAAAAACCTCACATGTCTAAATTACACCAGATAATATAAAGATGCACATTATAGTAGCTCACGAGAGAATACAGTTTGAGAAAATTGTCAACATAAATTTGTCTGATAAGGTCAAAGTAATGCTGCTGACAGTAGAATAAGAAAGAGAAAATATTTTACTGCTTGCAGGCATCTTCATGTTAAGTCAAGTAAAGACTAAAAAGAACAACTCAAGATAGATATATGAGGAAAAAATTTCACTCAAAGGAAAAACATAGAAAACGTTTCTGTATTGTTAGTACGCTTCTGACGCCCTGCATAAATGAAGTGCTGTGGCACACGAAGGTGTGTTTTTCATGTGAGCTGAGACTGAATTAGGCAGCAGATTTCATTATGTCTGGATCAGGTAAATGCATCCCGTGCAACCCGAAATCACAATCAGAGTAAGGGTTTAAGTCCTGACAGTCAATCTTAGAATTTAAGTTTACTTTCATATTTGCATTCAATTTTATTCAGTGTGGACAAGTCTTAATACTGTGAACACAAATTGAAGGTGTGATTATTTTTTTTTTTGTTAGCATCCCCAGTAAGAACAGAATTTGGAAACTACCCGTGTGCCTTTTGATGTTGCGTGAACACAGATCAGATCTAGTTTTAGCTTGCCTCTTATGACCTGTATAAACAGTTTGTAAAAACTATATAAAATTCTAAATATAGACATATGAATCTATAAAAGAATTTACATGACAGAAATGAATATTCACTCACTTGTTCCTAATTTCTGGACTGCTTGCTCTGTTTATATGTATTATACTGTACATGCTTCATAGTTTAAATGTTTTTCTTCTAGAAATGTAAGTTGACATTTTTAGGCACATTCTGCAGAGCACTAATTGTGTTCTCATTGACATGAATAGAAGTGGTTAGCTCAGCATGGAGCTCTGATGCTGCTGCTTGTGTGTTTAAGAGCAGGATCATGATTTCATTTCCTAGATCTTTACAAAGGATGTTATATCAGATTAACCTCAGTCTATTCACCTAAAAGTGCCCTGTATACAATCTTTTTATTTTTGTTTAAGCAAATAATCTGTCATCCTAGGTTGCAGAAAAATGGGAGAAGAATAATTCTGTCTTGCAGTCTGGTTTCTTGCTTCATTGTACCTGTGGCTCTAGCACACCCCAATGTGCCTTCCCTCAAGAGAGTTTATGAATTTATTTTGGGAAGGAATGAGCTTGTACGGACAGTGTCCTGGTGGTTCAGGAGACTCAGGTGCTGGGGAGTCACTGGGAGCGGGGCAGGGCAAACCAAGGGCAGCAGGGAGCACGAAAATACAGCAACTCCAGGACAAATGGAAGGGGGCAATGAAAGGGGAAGGCAGCTCAGATGTTAGGAGCAGAGGAGGAAAAGTTCATTCAAAACAAATTCCCATAGAAGACTATAAAAACAAAGGACAGAAATAAGACTTTCCTCTTTTTTCCCTAATAGTTAATTGTGCTTTGGTCAATGATGATTAAGAAAAGTGTGTATCATAATACTATTTCATGTAACAGAAAAAAACAGAAAACAAAAATTGTTAATTTTATTTTGTGGAAGTTCTGTGTTTTCAGTGTTGGTGGATAGTTTTTTGTGGGGTTTTTTTAATTATAAATTTAGATTTATTCATAAAATCTGTACTGAAATGAAGTTTAATTGACGTTTTAATTGTTATTTTCTTGTCCACCTAACAGTGAACTAAGGACAATCTGTAAAGAAAAAAAAGATTTTTTTAATACTTTTGTTGCTAGTAAGAAATGTTTTTAGTCATCTAATAGAATTTCCAATGTCTAATCTACTTACATGTACTGTTTAACAGCTGTTTCTTTGACACATCACGGATTACCATCCCACTGCCTCTAAACAAACCCCAAATTATCTGTCCTCTTCTGCTAGGAGGACGTAGCAGTTGGGGTAACTCCAAAGGCTTTGTGGATGCTCTACAGCGTGCTTCAGTGAACTTCTGTCAAATGCTTTTAAGAATGCATCTCTAACTACTAGCAGCTGCCTGGTTTAAATTCAGTTTGGAAATCATTCAGGACTAGGTTTGAGTTGGGGGGGTGGGGGTGTTGGGGTTTTTTTTTGTTTTTGTTTTTAAAAAGTGAGTGAAATCATAGGGGAATGTTGTCTCGGTCCCTGTTGGCAATAATGATAAAAGTTAATGGGTAGAAACATGAAATTTCACTCAGGAATGAGCTGTCTTGTGAACATACTGCTGTCCCATTTCTGATAGTTCGCATGCTGCATAAACTCTTGGTTTCTGGCTTTGCTCCTACTGTTGCAAACGGCAGCGCCAGGAACTACTTGAAAATAGTCAAGTATGGCTTCCTTTTCTTTTTACCATAATGCTTTCACTTTAAAATAAGCAATTTCTTAAATCTTTATTAGGTTTCTCATGCCACCTCTGTTAGACATGCTTGCCCAGTAACACTTCCAGGTTGCTAATCTGAGCGAGATTTTCCTCCCCCTCCAGCACACTGAGGAGTTTTTGTATCCCCTCAGTGTTTGTCTGAATAGATGTTTCGATTATTTATGTCAAAGCTGCTATAGTCTACTTGTTCCATTTTTGTTATAATTTCAGTTCCATTGAATTAAAAATTTTGTTTAATTTTAGACAAAAAGCTGGGTTTTTTTCCAAAATTTCTTGTAGTATCTGGTCATATATTTTATTTTTTTTCCCCCGATCAGATGTCCCACATAACCTTTGATGAAATATAAGAAAGCAGAACATTTTTTTTTTTCTTTTTAAAAGTGGAGTGCAATGTGAAGAAATAATAACTTCATAGGGTAATGAATCTGTACAAAAGCATATTTTTAAGGGTGCTTGCAATGGCATATAACTTTCACATATTATAGAAAACTATTTAAAAGCCCATAGAAAACTAATTACAAGAATGTCTGCCTTTGTTACAATGTAAGATGTTCTCTTTTTACCTTTATAATTATTCAATATAATGTATAAATGAGGGATTTTGTCCTTCCCCAATATGTGTAGCCACTGGGACGATTGGTCTTGGTTCCTAAGAACTAAGCTTATCCTGCTCCTTTTTGGCATATTTTTCAGCAAATGTAGCCTCTCCTGAGGCATGAGTTGTAGGCTGTAGGGATACTTTTTTCCAAGTTTCTCCCACCATAGAAAATGCTTTTCTTATTCTTACAGTGCATTAGGTATTTTGCACTTTCAAAATCTATTCATATTTCATTATTTTTGTCTGTATTTCTTCCTTGTTTGTATATACTTTTCTGTATATTTCAGGGTGTTTTTCATATGATATGTGGAAATATCTCTACTTATTTCCTGCACCTAACTTTGCAGTATGGCATATTCGTTATTGTTTTGGGTGCTTTCAGTCTCTGTTACAGGGACTTATGTACAGGCAAGCTGAACTTAATTTTATAAATAAGATTTATGAAAGAGCGTATCTATTTGATTACTGTAATCGATTGTTAAGAGATTGGGCAGGTTTTTCTTTTACTGGGGGTAATTAAATTCAATTCTGTGCCTGACATTGTATGTTAACTACAAGTGGTAGGCTATGTTCAGGAGTTGTTGACTGAAGCCTAGTGCATGTATTGCTACACAGAGACTCAGTCTGGAAGATCACAGTTGTTCCTTTCGAAGTCAAAAATCAGTGTCTTTCTCAGCCAAAGCTGTAACAATCTTTGTGAAAACTTTCTTTTTGAAACTTAAAATCCTACAATAAAATAATGGTCTCAAAAAATTAAACCATGAGAAAAGTGTAGGATCTAGTCTTTAATATTCAAGTAGCATTTTGTATATCTAAGAGCCATTTCAGATTGAGTTTAATCCTCTAGCAATCCCTAGGCCAGGAAGGCTCATGGTTTATTAGTTGAAACAGGTGGAAGAATCCCAAGGGATAATCCAGGACTCAAGTGATTTGCACAAGATTACACATAACAGGTTTATGTACTGAGAGATAGTTATTGTGAGGTGTTCTGCAAAATACATGCAAAACTGATTACTTACTCTCACTAGCTTCTCTGGACTGCATTTGGAGTAAGTTGCTTAGTTTGTACTGCCCGCTGGTGAAACCCATGGGGCTGGATTATCCACTAGTCCAAGCCCACTAGCACGAGGCAGTAGTAGGGCTTAAGTAATTTAAAATATGTTCCCAGAGAGGAGTTAATGGTCTTGAACTTCTCTGATTTCAGTACTGCTCAGGATTGATCTTTCAAGGGGCAGAGGGCAGAAAACTAGTTGCTACCTGGAGAAGGCACCACTACTCTCTACTTTTCTTCATTCACATAAAACCTCATTGTACAGAAAATCATAATTTGAAGGCAGATTAAATACTCTATGTACATCCCTATCTCTGTGTAACAGATAGATGTGCAAGAACTATCACGAAGCTGAGTGCAGTTTTTATTCACTCTGCACTGCAGGGTTCGTACATGCCAAATCCTCTCAATTCTTGGCAAGAAACAGAGGGTTGAGTCTCCTGCCTAGATGTCATTGGAGAAAGCAGCATGCTGGTTTGCCCTTGACTTTAAAATTCTGCAAACTTTCAGTGAAGTTTTGAGACTCTCAATGTGAAATACAAGCAGAGGATTAACTTGTTGGGGTTTTTGTTTTGGTTTGGTTTTTTTATAACCAAGAGTGGGGAGATCAGTTATCGTTTCCTATAGGACACCACAGGGGTTACTTGTAGAGATTGTTAAGAAACTAATAATATAGCTCAAGGTCTTTTAGGTAATAGAAGATTGAATGATACCCTTTTCATTTTGGATTACAGTAATTTATGTTGTGTCAAACCCAACAGCATAGGCTGTCAAACCTACTATCTCAGGAATTTATCACTTTTTATTTAAGATTTAGTCTTTAAAGTTGAATCATAAAGGTCTTTGTTCTCACATGACTCAGACTGTATGTTAGGATTCCAGCTATTTGTCAACATTTTTAAACTTCTGATTGAGATATTTTTATTTTCATTTATGCTTATTTTCCCCATGAAACATTTTCCCTTATGTGGATAAGAATAGGTATGCTTACCAATTTTCATTAAACATGGGAAACTTTCTAGATGGTTCTCACCATGATGAAAATATTAGATTAATATAATCTTTAAAAACTCTAGATTTAAAAAAGAAATAATAATTGAGGGGAAAAATATCAATGTATTTAATTTACCCTCTTCAATGCTACACATGCACAAAAAGTACTAAACATTTAACTTCGTTACTCTGTTCTTAATATAGGTCATATATTGACCAAATTTTTTTTGTTGTTTTTTTGTTGGGGTTTTTTTTGAGGTTTTGTTTATTTGGTTGGGGTTTTTTTTGTGGTTTTTTTTTTTTTTTTTTTTTTTAATTAGCTGAAATAAATTGTTATGAATGGATTTTCTGTTTGGAAAAATAATGGGCAAAAATTCAGCATAGTTATAGTCCTATGAATTTTCACATTGAGGTATGAATATTAACAATGCTAAGAATGTGCTCAGCAAAAATAGATGTCTGATATACAGAAACTGAAAACCACATGCGTGCATCACACTGTTACTGTATGTAGTGCAGTTGCTTATTCAGCCCAACATATCAGCATTTTAATTTTGTCATCCTTAGTACTTATGTTTTGCTTATCTTTTCACTTGATATCACAATATAAACTTCTATTTGCTGAAACAATCATTATTTAAAGAAAATAACTGCATCACTAAAGTAATAGTAACTTTTTTATTCATGCGTGAAAAAGTAAGCTCTGCAGTATTGAACTAAGAATGCAAAAAGTATGTCATCTGTGTATTCTAATAGAAAATACATTGAAATCTAATGAAGTAGCGAATGATGGGTGCGTTTAGTTAACATTAGTGGACAAAAATACACAGCACTTGATTCTTTGCTTGTAGCAATCAGCGGTCTCACTGGAAGCATTTGGAGATCAATAGGGGACCAAAACCACATGAAACTGCGCCTACTTCTTTGATGCAGTCATCACTGAAGTATGCTGTATGAAGTATGACCAAACTGCTCGTTGAACATCTGCCAGTGGTGGACAAGTTGATACATTTTGCTTTCACTAAGAAAAATACCACTTTTAGTCTTGAAGTAAAGAGAATGGCAGTTGCAAGATCACATAGAAATTCAAAATATATTTTCTGCTTCACTCGCAATTTAAGAAAACTTATTTCAAATAATTGCAACAAACCTTATTTAATTAACAAGTAGTATCATTAGCACATACCTTTTTCCATTTCCATTGTGCCTCCATTTAAAAAAAGTCTAGAAGGTATTTGCTCTGTGTCCAACAGCATGATGGCAGCGAGTAAACACATTAGAAAACTGTCATTCAGCCCAGTACATTAAGTAATGAAATCAGAAGGCAAGAGAAAGAGATTTTGTGTGGTTGTCAGCCACTGAAAATTTGAAATCAATAAGAATTTGATAATGTTGAGCTATACTCAAGGATAATTTCCTAGTTGATTTTCCCCCAGCCGTACTACTTTACCCATACTTTCTTTGACTTCTCAGCTGAAAAAAAGAGATATGCAACACAGGGTGCATTGGTGTAATTAACAAAATATTGTGTATCGAGTGGAACTGTCTAAAACCAAATACATTTTACTGGCAGTCTTGTGAAGCTAGATTCCTTTGTGTTTCTCAGTGAAGCCTGCCTCATGTGAGGTATAAAATTAAGTAAAAGATTGCTTTTTGGAGTAAAAGTAGGTCAGTAGTACTGTTTAGTAAATAGATGTAATTTATCAGCTTTTGTGGTACAAAATACAGCAATGCTTAAGCAAATTTGGATAAAACAAGGAGAAGTTATAAAACTCTATAGCTTTAGAGTTAAAATAAGTAGTAATAAATGTAAGGAACCATGGGTTGATTCATATGCTAAGTTATATTTCTGATGGCTATGCTATGTTTCTAGATGTTTGCTCCTTATTATTAGGGGCATTTTTTGTCAGCAGAATCCCTTTGAGTGCTTTATATCTTGGGAGTCCTTAATAATGCATGAGATTAAAACCCCACACATTACCACCATTTGAGAAGAAAGTGTCCACAAGACAGGATGCATGCGGTGTTATTTATGGTTATCTAACATTGACATAAAAAGTTTTAAAAAATATATTCAATTTACATATATTCCTGACAGGGAAAGAAAAATTAATAGCACTTTAAGTACAAATATAGATATTTTTTAGGATTTCTAGAGCAACTATTTATAATTTTTCAATCTTTGCGTTTTTCTGCTACTCGAGGAAGTCATACACAGTGACCTCAGCTAAGCGCAGTAGCGCTTTCGAAGGAACTTGCTTAGAGTGAGAAGAACAGAAGGCTCTGAGGATGTGAATTCCCCTGAAAAGGGAACCATATTTTATAAATAAATATATTTAATGCGAAGTATAATTAGAAATTACTTGATATTCTCACTTTGATGTTCAACTGAAGAGCAGGACGCATTTCAAATTGTGAGCGTTGTTGACTAGAATGGTAGAGTTTGAAGGTGAATCTATTTCATGGCAAGGTAATACTAAAAATAAGGGAGTTTGTGGAGGATTACAGTTCATTCCTTGATTATGTCCCTTTTTGTAGTCAAGGCCTTGGATGAGAGGAGACCTGTTACTGTTTCTCGAAACTTCTGGCTTGCTCAGCAGTATCTATGCCAGCCTTGATGAAATGATGAAGCCATCATTCTTTGGTTTAGACTAAAAAGGGGGATCTAAGATTAAACTTCAGCCTCTTGATTAACAGAATTAATTATGGAAATGAGAATGCAGTGAGCCCATTAAAGGGAACCTTTGCTCTCTGTGGAAGCGAGTGCACTATATGCTCACTTTCTTCATTGAAATAAAAAATGTTCCCATCTGTTTTGCTGATGTGAGGACAGCTGTAAAGTTCCCCAGAGGGAGAGAGCAGTTACAGAGAACTGAAGCCACGGATCTGCAGGTTC
This sequence comes from Balearica regulorum gibbericeps, assembly GCF_011004875.1. Taxonomy (NCBI): domain Eukaryota; kingdom Metazoa; phylum Chordata; class Aves; order Gruiformes; family Gruidae; genus Balearica; species Balearica regulorum. The sequence continues at coordinate 5,873,904 of NC_046194.1, read as the reverse complement.
GGTGCCCAGCCTCGCTGGTAATTCTGTGAACTTCTGCGAATCAGCCATTGGAAAATAAATTTTGATAATACAGCTTGTAAGATTGTAAGGTCACAGACCTGCTTGAAAATTACGGTAATGGTATAGAGCACAAGTCTACTTTATAAAGAACAACTCTGTAATTTTTTTTTTTTTCATGTTCTCATTTCTTTGGAGTTACTAGTTGGCATACATGTTCTGTTAGTAGAGGTAATGGAATTAATTTTCTTCTTTCTTCATCAGCTGTCAAGAAGACACTGAGGTTTGTTGGGCAGTGCTTCTCAAGTGTTAGTACTCTATTGTTAAATGAAAGCTTCCAGAAACAAAAAAAAGGAAAGAAAGCAGTTACCTCTGGCACTTACTCAGTATTTCTTAAACAACCAGCCAAGCCAAAATTAATCAGTCATGGCATGAAAATACTCGCATAACATATGTTATTGTTCTTGCTCAGTGATAACACCAATTTTGCTAGATGGGTAGCCTTTTCAAAGCTTCAATCAGGTATTTCTGCATTAACTTTAGCTGATGCTTCATTGGTCTAGAAAGGATTTATTCTTCTGACTTCTTGTGATAAAATTCTGGGATAAAAATATAAATACATCAGAAAACTAGTTCTTATTTTGTTATGGAAACTTTTGCTAATCTTTGAAATGTTCTATTACCACACCATGAATAATCATGTATCCCTTATATTAAGTATTTCACATAGTGAGGTACTTAATTTTAGTATCAGTTATTACAGAAATGCAAAATTAATTTTTGTTTGAAATTTATAGCAAAAACATGTTCTGACAGGAGGATTGGCACTTCTAAAGATCCAGGTTTCCTCATAGCAGTTTTAAAATTGTCTACAGGTTCAGTTCAGGTTTGCATTATTTATATATTTTTTTTTGGTCTTTAGCATACCTTTGTGGACATAGTGGGTTTTAGGAAAGGACCATGTTCTTAACTATGTATTTAAAAAAGAGGAATGATTGCTCATCTTTTTTATCATGATGGAACTAGCTGCTTGCTACTCATATACTTTCTAAATTGTGTAGACCATTTATTTTTAAAACTGCCTTTTTCAGTGATTACTGATATCTAGTATCGATTTATGTAAAGTATGTGTAGTGACCACAGAAACATTCAAAGACAATTGAATACCACAGTATTTTCTGATTACTTCGTGACTCAAAATGAATGGATGACTATTAACTAGAGCATTTTTCTGTATTTTCTAATAAAACCATTCTGCTTTGTCTTAGTAGTTAAAAGTTTATTGGAGCAGGGAATTTATTCTCTTATCCTTTTTGATTCAAAAATAAGTCTTTTTTGCACAGTGGGTATTCTTTTTTCTGAATATCAAGCTTTTATTTTTCTTCTTTTACTCTCAGTTGTATTTTGATTAAAATAATAAGAAGGCTATAGTTACATGCAAAGATAAAATTTTTAAACCTTGATAATCCTTTTTCTATATGTTATAAGAAAGTAAAAGAGGGACAATTGTGACATTTGGAAAAAAAATGGATAAAGCTTTCTTTTTTTCTTAGGGTTTCACTGCAGTGACATTTGTTACTGCGTATCTTTTTCACTTTTTTTCTTCTAACACGTAAATTAATATTAGAAACTCTGGCCACCTTTGAAAAATTACTTTTTCATCTATTTTTTTCCTTGTTATTTATGAGACACATGCTAATACCATCTGTTAATGAGTATGGTGATAAACTACATCTTCTGCTCTTCCTATCATGATCTCCTTTGAAGATGCTTTCAAGAACTCATTCCTTGATAAATATTACCAGTCACAGACCAATTTATTATGAAATTTTGATCAAGGTATAGAAGAAGAAAGAAAAATGTTTTGAATAAGGTATATCTCATTTAAAATGTGTTATTGTATACTCTGATTCTAGTAAAACTTAAATTTAGAAGAATTTTTACAGAAAAATTTAACTATTTAACTTGTACACTAAGTGAAGTCATTTCCCCACACAGAACTTACCCTTATGAACAGAATATGGGCATGACCATATTTGTGTCATCTGATACTTCAGGACTCATATATGATGTGTTTGTTGGGCGAGTATGTGGTTGGCAAAGTGAAATGTTGGCACAATTCATTTTTCTATTCACAGTTAGCATGGTACTAGCAGAATAATTTGATCCAGATTTTTACGAAGCTAGCCAAAACGCACCTTGGTTACCGCATGCTGATTAAAATTATTTCTGTGCAGGTAAATATTGTGTAAAGTGAACACAGCAAAAAAAGTGTGCATTGTTACCTTTTGTAATCAAAAGAGTGTTCTTACCTCTGCATGAGCTTCAAACATGCTTACCCAAAAGCTCATCCAACCAAAGCCCAAGCAGATGTTGGCCTGTATCTTGAATTTGTCATATTCATCATGAAAACAATCCTGGAAAAAAGTACTGCTACCTCTCTCTCCACTCCTTCAGAGTCCCGGGATGGCTGAGATTGGAAGGGATGTCTGGAGGTTGTCTTGGTCCAACCCCCGCTCAAGATTCCAAAATCTGCCCAGGGCATGTTAAGCTTATGTGGATTTAAAAGTTGTAACCTACTCCATGAAATCTGTATTCTTGCTGAAAACAATGCATAATGAGAAACCCATTGTTTCTTGAAAGGCACTTGACGCATTATGAGATCAACTCCTTAACTACTGTGATATTCAGCAATTTTTTTATAAGTCATTACTTTGAAAGAACTATTTCAGAACAAATATGTCAAGCAAATAGGGTTCTTTCTGAGGCCATAGTTTGATGTTTCATTCATTGTCACTGTTGAACCTTGATACAAAGGTCTTTCTTTTATTCTTCTTAATAAATAAGCCACAATAATACATTTAAGGTAGTGCAGCTATGAAGTAATGCAAGTGAATTTATATTCAATGGTCTGGGACTGTCGGAATCAGTAAGTGTAAAATATGTTTCAGTTTGAGCTGCTCTTGAGAGTGTCTCCCCACTATTACAGAAGCTGTTGTTTAGAGAGAGCTCAGATCCTCAGATGCTCTATTCTGGCACATGAGCACTCAAGTCAGCAAAGACACAGTGATGTATCACTTAAGGATATGGTCCTCTAGAAAGGTCATTTCTCTAACACTGAAACAGACTGCATTGAACTTCTGCTGCATGATCTGATGGGAAAATAAGATGCAAATAAAAACTTGACTACCTGAATGAATAAAAGGACTCATTGTTGCCCAAGATTACAGTAATTGCATTGTTCTCAGTAAAATCTTCTATAATCCAGCAGTAATACAAATGTTTCTGAAACATCACTTCTCTGTTTGGTTTGTTGGGGGGGTTGTTGGGGGGTTGGGTTTTTTTTAAAGAATATTCTTAGAGATTTCATCTCCTCTTTGGGGATGAAATTATTTCCTTGACAGTTGGCAAAGGCAGGAGATTCACAAGTCTCAGCAACTGTTTTCCTGGTGGAAAAATCTAAGTGAAATGATTAGAACATCTGGCAAAGCTCTTAAATAAAACAGTACTTTGAAACAGAACTGATTCAGTGTATCCTAGGACATTACATCAGTGACATTAGAACAATTAATATTCAAGACGTGCTTAATTATAATTATACTTCACAGATGTTCTACAGGAAAAAGTAGAACGTTGTGATTTCAAGTTGAGCTCTCATGCAGGCAGTCTAATGCTGTGGCACTTTCTTCCTATAAAAAAATATTAGCAACATTGACTGCTAAAACAAAATTATGCGTGAGAATCTCAGCAATAGCGAGTGCCCAGCATTTGAGATCATGTAAAAAAGAAATACAGTGTTTTATCAGCTGCTCTCTCTAACTGTATTAGACTGGAAAATTTTGCACATGGTGGCATGTTTCTGGCAAATCTTTTGTGCTTTAGGCTTGTCTAATATAAGGATAATGGTAAACAAACCAAGGAACTCCATGGCTGAGGCAGACTGCTGCTTAAGCACGAGTCCGTGCACTGTTTTTTGCAATTCTCTCTATTATTCACTTGCTACCAACTAAAACTGGGGCAGTCAGATTGCAGAGTGCTGCTCCCTCAGTGGGTGAATGACTCCCCAGTAATGTAGTCAGTGAAAAAGGGGGATATTAGCATGCTATTAAAAACTAAATGTGTTTAATGGTGCCTAGGAGGTAAACCACGGTTGAAAAAGAAACCTTGGGGATATTTCCTAGACTTCAATATGTGAATTAGCAATTTTAGCAACACTTTCAGCTGTGAAAAATTTTGATATTTATTAAGTGGTTATGAATTAGGCATAATCTAGCTCAAAATGCGGGATATATGTCATTTAAGCTACCTGAGAGAAGTCATTACAATTTACTGTTGAAAATGAGCAGTTTCCAGATCAAAACATCAGTAGGTACCTATGTTATCGAAGACTAAGATAAGACTGCTCAAAGCATGAGGTGTAAAAGGATTCCTTTAGCTCATCATTGTTCTGAATAGGACGTGTGTGTGTTTAGAGACAGAAGCAGAAGGCAGAGCAAGAACCAAGCGTGGTCCACAACCTGAGCCACCGGAGAACACGGCATTAGGAAAAAAGCCTAACCCAAAGGTTCTGTAAGAATCTTCTTGAACAGACTTTGTTGCTCTGACCAAAGAAATTTTGGTTTTGATAGCTCCTGTACTCAAGAAGTTGTTTTTTTATAAAATAACAAATTCTCAATTAACTGAATGTCAAGCAATATCCATTATCAATTCCTCCTTCGAAGAAAAAGTCAGTCAGTATTTTTTTTTAAGTTGCTGAAGTCAAAAGTACAGCTACCACTCTAGATGGAAAAACAACTCCATGATTTCATGAAGTCACTTGGGAATACTGTAAGTGAGTTGAAATGTAACCTTAACTCGTCTGAAAAGAAAAAGTGCTTTCACAGGAGATCTGCATTTGAGATTTGATTAAGAAAAAAAAATTAAAAATTACTGAGACACCATTAGGCTAACATCTTCCAATGATGACCTGCAGTTAACAGAATGCTGGTCCTGTTCCACCTCTATTTAGCCACGTGTTACTCGTGAAAAAACTCTTACATTAACTCATGGTTCATGGGAAAATTTATGGGCGTAGCCATTTAAAATCAAATAGTGAAATATATGAGTTCCAAGAAAGGAGGATAAATTATTGAAAACTCCTTCTTCCAGACAACTTGAAAATATGTCCAGTACTACTAATTAAAATTACTCAGCTGAGCATCTGAATTTAATTAACCAAATGTGGTTGTGATGGATGTGATGTTTACATTATTTTGCCTGATATTTCATATCTAATGAATTTTACATTTGTTTTCTCAACTTGTGAGAAAAATAAGTGTTCAATATATTTATATATTTAGATATCTCTAAAAACACTTTAAATAAATGGGTGGATTTTTCATAAGACTGAAGCGTTCACTGCATACAGTATCTTAAATCCTTTAGATTTAAAATCCCAAAGAATGAGGAAGGTGGTGTTTCCGCAGACCCGCATGTTCTTTGCTTTCAATCTAAAAAGTCTCGGGGGTGTACAGTGTAACATATCGGCTTGCAGTACTGTTTACTCTAAGTGGCAACACTTAACGTGCTCACGTTTGTCAGTGCAAATTCCTCGTTGTCCCCTGTGTATTCTGAACAACATGAAGGAAATAATTTTCTCATATGACTACATCCTCTGGATATGAGTTTTTGCATGTGAAATCCTGGGCTACCAGGCTACTCTGGCAGGTTAATTCACAGTTCATCTTTCCTTCCTTATTTTCTAGAAATTATTACTTCAAATGCTGCTCGCAATTTTTATTTTGCAATTAAAAAAAAAAGTGTACAACGGAAAAGACGTGACTTTTAAAATTTTATTATTTACCCTTAGGCTAGTCTGCATGTGCCAATGAATCTAAAGCACAGATTAATTTTAATCAAAGTGTAACACTACTACTTCCCCTTCCCCCCCCCCCCCAGCTTTCACCAAATTTGGATTTTTTTGTAATCTTAGGTTTAAAATCCATGCTTTAAATTTCAACATAATTTTCATATAGTTGGTGATTTGTGCTGCATTTGGCTTGGTTTCAAATTAAAGTAAAATTTACATCAGTACCCAAACAGTAATTTCTTACTAACTTCTTTCTTTCTTTCTTCATAATTTTTTTACCTAAGCAAGCCCTAAGATTTATTGAAGATCTTAATCTAATACATCCCTGGCTGAATGGGGGAGAGGAGAAGAGAGAATGGAGAAAGCTATTTATTCTTTTTAACTTTTATTTCTCTTACCTGGCAGTTATTAAGCTATTTTTACGTAGGAAATGTTGTGTTATATCGTTTAGTCCTGCTGACTGTAGTTTATAGAAAGGCACTAAAAGCAGCTGGAGTTTCCACATTCGCCTCTTCTTGTGCAGACAGCCTTTTGGTACTTCTCTTTGAATGAAACAGCAGGAATTAGGATTTTGTGGGGTTTGATATGTTTTTCAGATGCGTCTAGCTTCTTTCTCTTATGAATTTTAAGGTCAGAGAACAAAACTAGTCATTTTCAAAATTGCTAGGTTTTGAGGATACGAGGAACTGTTATTAGTATTGCAGTTTTCCATAAGCTTTTGAGTGGGTTTCAGTCGCGTCGAGCAGGACTCTTTAGGTGACTGCTCAGAGCGTCCTGGGACTCAATTTTGTCAGTGAATCCCGAAGAGCCACCCGGAGCAGTGGCCACACGAGGCTGTGGCACGGCGCCTGTTCCACACACTGCTGCCGGCAGGTTGGGACGTGTAAGGCAATGCTCTCTCCGGCAGTAAGCTCAACCTAAGCCTGTGCTTGAGCGCTTGGCGGTTGATTTTAGGCTGAAGTATCTTAAATTTGAGCCAAGAGCTTATCTGGCCTGCTCTTAAGTGCTAACAGGAATCAAGGTTAGTGAGTTTTCTCCGTGTTTCTGAACCTTTCATCTATAGGTGAAATCAGGGCAGAAACGTCCAAGACTTAATGGATTTTTCATATGTGTTTTTTAATACTTACTTTCAGTAGTATTTCAATAAAAAACTTCTTAGCCGCAAAACAAGGAAATACCCCCCCCCCCCCCAACATGCCAAAATTCAGCTGTGGATTCCTTGTCAGGCATGTATGTTTGCTGACAATTTGTGAAATACAGTAGAAAAGGGGTAGTATTTATTCTGGAGTTTTCTCTGAAAGTAAAAGTAGTATTATTGGAGTTTAAAATAAAAGGGGAACTATGCTCTGTATTGTGTTCTGTTGTGAGGTAATCGCGCTGAGATATTTTAGCTCAAGGTTTCTGTTATGCTTATTAGAAGTCATTTTATTACTTTGCAAGGTTGTAGCCCGTATCTTTGAGATTCTGTTGCATAAAATTCGACACCTCCCCTTATTGGGCTGTATGACAGGGACAGTAATTAGCACTAAACTCCAAGGCAATTTCTTTTCATAAAATTAATAATAATGAAGATAATTTCATTTTTGAAAGCAGCTCTGTGAAAAGGCATCTCAGATCACTGCATGGAGATCCTGATTATACAGTGAAAAGGAGCTATTCACAGGAGGGAGTATTAGCACAGCCACATTCCACTAAAAACACTCTGGCTCTTGCCAAGTTTCTGTGCATAAAATCATACGCATGCTGTGTTGATGTTATTAGCTTCCATCGTTCAAGCTGCTGCAGTCCCCTCTGTATAAATCTATACAGAAGAATCTTTATATGCCGGGGAATATGATCCCTAAACACTTTAAAGTGTGATGCATTTAAAAGAATGCAAAACAAAGTATGTCAAAATCCAGAACACAAGACCGGGTGAATGACTATTTGAATTATTTCTGTTTCCTATCTGTGAAAATTGAATTGACTGACAGTAGAAAGAAACACTTAACTGGGTTTATTGTATTAACTTTTATTTCAGTTGCTTGTCTTTAAATGCTATGGTTCCATAATCAAAATCTTGAAGTGAGTTAGAGAAAGCAGCCTGAGACTTTATGGAATCAATGTATAAATTTAAACCCGATTTGAAAAATGGTGTTCTTGTTTTCCTTCAAAGCAAAGTAGTATGTGGCTCATAATGCCATTGCAACATGTAAGAATAAATCACTGTACTAAATTGGTGACTGACGGACCTTTTAGTTCATGAATTTGTGGTGCCTGAACGCCTTCCTGAACAGAACATATTGGTTCAGACATATTTTGCGAGTCTACTTAGAAGCCTGATTTCTGAAACAATCGTCTCATAGGGAAGTAGGGAAGAAGCTTTAGGCTTCTCCATTTATTATGCCTGTGCAGCTAACCTGTATCCACATCCTCACAGTTCTCATATAGTAAAAGATCAATTCTCTGATTTTTTGAAATGCAAAAGAGGGAACTCGATCTGGGGGGGGGACGACACGGACACAACTACTTATTGAAACCGAAAATATTGGTCTTGAGGGTTGATTTTCTGAATACACAGTTATACTCTGGGATGTGCTAAGCCTCTTAAACTTTGGCAATTTTTGGCCTTGCTGCCTCAGTTCTCAGCCACTCGGCTGAGCCAGGGTGTCACTGCCCTATGGTATTTCAAGCTACATCACTTCCCTTCATCTTTTTACTGTTACCTGTTCCGAAGTTTGTAAACTCTAACTGGGCTAATAGGTGGACGAGGTCAAAGGATGGAAAGTCAAGATTAAATTACTTGGAATTGTTTAGGTTAAATGTTGGGTTGTTTAAGCATAGGGGAAGATATTCACACAAATCACAGCCAAAGAAAACCAAGATTGCAACATCAAACCCCAAGTTTAGACTTGTTAAAACTGAAGGAGTCTTTTCGTCCCTTTCAAATGAATAGTGATATACTCTTCAAGGTGAGATTTTATTGTCTTGAACCCTTGTTGGGAAAAATGTGTCTGGGTGTAAATGAACGCTATGAATGCGGAAGTGGTTTTATACATAAAACCCCTATCTTGATTGTCATAAAGGCTGCAGAATTGTCACTGCGTGATGTAGTGAGAAATATGGAGTGAGACAGGCTAGAAGGATTTCAGAGCACAGTCTCCTGATAGAGGCTGTTCAGATTTAATTTTATCCAATTCAGAGGTTGGGGAATAATGTTTAAAAATACTGAAACAAATATTAATGCTGCTTTCCTCATTTTTTTAATTTTTTTTTGCTTACAACTTGAAAATTTGACACCAAATACCATTTTGAAGTAAATTAAATCCGTGATTTTAATTTTCACTTTGCTATAAATTTAAGCACTCTGAAAAAAGGATCCCTAAGTATTTTAGACTGGAGTTCCTATTTTAAAGGAACCTTTATTGTTTCTCTGTCTCACTTTTCTATCTGTAAAATGAAGATAACACTATTGCCTCATGGGGATATGGTGGTTCCTGTTTGTTAGGTCTATGGCTGCTATAGTCAGAGGATTTAAAGAGCTGATCAAGAAATGAATTATTTCATATTCCAGAAATGAGTTGAACAGAGTGCAGTGAATACACTTGGATGTAAATATCATCAATGCTGTTTACATATTGATGAAAATGATGGATCAGACTGAAAGGTAAAAATATTTATAAGTGCTTTTCTTTTTCAAAGATTGTTGCTGATCCTGAATTTTTAATGAATAAAGGTACCAGTTCTGACATATGGCATTTCCAAAATTTTGAATATTTATCTTTCTTACAAACTTTTTCATTCTTTTCATAATTTTTAAAATCCATAATCCTTACAAAGATTAATGAAAGCAAATGGAAAGAAAATTCAGCATTAAAAAACTTCAAGCTTTTGAAATAGTTTTGGTAAGATAAAATAAACTTGTTTGTTATTACTTGTTTAAACTCAGTAATTTGATTTAACCTTATAGAAAATGTTTATATATGGCTTATTTTGAAAACTAACAATTTTAAGACATATTTTTAGTATTTTGTTTTTTTGATAATAAAACATTAAGGGTGGTATAGCCTTTATAAGAAAACCATGTATTTTGAGGAATAACAGACTACAAATGGGTTCTATTTTTTTCCCCCCAGATATATTTGTAGAGAATTTTCACCTGGTTGTTCATGTTATGCTGAATCCAGATGAACCCAATAACACGAACCGAACTATCCCTCAAGATGTGAAACAAACATGAGTCAAACAGAGCAAGCAGAATAAAATTTTTCGATGTGCAAAAAATTCCTGAAGAAACTGCTGTAACGTAGTGTCTCTCCTGTCAAATACAGATCAAACACAAGTTCTTCCTGTTGCTTTGTTTATTACGGCAGCTCAGAATGATTACAGAATTACACAAGCCAAAACATGATGGAGAATCAAGAGGCCAGAGCAATTCTGTATACAGCAGCTCCCTCCAGCATTGCAGCACCACGGAGCATTTGCTATTAGGAAAGGACAGAAAGTGTGGAATGTTGTTATTCTAACTCTTCTTTCTTTCCTCTGCAGAATTGCCAGATGTCATCGGATCATTGTCTAGCATTTTAGGAGTGATATGAGGAAGCCTAGAGCAACTCCAGACTACCACAGATGCAGGTGGGATATACTACCTTGACGTTGACTAAGGCAGGTTGTGGAAAGATTAAAGCTGCAGGCAAGAAAAAAAAAAAATCTATCCAGCTAAACATTTTAGCAGAAGACTGTTTTGTTCCCATTGCTTGCGTTTTATTCATGAATCCAGAAAAGTTAACGGTCAGGATATGTAGCTGCACATTTGACATGTTTCACATGTTTATTATAAATTTAATGTGACTAAACTTTGTTATATTCTACTTGAGAATGCCATCGGTATGTGATTCATTTTGATTACTTGTTACAAAAGTTTCCTGCAAGATAACCCCCATTCTTCGTTGTCCCAGATTCTCATTTATATAAATTTCTTGTATCATGAATTTTGTACAGATTCCTGACAAGGTCCCCTATGTCACTAAGCTTGTTAAGGTCTGTGTTGCTCCATGCGGTACATCTAAAATCAATTATTTCAGTCACATTTGACCACTGTGCAGATGGAACATTATTCATGCATTAGACTTTCTAAGTGGAGTAAAGCAGAACCTTACATTTATTCCTTACAATTGTATCTGCATTTTTGTATTATATATGGTTCAGTAACCTTTTGTAGAAGACCAGAAGATGCCTCTGGAGGCAACACAATGTGCATCAGAACTGATTTATACTGTAACATCTGTCAACTTTTCCCTAGGACCTAGTTGTGCCAGGATACACATGTCATCTTTTCTAATGACTTATCAAAAGATAGAGGCTGACTGTGAAAAGAGATGCACCACGAGAATGAGTCTGACACTACCTTCTGCCATTTTTCCAAGGAATAGTGTTCAATGTGCATTTATTGGCTCAAGGATTTGTAGCTTGCAGTTTAGTGTGCATTTTGCCCGTAGGGTTAACTATTTTTCTTAACGAATTTCTGAAAATAAGGCATAGAAATGCTGTTGTAAAATGTGTAACTATGCATGGAATGAATTTTGAAAATATCCAGAATTTCATTTTCCTGTCCTATGAAGTTTGTTGAAATTTCAAAAAAATCCTCAAACCAATATGCATATCTCTCCTTCTCTCCCCCTAACAACCAGCAATGGACTTGAAAATAGATCTCTTGAATCTCATGTGAACATTTTGCCTACTTGGATATTGTATTCCTCTGTCATTTTGTACAACTATTTTTCAGTATGCCAGGTGAGTGACAGCCAGATACTCAGAGGAGTTACCTAAACTATAAAAGATGTAGAGCCTCCAATTCCTCCTTTCAATTTTATATCCATGATATTATTATGGTTATTTTGTTTTCTTACTATTAATTTAACTAGAATTTCCATCCTAACTGTAGAATCCTTCTTTAGCAAACTTCAGAAGCATCCCTTACTATAAAATGCTCACATGTTAGCTGGTAAGTTTAATCAAAGACAGGAAACTGAAACACATCAGATCCACAACCATTTCTTTATAAAGGAACTGCGTCTTCACCATATTAAAAATATAAACACTGATTTCTTCCTGAAAAGTGTATTTGTATTAAAAGAATTACTCCAATATTTGCATTATTACATATCCTTTTTTAAGAAAAACAGTCTTTAATACTGTATGTGGAGTTCATTGGTATAGACATCTCAGATCCTTGAACTACTTCAATCAGGTGCTTTTGTTGTCTGTGAGCATGATGTAAATACGAGAATTTTGTCATGGGACATCTGATTCTGTCTTTTTTGTCCTTGGGCTAACTAGTTAGACCAAGTAATAAATTTCTCAGATTACACATGGTGCATGCATACGTATAAAAGTAAAAAGTAAATTTCAAGTATAACCTAAGCTGAGTATAACGTCAGTTGTCTTTACAGATTTTAATTCCCTCCATGTTTTGTGTCTTTTTGTGATAGCTGGCTTTACTGCTTTTATATTGATTCAGTTTAACAGATTGTCTTATATGTTGGAATGATTTAGGATGTTATATATTTTTTTTATTTTCCTATTTAGGTCTCTCTTGTAAGTGAAAATACACCGTGTCCTTTGTAGGACATATATTTATAAGTTAACTACACAAAGCTGTGTTTTAAAGATCAAACATAATGTTGTAGTATAACATAATTACGTGTTTACAACAATGCGATGTGAAACTGTTGTTCCACCTGAGCTATACTGGCCATTCTGGGGACAGATCATCTTATTCCCTCCTGGCAGCTGACCATATTCTAAATAATCTAATATTCATCAGTTCATAGGAAGATATCTGAGATATAGAGCTAATTAGCCTAATTAGTGGATTTATCTAGAATGTGAGGCCTGGCTTCAATCTCTTGCAAAGCAGAGCAAATCTGAAAGAAGAAACTGAAGCTTCCCTTGCAACAGAGACATCCAGGACTTGGCATATTTGCCTGAAATATGGCAAGGTAAGTGATGCGAACGTGGATAGGCTTTTTCTCAGGAATTCTCAGGTTGCTCTCTGCAACCCTACTGTGGCGCTTAAAAGACACCATGGATTCCGTTAACCAACAGCACTGCAGTGAGGTTTATCTGTGTATATATGGTCCCATAGTCTCTGCGATGGGGTTTCCAAAAACATTTGGGTGCTAAGAAAATTTTAGCTAAAAAAGGTACTGTATCGAATCACCCAAGGTTCTTTACATCCATTATTTATTGCTTATTCATTTTGGGAAATGTAACAGCATAGGGATATTACAGGATCTCCTATGTAATCAAAAAGAAAACCTATATATTACAAACAAAAAGGAAAATTTACAGTTTATTCTTTCTTTTCTTTATAATATATTTCATTTACAGTCTTACAAACAGCTGACCTATGCAATCTAGTAGTAGATCATCAGGTGGAAGCTGGCTTGCAGGTTTGGAGCCAGACAACCATAGGTTGCTCAATACCTAGCTCAAAGTCTGTGAAAGTGTATCTATTAACAGTTTTCTAGCTGCAATTTTTCAAAATGTGTTTATTACCGCCATTTCTACACACGCTCTGTTCTTGTCCCTTTCTTTGCATTGCAATGTACAAAAAAAAAAAAAAGAAAAAATAAACATTGTGGTTTTCTCTCTTGAGATGTGCACAATTTGAATGAATAATGGTGCCACATTATCCTCAAAAGGTCGATGGGAGCAGAATATTGTATGAAGCTGTATCAGACGACATTGACTTACCATTAACTTTCTGTTCAAGCTGTGTTATGTTTAAATCTTCAGACCAAAGCTGTGGGTATAATTCCTTTTATTTTTTTGGTCAAGGGAGAGGATTTTTGACTGTAAACATTCCAAAAAACTTGTATGTGGCTGCCAAGCCAAGTATTCTCTCTGGCATTTGTGAGTTAATGAAAGAGCTGCTGTAGCTTTGTAGCTGGATTTCAAAATACAGAATCTGGAGAAGTATATTGCAAATGTAATGTTACCCAAGCCTCTCTTAATGAAAATTTAAATAAAGAATGACCCAGTGGAATTGCAGCAGTGTATAGTGCTGCCATTTAGGAGAATGGAATCATGTCTCAAGCCTAGAGCAACTTAAAAGTGGGGAGTGGAAGCTTTTGGTCTCAGGGGACAAAGTAAGTGCTTTGCAGTTTCTCAAGCCATACGCTGCTGACCGAAGTAGCCTTCTATAGATAGCTGCTCATAGAAAGACTAAGATTATTAGAATATGCCTAATATACTGAAAAAAAATTACAGGCTTTATTTTCATTGTGCTTTTCAGTCAGTGAAGGAATAATCACAAGATGAATGCAGTTTTAGAGGCCAATGGTACATATTTTAAAAAAAATAAATATGAAAAGTAATAGTTTATACTTTAAACAGTCAGGATTCCCACGTGATGCCTAATTCAAGTACTAGGAATGTCTGTTAGCACTTAGCTTCTGAGAGCTTTGCGCTCCTGATATTGGCTGTATTTAATCTGCGATATCTGTGGTCACATGGATAAACAGACTGGAAGATGTGCTAAAGTGAGAGAACAAGGACCCGGCATTCTGCCAGCTATCCAAGGTTCCCAGATGAAGAACCATATTACCACAGACTCCCTCTGTAGTCATTAAGGAGAAAGAGATACACACGTCTGGAGAACGGTAGTGATCTCAGAGGAATCATATTCTGCAAGTCCTGCATCTTTCTGTTGGCTATGCACAGAATCTGCAGCTCCTTTTAACTCCACAGTTAAACGCTTGAAGTTTGATGGATATCTCTAGGTTTAATAGTGTTTCCTACAATTCCTATTTATTGTCAGCTTATGAAACAATTGTCACATTAATTGTTTTAGGAAAAAAAGGTAAAAATGAAGAGTAATAAAAAATAAAATGTAAAAAGTATCTCAGAGTTGTTGGTTGGAATCTCTTTCAACATGGTTAAGTTTCCATCTATGTGTTTATATAATGTAAAACATGAAATGGAAATGTATATGTACCAAAAATAAGCCAAAAAATCATTGACAAACTCACCTGGGAGACCGATTACATATACGTGCACACAAGACTTCCCAGTGTGGGAATGCTTGCTAGGTTAGGAGATTTCAGTGGTGCTAATTGCAGTGGTCCTGCTACATGCCACCATCATTGCTGCTGAGAAAATTCTCCCCAGGCACAGTGAGGGTCAATGATATTGGTACCTTGCATTTCTGCTTTCTTACGTCACTTTAATTCAGTCTATAAGTATAATCAGAGCCTAGGTTATTTTTTTCTAGTGCCGTGTACTGTTTAGAGGTAGATTTATGAAAATTGCAGGCTTTTTAAAATACAAGACTTGAGCAAAAGAGAGATTTGTTACTTCAGAAAGCTTTACAAGTCATGAGTAATTGCCTGCTACCCCTCTGAAATAGGTTTATAGGAAAATGTACATCCTCCTCCTTATATAAATGAAAAAACCTGAGATAGAAATGAAGTGATTTCCTCAGGGCTATAAGCTGCAAGTGGAGTCAAAATTATTACTGACTAGTTTGTGATTCCAGCCCAATACCTGGGCTGTAACAATACTTTCCAGGTCTCCCATGCCTGTCCGTCACTCCTAGAATTACTGGCCCTGGGAGCTATTTCTCGGTGAATGACGATCATGGTTTACAGTTTCAGCTTATTCAGAAACTAGTTTGGTGGATGAGTTGCCTTTTTTTAATCTGTCCAACGTTTCACTTCTAGATATAAATTGTGATTGAATGATTTAGATCAGATTGTTTCTACTGAAAATGCCACTTCAATAACTTGTTCTGTGAAATATTTCCATTTCTGTTAGCAAGTATCATGTGTTTTCTAATACTTGGGGAAAAAAATATTCATTTCAATGAATATTACTGCTTTGTGCAATTGCAGGCTGTAATACCTTTTATTTAGCTGACTTGTAAAGGTTGAAGAGAGGATCAGGCTTTCATTTCTTTCTGCTGCTGGTGAAGTTAAAAGTGATATTTTCACCAAGGTTAAGGGAAAAAGGGTTTAATCTGTAGAAATTGGGGATGTACTCCTGACACCTTCCAATTCATGGGAGTTCTGTTATCAGCTGGAATGTTAACAGGTTTTCCTGGGGTTCGTTGACCCCTGTGCCCCATTGAATCATCCCTTTCCTGAGATGATTAAGACATGCAAATACTATCTGGCTGTTGTGTCCCTCAAGGTTTTCACACAGAGCCACTAAAAAAAAGATCAAATAAACTGTTTTGAAAACTCAAGAGAGAAGTCAGTGGCTATTTTCTTTGGGCCATGCAAAAATTGGACTGCTTTTGGGACTTTATTATTGCTTTATTTGATTAATGTAGACCTTAAAAAAGACAGCCTGTGAAGATCTCTTAGCACAGCTGAGTTTGAGTCACTAGAGCTTGCCTCTGGCAGGAGAAGGTTTATAGCTGCTTCTCAGCATATTTGAAAGAAGATTATTGCTGCTGACGCATTGCAAAAAGGTAACATTTGTGTGCATCAGTGACTAAATTGCCCTCTATTATACCACATCCCATAAAATGACAAACCTCATCAATAAAAAAATGCAATAAAGAAGGTACTTTGGGATTTGTCTAGCTGTGGGGAAGTAGAAGTACTTAATAATGTTGAATAGCTATATCCAGTGGCAGGTGGGAGGAGTCACTGCTTGTTATTGGAAAATTACTGACTGTGGATGATTTTTTGAAAAGTTTGTCTTGTTTTCTAAGTTCCTAGATAGAGAAAGAAATCAGTCATGACACCAAATATTTAAAAAGTGGAAAGAAAAATCTATTCAAAAGCAAGCAAATAACAAACAAATGCCAAGTGGAACAGATTTTTTTTGAAGTTAACATTTCAAGGATAAATTTTGTCCCCGCTTTATTGTTAGGGGGTGGGAGGGACATGGCTATTACCAGATGATCCAGAAGAGGTGGAAAGAAGCCACAAGTGAAGGCTGGTTATTGCCAGATGACCTGATGGGTTAAGGCAGTTGGAAGAGCAGTATATAGATGAGGTTAACACAACTCTGAAGTAACACCTCTAATTCATTGGTAGTTAAATTGCCTTGTTGATCTTTTTAAAAGATAACAGCTTTAATTTTTTTTTTTTTTCAATTTCTATAAAAGCAGTATTATTCCTTATCTTCAGCTGTGACAAAACAGTACATGTAATTCAGCCTGAGGTAAGTTTGAAGAAGGGCACGTAGCAATGTGTGTTTCCATGACCTGGGACTTCCCTGTTGTCTTCCTTCTTGCAAACACAAGGTATAATTTTCTTTTTAACTGGCTCTGTTAAGGGCACCTACCAACAGTGTGCACCAACATTTCTTTTTAAAAGTATAAATTGTATTACAGAATGCAGAAAATGAAAACTACTAATAAATATTAAGTTTTGGTCATTGATTTCATTTAAATATCCTGTATTCTGGGTCTTAGGTGTTAATCTTATAAGTGATTAGGAATATTCTTTTCATCATTGATAAGAATAATCCTGTTGATTACAGCTTCTATTCTTATGCCTGTAAAGGTGGTACTACGTGCATAGTACCATCGGAAATGAAGCCTTCCTAATGCTGTATTTTTTTCCTGCTGTAATGAACTTATTTCTTAACTGCAGAATCTGTGTCTCTGAACGAGACCACGTACTTACAGGATTTTGCTTTCATAGTAGAGTAGTACCTGACAATAGAAAATGGCAGGTGTTCAGGAGTGTTTCTTTTTTTTTCTCTAGTCTTGACATAAAATGACATAAAGAATCATAGAATTAAGGACAAAATAGACTATTTAGATCATTTATTTTCTTATTTATTAACAGACGTCTTCACATTTAACGATTGACTAAAAGGACATGAACTTCTTTTGAACATACATCTAATAGGTCAAGAAGAGCCAGCCTTAGAGTGGAAAGATTTGAAGGTACATGTTTTGGACCTTTATCTTTCTTCATTAAATCAAAATTAATCTTCTATTCTTGAATTTTAGGCAAGGGTTACTCTCTATACCACAGCAGAAGTGTGATGTAAAGTAGAAGAGTCAATAAAAAGGGAAATTGGGGAACTGAGTAAGACCAGAAAACAGTGAGAGTCCTGCATATATTTAACTTTACTATTTAGTTCTGGAGCCGATCTATTCCTGTGTATTTGTTTAGCTGTTTCTAACATCCTGTCCTCAATTAATCAGTGAAAATCTAGAGAAGCCTTGAAGATAGAGGCCTGCTTCCTCAGGTGGAGCTGCACTAGTGCTCACTCTCAGTTTGTCAATCAATCCTTTTAGAATTACGTTCTCCTCCTCTTTTTGGCAGATGTTTCTTTGAACAAGCAGGATCATCCTACGGCTGTTTCCAGCTTTTCTCCTCTCTCATGTGGGTTTTCTTTAAGTTTATGTTTAAACAGTGAGTGGGTTACAAATTGACCTACGCTTTCACTGAGCTGCAAAAAACTATTAACATTACATTGTTATGGGGCAGGTATGAAAGCTACTGTTGGAATTAAAATCTGCTTTAGAGCATTGAGAACATTTTAGATTAATTCTGTTTATCTGATAAATGCCTCTGGATTTCAGAGGGAATTATATCTTCATCTAAGCTTGTCTAAAATACTGAAACTTTATGAATGTTACAATAGATAATTAACGAGAAGAGTCAGCAAGCCATTCATTGTTTTCTACTAGCCAGAAGCTTAGCTTTACCAGTTTCTATTTTAGCACGCTCATGCAAATATTAAAAGTTTTCTCGTTTTGGTTGTTGGTTTTTTTTTTGTTTGTTTTTTTTTTTTTTTTCCTGAGAAACACATTTTTGTTATTACCCTAATCTTTTGGTATGCTATCAAATCCTCTGCTACTTTTGTGATGATTATTAGCAGTAGGCTTTCTTTTGTATATCAGACAGATAACTTTCAAATGTGTGACTTTTTAGGTAGCAGACGATGCTTTTCTGGCTGCCTCATGTTGCTTTGAATTAACTTCAAGTTCTCAAATCAAGGACCTGAGAAAGGCTGCCCTTACATAAACTAATCACTGATGAAGCTACCATTGATTAACTGTTGGGCTTTCATTGATTGCACGGTTACAGTTCCACAGGAAGATATCAAATTTTATTTGTGTAGTATTTCTAAAACATAAAAGAGCATTTTGTGTATTGTATGCATTATGGCGTGATTGCCAGATATAAATCAGGAAGAGGGAAGATTTTTTTTTCCCCTTGAAGTGCCAATATGCTTTATTCCTGATTTGCTAAAATAAAGGTTTCTTATGCTATTGTCTTAAAAAAAAAAAAAAAAAAAAGAAAAAGTTAGGTTTTTCAGCATTATAAAGGGAAGTGGTTGGTGCTGTGATGATTCTGTTCCATAAATACCTGAGAATTCCACTGTAAATAACACTGAATTAATAACATTTTCCATCTGAGAATCTCAAAAGTCACTAAATACTTATTTAAAACTTCCAGAGAAGAGACTGAACCATAGTGAGGTGTGGCCACAGGAGGAAATGTTTTGCTGTGGAAATGGAAGAGCAGCCCACCTCCTGCACATGCTGCTGCTGCATTTCCTACGGCTCCCAGCTGGGTGCTGTTCTCCTCTGCCACCTGGAAGACAGCGAGGAGGAGATGCAAGTATGTGTAGAGGAGTATCTGAAGATGCGTCCCTTTTAGGTGAAGTTCTCTACAGTCCCTCCTAAGAGAAACAGTCTTTCTGAATCTCTTGCTGTCCATAATGATTTATTTTATGGATGCCAGCTTACCTTTTTGAAAGCCTCAGCATTGCAGAACTGCAGTATTGCTCTGTTGAGAAGAGCAAGCAGGTGACCTTTCATACCATTTTTTTTTTTTTTTTTTGCAATTATCTAATCAAGGTTAAGCCAAGGAGTTGCAAACCTGTTTCTTCTCCCCTTTTCTTTCGCTCATACCTCCCACATCTGGGGTACAGATGGCTTTGTCTAAACTTCTGAGTCCTGGACATTGTTTTTCCTGGACATTTGATCCAGTTAATTATTTTGCAGCCTCCCAGCTATATCCTTGGCTCTTTGTGAACTTATACTCTAGCAGGCGGCCAAGATTTTTCTTTTCAGAGGAGTAAAAAAAGATTGTCACTAATGTATGCAGACTGCATACTAGCTACTAACATATGTCCATAGGGAATGGGGTCTAGCATCCCATCTTAGACTTGCAAAACTGAACTTAGTTTCTGCCACTTCATTTTCTTCTTCACTTTCATTACAAAAATTCTATTGGCTTTTTGAGAAGGAGATTATTCCCATCCTTTGGCTTGTGGGAGTAAGCAGAGCTCTCCAGTACGCCTGTTGCTCGAAATTAGATGTTATAGACTGCCTGCCTCATTAGTGCCCTTTCCTCAGGGGACTCAAGTATTTTAAGCTCTGTTCTGTTTTAAATCCTGTTCTGTTCTGATCCTGCTCCACTCGGACAAGTGAGCCTTAAAGCTAGCATAGCTGCGCTGACTGCTTGAATTCTAGCCCTTCACTTCTGCAGGCTGCGACACCTTCCTTTTCAGTACTGGCCGTGTCAGACCCCTCACAGCTTGGGCTGAACTACAACGCTGAGCCAGGCTGCAAGTGGTGTGAGAGCAGCCTCCTGAAAAACACGGGGTGCTCTGCCCCCTTCTCCAAATCCACACGTTCTTTCCTTTCTGTGGCACCTTATCCTTGTTCCAGCAATGTCTTGTCTTCATTGAAGTTCCAGCAATGAAGTCTCATGTGCCACCATCTACGAATTCTACAGTAAATATATTTTTTTTTTTCATCTACTTTGCCTTCCTGCTTTTGCTTTTTTTTTGAAGGTGGCCTGTTCTCAGTGCAGTGACAGAAAGCCCTCGGCGGAACGTGTTTGTGAATGTAATGGAAAGGATTGTTTGGCACTTTGAACATGGGGGATGTACTGCAGATGTATTTCTGAAGTCATTTCCGGAAAAGTAGCTTTGATCAGTATTTGATCGTGTTTCTACTGTTTGTGGGGATTGTATTCCGCTATGGCTCACTCTATGGTTTTTGGTTTTCCTGTCAGGCAGGGAAATATAACCAGAAAAGCAGTTGATCTATTTAACAAATGAAAAATCTGTGTAATTAACAGTATTGTGGGCTGGGCGGCTGAGATGGCATTTAGGTTGGGGATTTCAGATAGATTCTTTTCAGTGGTGATATAGGCAGGAACATGCTTTCAGTTAGACTGTTACGTCACGATTACCTGAGTTCATAACTGGTAACGAAAGGGGATGATGTGCGCAGATTCATACCAGTGAGTAGTGCAGCATACGGGAGTGAGGAGAGACAGCTACGATATTTGTTCTAGGAGAAGAAAGATAAACAGTGAAGTTACAAGGAAACAAATTCAGGTGTTGGTTTGTGGAAGGTAAATAAATAATGAGCAGCTCTCAGCTGCATGGATTTTATTGTTGAAAGAACAGATTTAATATTATTGTTTTGACTTAAACCCTTTTATTTCATAATTTATGATAGAACTTTATAGTTAATACTTGTGTGAAGAAGAGAGTGGCAGATGTTTATGACTTTTAAAAACACTTAGAGCATTTTGGCAAATAGTGTGGAGCAACTATCATTTCAAATAATGAAGATACTTAAATAAGATAATAGATTATTCCTGTTATCATTTTAATGCCTACATTTTGCCCAGTAAAGTCGATATGAAATGACAATTTTATCATAATCTTCTTCACAAAATTTTAGTGCTGTAATTTGTAGCATGGTTATAAACTTGTGACTGGGATAGAAAATAGATGATAATATTTTTTGCCTGGAAGAAACTTTTAAAATCAAATAGAAGTGAGCCTGTTTATATGCATACAATTATGATCATATTTTACAATCTTTTCTTTATATCAACATATTGGCTTTGGCAGATTGTTAATTTTGCTTTTAGGGTCTGCAATCAAATTTAAAGAAAATGTTTTTATTGAAGCTATTATAATTTTGAATCTGTTACATAGGGCCAGTGGCTTGCTTCTTTTCTTCTCAGAGTAGTTATACTCCATAGCTGAATTTATTTAATAGTTTGAGCAATTTCTGCATATATTAATCATTTCATTAAAATATATATGGGAGAAAGCTTAAAATGGAGAGATTATACCTTGCCATATACACTTACAGAAGAGAGACATTAATTATCTCTCATAAACTGCCTTTGATTTCTTGGATCTAGCAGCTTTGAAGCACCAGTCTGACATAAGCAGTGAATACTGCAATATTTAATTGTTAGATTCATAAAACATGTGGGTGGGTAAAGGAAAAATTGGGCAAAAATATAGAGAGAGGCCATTGTCTTGAATAATCGAATCCTTTGTTTCACTTACTGCAAAGTATATTTATAGTACAGTCTGTAACAACAAATGTGCTGTATGAGAGAGCATATGGAATTAAGGACTGTTGTATACTTCATATATATATAAGGAAAAGATTTATGCTTAGAAACGAAACCATTAATGTTATATTCTGAATCATAACGCTTAACCGAGTAACCTGCTTGTACGTAATGGTGCTGAAGTACTTAACATATATATTCCTATAGCTCTGTCAATCTACATAGAGTTCTTAAGCATTCTACAGTACTTAGTGAAGCCAGTTTCAGAGTGATGTCTATTAAAAATAAATGTTAATGTTTCAGGAAAGTGTAGATGTTTAAAGGTGATTCATGGTTTCTTTCTTTTAAATAATGAGAATTGTGTACTGCAGGACAAGTTCAGGAAGTATGAAAGCACTTTACAAAGGAAAGAGATTGAGTATGGTGTAAAATATTAAAGCTTTATACTGACAGATCTGTTTTTATTTAAATTTTTATTGAATTTTTTCTTTGAAGTAACAACAAGAGACACATACTGTTGGCAGATAAACGATGCTGTGCTGAACGAGTGGCTACTTAACCCTAGAACTGTCAGACACCATTATTTTCAATGTCAAGGAGCTGGAAAGCTTTATGCAATGTATTCTGTTCTTCAAATTAAAATGGTCAAAATTCTGTTCTTTTATACATTTCTATGCCACAGCTACATGTGATTTCTAGACTAGCTCAGCAGGGAATGCTCAATTTGGCTCTAGACCTGCTTACAACATGAAGCCAAATTATGCTGCAGGTTATCTTGAAAGCTCAAGCAGCAGTGCCTGAAGCGCTGATGTTGTTCTTCTTTTGCTCTGAGTTTTAAAATATACTAATGTCTGAAGCAGACATGCTATTGTCCTGATTAACAAATATAATAACGTAAAAATCTCTCAAGAGCACTATGTGTAATTCTATGAAGGCAAGAATTTGCAATATGTTAAATTCTACTTCCATAGTTGATATTTACATGTTAAAATTAATTTGAGGACATATTAGTATTTCAAATTAAGGACAGTTATTACATACATCTCTGATGAGCTTGTTATCACAAATGGCTCGAGCATTCTTCTTGCTAGTCTTTCCATGTTTGACCAGAGCATGTAGGTTCCCAGATACCTGACAGCTAACCCATGGAAAGACTCGACAGACCAGTGGCTTTAAGTGATGATAGTATATATTGTCATCATTCCAATAAAACATCTATTTTATTTTATTTAACCAAAGCGTGGATCAACATTATGCTAATGCTGTACTGTGCATTTGGATTCTGATTTAACATTCATTTAGTAAATAAAAAAATAATGCATAGGAAAACTACAACAAAGAGAAGTCAAAACTTGTAATTGTTGTGGTTTAGCCCCAGCCAGCAGCTGAGCACCACGCGGCTGCTCACTCCCGCCTTCCCCCATGGTGTGATGGGGAGGAGAATCAAAAGAAAAAGGTAAAACTCGTGGGTTGGGATAAGGACAGTTTACTGGGACAGCAAAGGGAGAAGAAAACAGTAGCAACACTGTATATTCTTTTATAAAAGCGGGTGATACACAATGCAATTTGCTCACCCTTGGAGCCTGATGCCCAGCCGGTCCTTGAGCGGCAACCCCTCCTTCCCCACCAGCCCCCTTCATATACTGACCATGACATGATATGGTATGGAATATCCCTTTATATATTGAGCATGATGTCATATGTTATGGAACGCTCCTTTGGCTGGTTGGGGTCAGCTGTCCTGGCTGTGTCCCGTCCCAGCTTCTCTTGAAAGCGAACTCTATCCCAGCCAAAAACCAGGAGAGTTATGCATTAGGATCATGGGATCAAAGGATTACTCGGGTTACGAGGGACCTCAGGAAGTCGTCTAGTCCAATCTCCTGCGTTAAATAGGGTCAGCTATGAGCTCAGGACTTCATCCAGTCTGTTATTAGAAACCTTCCACAACCTCTCTAAGCGGTCTCAAGCAGCCATCGCTTGAGTGTCCGAATGGCAATAAATACCCATGGAGTAACTAATTAGCTCAATGCATTGAAAACACATTTAATTGTTATATGTTGATGAGCTGATTTAAGCCATTTTCTATATGTGCAGATTTTGCTTCTACTATTTGCTTTTCTCTGTTTTTCAGCACACTGCCTTTTTTATGTTTCGAACTAATTGCTTTAGCCATGACACCTTACTTTCTTTTCTGTTATATATAACCTTAAGCAGCAGAAACATTTCTCTACCTCCATACACTAAAAGGAATATTTTTGTATATAATTTTTATATGATTGAGATAAATCCAAGAATTGTTAGAGTCTTGATGCTTTCAAATATGATGCAGAAAAATGTGAATTATGCACGTATCCGTCATTTCACACATCTCCGAAATCTTTGAATGCTACTCAGGAACTTGCATTAGCTCTTTGAGGCCTGATATTACTTTAGAGAAAAAATGCATGTGTATGTAGATATCTAGAGCTTCGTTTTTAATGTTGAGTCAACCCTGGTGATTACTTTTGAGATCATAGTGTTGTGCATACATGGAAAACTTGCTGATGGCAATTTGCTTTCTTTCAGCGTTATTACTTTGCATATATAGAAAGCAGCTTTGCAGAAAAGGGTCTGGGGGTTCTAGTGCGCAACAGGCTGAACATGAGCCAACAGAATACCTTTCCAGCCAGAAAGGTCTGGGCTGTGCAATGAATTCTGGGTGTTTTAGCAAGACTGTAGCCAGCAGGTTGAGGGAAGCTATTATTCCACTCTATTCAGCACTTGAGACCCCGTCTCAAGTATTTCCTCCAGTTTTGGGCTCCCAAGATAATGGAGCAAGTCAAACAGCGGCCAGTAGGATGGTGGTGGCAGCTGGAGCACAGGGATAGGCCAACTGAAATGGGTATGTTCGTCCTTCAAATAAAAAGATAAAGAGGAAATCCTATTGCTACCTACAGCTGCATGGTGGGAGGGTGCAGAAAAGAAGCCAGACTCTTCTTGGAGATGCCTGATGATAGAATGACAGGCAACGGACACAAATTGCAACACAGGAAATCCCGAGTAGGTGTAAGAAAAAATTGTTTTCACCAAGAGGCGGGACACTTGGATCAGGTCCCTGAGCAGCTGCATCCATGGAGACTTTCACAGCTTGACTGGACTCAGCCTCTGCAACCTGCTTTAGGTGGTCCTGCTCTGAATAGGGGTTGCACTAGAGATCTCCAGAGTTCCCTTCCAAATTATGCTAATTTATAATTCTAATTATATTAAATTAGGTTTTTTATAACTATTACTAACATTGCTAAACTAGAAGTAAAAAGAATCTTAAACTCTCTCATATCTGGGGATTTCTTAGACACTTTGTCAAACAGTAAGGAGCTAGTAAATAAAGACGTAACCTTTAAGGACTTCTGGAGTATGATTCATCCTAATAAATGTAACGTGCCCATACTGAAAAGTTTCTACATCTAAGTTAGTCATCAAAACCTCCCTTTATACTGAGTTGGAACCTGTCAGTCCAGTCTGTGGAGTTGCCTGTGTTTTGATGATGAATTATGCTTTAAATTCCATTGGTCTTATCACTTACATCTCCACTGACTGCTTTTGATGCAGACAGTACTTGAATGACACGAATTAGACCATTTGTCTCTCCTGTTTCGGTATGCTTTGGCACCTTTCCTTTTTTTTAAATTCAGTAAGCAAAGACCATGCGTTATATGAGCTTTACTGTAATAGTTTTTCTAGCAGGTAAATCGTAAACTCCTTTGTCAAAGGACATGATCTACTCTACTTGACTGTTTATGTTCCTTGATACTTTGCAGGCCCGCACATCAGGATTTTGCTTGGAATAATAATATTAGAAGAGATGCCCGAATCTGATGTATTGCAGTAAGTTTTAATTGGTTGGTAATAAAGAAGGGAGAGCACAGCAGAGGCCACATCCCCAGTGCTCATTGCCGTGTATGCTCTGTTCCCTGTGATACTGTGGCTGCATCCATCAATGTCAATCAAACTTCATGAAAATGCAGACTTTTTATTTTTCCTTTGTAAGACAGAATATGTGTGGCCATGTAGTTCAAAATGCGTTGCAAAGAGTCTGCTGGATTGGTCTGCAGAGATAGGAGAGGCCACCGGTATTCTTTTAGTATCAAGAAATATTTCAATACTAGTATTCAAGTGTATATCATGGCAATATTAATGAGGATTGTTCATGTTAAAGTCATTTAGTATATTCTTGGATTATTCAGTATAATAATGATTTTCTGTCTCTCATTTCCTTTTCACTCATGGTAGGCTGGCCTTCCCCTCATGTTTTGAAGGAAAGGGTAAACTCAGAAACACGGTGCTTTTACCCTGAAGTTCTACAATCTCTTCTAATTTATCCTTAAAATTATCTGATCACAAATTCTGCATAAAGTCTTGTTTGAAGTTCTAACAAGTGTTCTCTCCATTTGCTCACACTTTTCATTTACCTCCCAAGAAGAAAAGTCGTAACATCAGTGAGATGATGAGAAAGGGTGAGTTTTAAGCTCTGCTGAGACCTTTAGGAATCCAGAGCCACAGAAACAGGCATTTGAGCAGACCCTGCCAGCTTCACCTACGTTAATTCCAGTGGCACAGAGTACTAGTGACTGAATTCCTTGATAGCAAACTCATGGGAATCAGTGGGTTGTGTTTAATCTGTGAATTATTTTATAAAGACGTACAGTCAGTTAAAGCATGATGGGTTGGCACAGAGCACCAGTGTGTGTATGGTGTGGAACTTGGTGGACAATGCCCACAAAGAAGTCTTGAAGCTGGTGAGACGCTCCTGCACTGAGTCAGTCCCTTGTCCCTTCCCATTCTCCATACCTGACTCATTCTTTCTTTAATATATTAACGAAACTAGTGTAAAAAAATTATAATATACATTCATGAGAAGTGGTTACTTCAGCCACTTTACTCCTTCTTTGAGGCGGGTACAGGATTTTCTTTGTTACGTTCTCAAAAGATAGATCTGATTTACTCTGTAAAGTGGTGAAACACTCTGCAAATACTGTAAAGGCAGAGTTGTGGTAGTTATGTGTTGTGCCTGAACAGCAGGAAAGGAGAAAACAGGTGCTAAACAGCAACGATTAGCATATGTATACCAACTGATGAGGTGTTAAACATAATCTCATGCAGAGGTGTCAAAACCTTGGCCAAAGGATCTGCTAGAACCTGTTATGTGAAATAATACAGATGATTTAAACCACAATGGAATGTAAAGGGCTTCAAATACCAAATGACCTGGTCAAAATCACTACATCTCATTTACCAGGTTATGTATTTTCAGGAGATTTGCAGTGTGTGCATTCAGAACCTATGCATTTCTCAACATGGTTAATGATTGGGTAATTTCATGATGGTTTCAAAACAAATTAATGCTTCATTGTGTACTACTGCAGTGTAGCATTAAAATTCGATCTCATATTTTCTTTTGTCACTGGTATCATTTACTGTGTGATTATTTTTTTTCTTCTTTAAGGCTTACTTGTGGTAGAAACTGGAATGCAAGATTTAGTGATCTTAGTTTAAATCGTTGTCATGGTCTGCTGTTTTTCCTACACTGAAATTATTGGGTTCTATTAGAGACTGTGCTCTTCTCTTTCATTTTTAGTCCATATATTCTTTATGATCATTTAATGAATGCACTTAACAGTAATACATGTGAATCTGATAGTCATGCATCTTTCATGAATTTTTTCCTTTAACTTTTACTCTCTGTTTCATGCCCCAGGCATGGCTTGAGCTTCTTTCCTTTCTGTTGTCAATATAACCTTCATTGTCTCAATTTTCATTTTGTTGTCTTCATGATAACCGAAGGATGCAGTCCCCAATAGAAGAGCTTGCTCCTTTCAGCTATTAATATTTACTTGTATGTGTATCCAAACCTTTTTTTTTTTTATTATTTCAATACAGTAAAAAAGACACTGGTTTCATTTTCTGCATTTCTTCCTTTCCTTTATTATTTTGGTAGTTTTGTGAAAAGTGGTACTGTTACAAACTGCCAACTGCTTGGAAGATGTCTCCGGACCTTTTATGAGAGCTGTTCTCACAGTGAGACACCATCCTGCACTGCATTAAACTCTTCTTCTTCCCAGCCCTCATCTGACATTATCCCCTTGGACAAAAGTCGTTGTCCCTTAATCATCCATTTTTTACTATTGTTATATATATAAATGTTTGCAATAATCATACTTCTGCAATTAAATTGTGACTCTCTTGAAAAATAATCAAATGTCTAAATCCGAGGATCAGTCTCTAGAAAGGTCTTATCCCATTTGATCTTGCTTGGCCTTGCTTGTACCCAAAAAAACCTTCAGGCAGGTTCTGATGGACCTGATAATCTCAATGTCTTCTCGTGCCACAGTGGCTTTGTTGACAGTTTGACTTCACAGCGTTTTGAAGATGTGGCTGTAGTGTAACATGAGGTAGGCTGAACAATGGAAGACTCCATGTGAACAATGGTATACTAGCCACCATAAACTACTTTGTTTGTTAATCAAATACATTATCAAACATATTGTCAATTGCCCTCTAATCTTATGATAAAATATTACTACAGACTGTAGTAAATGAGAGTATAATGAAGCTTAGAAGTAGGAATGCTACACTGGTTAACATATTACAGCCTCAATGGAAAGCATATATTCTTTATTGTATTTGGTGTATTTTATCATTATATTTGGTGTATTGTAATCAACACATTGTAAAGAGACTGATTCTGGTAGGTGCTGAGCATGTTCATGTCTCTCTGACTGTTACACTGTATAGCAATGACAGAGGCAATGGGACTGCCATTATTCCTAGTTGGCAACAGTTCAAGAAGCTTTTAAGCATATGCTTACCTTTTTCCTTTTGGGTCAGCTCAACCATAGCAAGAAAGCATTTAAGCACACGATCAGATGTAGTTCTTCAGATGCTGCCAGTCAGTCTGGAGAAGACACCTGGTCATCTTAACCTGCACAGAAATTGGCTTTACACTGAGTTACAGCCTCCGTATGATGCTCATACATTAGAACAACGAGTGTGTGTTTGGAGGGGACAATGTGAACTCGTATACATGTAGACACCTTTTTTTTTTTTTCTTTTAAAAAAAAGATTTTACATTTAACGAATGAGCCTTTCATTAACATAAGATTGCCACTTTCCTGGCTGAGTCACCAGATACTAACTGTGAATTTCAGAACTGAAAGTGTATTAGGTTACAGAACCTCTACTTTATATAAATCAATTATTATAAAATTGTTTCAGAAAAATACTTTCCTACAGATTCAAAATTAATTGCCAGCTTCCAATTAATTAGATCTCTGAAAATATGGTGAGGTGGGCAAATTGTGCTGTACCGTATCATACGGAGGCTGTGTGATTTAACTATTTCTCATGAGAAAAAGAAAAATGAAAAAAAAAGCAGTAAAGTTATATGCTACTTTTCTACAATAACTTATTAATCTTAAAATAAATTAGTTGCTTGTTGATTCTTATAGTCCCTGCAGCACTATGAGGGTTAAGATTCTTAGAAAGCAGACAATATTTTTATTTTTCACTGTGTTCCTCTTTGTATCCACATTATTTCTTAACAATCCAGACAAAGATCAGGGTTAGCACATTTCCAACATGGTGTTGAAACCTTACTCATGCTATGAGATGGTGCTGGGTTTTTGGAAAGGGAAAGAGCATACACCAGATGGCATTCATTAATGTCCACTCAGATAAAAGCAGAAGCACTCATTGCCAGTAGGCCTTGAGACATGAAATAATAAATCTTCCTTGTTACAGTGTAATTAACTGTTAAAAAGTTAAGTGAGGTCTCATTGGATATTTCAGAAGAGATTTAGAACACGGGTAAAATAGATGCTCTGTTTTCTGTTAGTTACTGCATGAAATCTTAACTGGTAGACAGCCACACAAACAACAGCGAAATGAAGTTTTGCGGCACCTTACGCAGGGTGTTGCAGAGGATTAAATACAAGTAATTACCCTCCGCTGCGCTGTCAGCGTTTTGGGAGTATTTCCTGTCTAGTGAGAAGGAGACCGTAGTTGCGAAGCCCTTAATCCCACTCGTAAGGGAATCTATCAGTAAGAGCTTCTGCAGCACTACTTCTTTTCTGTATCAGTGCAAGGTTTAATATCTAATTTTTCCAATAATAGATCATTTTGTTCCCACGCATGTTAACCGCAAAGTTCATTTTCTCTTTTTTGATTGTGTTAGAGACACAAGGCAAACTTCCCAACAAATGTAACTGACTAATGTTTAAAATCTGGTGTGAGGGAGTTGAATTTTCATAGCTTAATTAGTGTCAGCAGGTTGCCAATTAATTAATGAAATTCTTTTGTGCTATCTCCAGCTGTATTTAATTAGACTGGTTTTAGAGGAGAGAAGGCTATTTTCTAAATGTAGCTAGGTGATGAAGCTTTTTTTCAAAATTGTGCTTTGCACCTTGTTGAAGGCTTTTTTTTTTCCTTTCAAATTCTGAATTCTTCACATTCCGCAAATGAGTACAGTGTGTTCTGTCAGCAAATAAGTGGTTAGCAAGGTTATTAGCTTTATGATATGACATGGAAGCATTTCTGGATTACAGTGTTTTAGATAAACTGTTGAAGTTCATCAGGCAAAAAAAAAAAAAAAAAGAAACCAACCAGTGTGATTAATTAAAAATGTATTTGTTAAGATCCAAGTTAGATGCTGGTATAATCCAACCTAATGATATGGCATTTTAGACGAGGACTGTATTAAATTACAACAGGGAAGAACAGATCTTTATTTATTTTGTTAATTTGAAAGACTTTAAAATGTATAATCTAAAAGTAATGAGCTACGAGTTAAAATTTTGCCTGAGCCAAGACTTGTCAGAAACATCTGAATATTAATGTTGTTGGATTTTAGTACCAGAACTTGTATCTTATGATAGTGAACTTTTATTATCTTTCCACATTTTATAGTTGGCTTTCCAGTTACTCCCAGCACACCCATACTAAAAACAGTGATTTCTCTCAATGTTGTTTAAACCAGAAAATGTACTTAAAAAAAAAAACCCAGAAGAAAATAAAATGAAGAAAAATTTTAATCTTGGTAATAAAAGTAGCAGTTGTAGATGATCAGGACCATCTTTCTTTTCCTAATTTTCTAACTCATTGACAAATACAAGCACCAGTCATCTGCATTTTGCTCTTTCTTTCATACTTAAGCAGCCTTTATGGTTATTCTAAATCTCCACAACTGGAAGGGCCCACACTGGGTATTGGTAACAAATATGGAAGGTTTCAGCACATCAGTGGAGAAAAGATTTCAAACATTAGCGAAAGGCAATGTATCATTGTGTCGAAATTTAGGACTTGAGAGCCATTTTCAGGCACAAGAGTATTTAACTCAATTTTTATTGAAAAGTAATAAAGAAAATAGCTGTGAGTAAAAATACAACTCTATATTTACTGGAAGTTAAATTTAAGGTGTAGCTTTAATTATTTCCTTTCCCAGACTTAACTGTGCATCACCGTCCTCTAAAACGAGGAATGGAGGTATTTATTCAGCTGACTGCCTCCAGAAGCAAAACCGAGCTTTTAATTTGACAATCATGACATAAATAGTTTCAGACCAGGATTCAGAAATTACGTATAGATTGTCTGGACACAAGTCTGTCTTTGCCTAGTTATGTGTGTGCGGAGAGATATCAAAATGCTGTTTTCATGAAAACAGAATGGCTCAAAATGGTTTTGCTAAATTGTTTAATTTGTATTTAGGAAAAAAATACCATTCCATTGGAGAATGTGCCTTTACGTATTTATGTATTGATGTTAATCTCTTCAGGATTATGCCAAAACATTATTCTTTAAAAGGTGCGTGCACAGGTGGGAGCAGCTCTTTACTTTCTATGTATTTTGCAATAATCTTGTCAGTTCATCACAGAGCTCCTTGGGCATCTCCATCCAGGTGCACTCAGATTGCAGTCATTGCAAATTATATACTTACCTTGGCAAAGCTTCCTTCCCTCGGCAAAGCCTCCTTCCCTCTCTACCAGCATAATAGCTCCAGCTAACTAGAAAATTCACTCCACTGATTTTTTAAATTAAACAATGCAAGCATTTAAGATATTATTTATATCTTTTAGCAGAGAAGAGTACTGGAAGGAACACCCTGCATGACTGACTCCAGTTTCCTGCTAGTGCAGTCAGGCATAGGAAAGGGATTGTAAAATAAATTGATCAAGCTCCATCTCAAAAGCAGTTAGGATCTTTATGTTGACTCTGCTGCTTCAGAATGCTGGAATGCTGCTCCAGAACACCACAGCCCAAGGAAATTTAATTTCATTTCAATTTATTCATATACCCATTGACCTTCATTTATCTTACTGCATTCAACAGGATCATTCCAGTTCTTACTTTATGATATCCCACATACCTGCTTCACACTTACAAACTTCATTTTTAAGCTTCTTTAATATCTCTGTCAAGTTATTTCCTTCTGCGTCAAAGTGTTACGAAGCAACGTGCATAATGACTGGAACGGAAAGGCATGTTTTAATTCCTCCTGTTGGAAACTAACACAATTGCTGTCAGAGTTACCTCTCAAGGACGTTACTATACATAGCCCCCAAAAGCCATTGGTTTCAATTAGGTAATAAAATCGTTACTTTTGGACCTAATTCCAGAGCTGTGTGTATGCAAAGGAAAAAAACTTTCAGGGATGTTCATCGCTATTTATACACCATTGGCAGTTCTTCCTTTGCAAATTGCGTTGTGATCACAGGTAAGCTGATGCGTCTCTGCTGACTACAACTGAATTGATCTTGCTTAGTCCAGCATTTAATTTGGCTTTCTGCTGCAAAGGTATATGAACGGAGTTGCGCGCTAATAATGTATCCACTAAATCTACTCTTTATAGTTCAGTGGGGAGGCAGTTGACTATTTTATTGTGGGAAAGACTTACACTTAAAAGTTAAAGGGGCAGTGATAGCTTTTAGGCCTTACATTTAAGTTGACTTAGTAAAAGCCACCTCTTGACATTTATTTGTTTTATGTTATAACTTTATATGAACTAGAAATAAAGGCTTTTTAATATATACCTAAATACACGCACATATATATATACACGTAAAAAGAGAAGAGGGGAGACTAATCTAGGTACATATTTTGTTTTCATTTTAAGATAGAGTCAAATCTGAAAAGCTGTATAGCTTTTTAGAAACCTTGTTGGTTTTTTCAGAAAGTTTTAGAGCAGAATTACTCAGTGCTATCTGTGCCTTTATTACAGTGACTACAAGGTTATGCTTCTGGATCTCCGTAAAGATTATGGTGGTTGTTTTATCTTTATTACTATGTCATGGAGTGCTTTTTAGGGTCCTGTGCCTGGGAACCATGCAAAAAAACCCAAAACCTTTTTGGATTGGGGGGAGCCAAAGCGCAGTTTTCTGGTGAAAACAAAGCTTTTTTTCTAAAATGAGGGAAGAGCAAAAATCTGTAAAGGTTTAAAATCTGTTCATGCTACTATTGTGAAGGACTGCTTGGATTTACAAGCAGATTGAATGTCTTTCCAGATGGTCAGTGCTTTCCTCAGCTATTTGCATGTTTTACTTTAACTGTCCTACCTACGGCAGTGAAATAAGAGTGCGTAAAGGTCCAGGACTGGACATTTGTTCATAATAAGCAACTGGCTGAAGTAATACACCTCACAAAAGCTAAACAGCGTAGGGATTCACTTAGAGTTATGTGTCAGGAGAAGGCTAGGTCTTTGGTTCTAATAGTGATGTGTACACCACAGATTATTGTTTTCATTTGCAATCCTGTCTGCCGGTGTAGGCAGTGTGTAAAATATGAGCTCATAAACTGAAAGTTCAGTTACTTTTGCAGTCACCACACCTGGTGTATCATATTTTGACCTCTGAATCAAACATAAACATTGCCTTTTTTTAGTTCTTATGAGATTAGTGTTATATTGCGAAGAAAAATCTGAACTGAGCTTTACTTTTGTGCATGGTCATAGTTGAGGTACTGGGGTTTGTTATCATATTCCACCTTATATTTCTAAACTTTGGTATTTTGTCTTCATCATTACCATTAAATGGCAACATATACTAGTATAACTTTGAACAGGTTGTTAGTATTGTTCTTAAAGAGATTTTTATGAAATTTTGTGAGACAAACTAAGTCAAACCAAAACCGAAAAATAGCAATAGGATTAAAGTTATGTTTAATACATGAAAATACAAATTCAGGAACTTGCCTTTTAAAAATGCAATGAAAATCTTCCGTTAGTGTTAGAAAATTCTCAGAAGTTAAAGTGACCTTGTACGTGCAAGGTCTATGATGTGTTATAACTATACCACAGGTGGGATTTTCAAACCAAAAAAGGAAGGAAATTGTCCCTCTTTCTACAGTCTTCACAGGTACTGATGACAACCATGTGATAAATTGGATTTTTTGTGGTAAATGGTTGTTTCTTCTTCATGTCCCAGATATTTTCCGTGCAAAATTATGAACATACAAAATTCCTAAGTGCTGCCAAACAACTTCTGATTTTTCTGCTTGATTATGAGTGTTTTTCTTCCTCCAAAATATAAAATCCCCTTCTGAAATGTCACACAACACAGACTGTTCTATCTTTCAGGTCCAGACCTGTCACATTTCTATTCTCCTCTTGCTAATGACATTCAGGCTGTCAGAGTTTGCAAATATACTTAACCAAATGAAAAAGAAATCATATCGAGAAAGACTGCCTATTGAAGAAAGCAGATCTTGAGACTGACACCTTTAATCTGACTAAAAGACCCACACAAGAGGCATTTTACATTGGTATTAAGGAACTGAACGGTTTAAAGCTACAGAAGGCTGCAGTTCTATCATCTGCACTGGAATAGTATGAAAAGAGTAACAGTAAAAGTGCCGTACTGTATTCTTAAGAGGCTGTTTGGGAAGCAATGGAGTCCTAGCTAGTGGGAGTAAAGCTGTTGAGATATGCTGTTTCCTCATTTTCTTAGCTCAATGGTTCCCCAATTTTCAGCCTACTGTTCAGTTTCTCCATGGAGGAGAAATAAGGGATGAAGTTTCTGTGATTCCCCGCAGGCAGGAAGAACTGAACAACAGTGGTGCCTTTGTCTGCTCTTCTGGGCTGTTTCTGGTCAGGATGTTGCCCAACATCTTCTAGTTGTGAGCTTCTCTGTGCTCTTCAGCATCCTACAGGTTTCCTCTCAAAGTTTTTCATGCTCTTCATACAACCTTCCTCGCTCGTACCTGCACAGCTTCAGTCCCCTGCAGAGATCAGCTTGTCAGCGTTCCTGTGGCATGTGGGGATTTTTAATGATAGGTTTTCCTGTGCAGGTGTCTGAGGTGATAGTTCTGATCTTCCAGTGCTTGTCAATGGAGACACGTAACTTTTAATGGTGGTTTTAGCAAGTTTTGACTGGTGACAATGTTATAAGATGGAAGAATTGCTTCTGAGCTTTCGTAGACAGGTACCTTTTATCTTTATGGCTTTTGGTCCCACAGCTTGAAGCCAAAGTACTGCAGACGCATCGATCTGGAAAAAGGGGATATGCAGTCATGTAATAAATAGGACAGTGCTCAACCTAACCATAAGTTTTATGATTTTTATGCAGATGAGCACTAACCTGTGTTTCATGACTCGCTCATATCTCTCAGTTCTGAAGACGTGCTTGTGTGACTTAATTATATATATGTAAATATATACCTCCAAATCTTAACAAGAAGAAAAGAGGAGGTTCGTGTGATGTGTATGACTTGGGATCATCTGAGGTGACACAGATAAGTTCTTGTGCACAGACTCCACCTTGCAATGCTGGAGTGGAGGGCTGAAAAATTCAGGAGCTGCACCTGCATGAGCATTTGTGTTTGGCCTCTTTAATAAGCCCTTTTGACTTACAAGACAGGTTGCAAAGGTTATTGAAAGAAAATGGTGGTCCTTATTTGTGGTTGCTAAGTTGATTTCTGTCTCTGTATTGGATTTTCCATTAGTGTCAGATTTTTGAATTTAAATTTTATAGCATACGTATTTGCTCCTGGGCATTGCAGTCAGTTCATTGTAACAAATAAAATCACAGTAAAATAACATTGCTTTTTCACAGATCACAGATTATTGAATTGATGCTTTAACATGGAAATTTAGCATTTAAGATGTATGTTATTACTGTCATTTTTGCTCTAAAGAAGCTTCTCAAAAAGTACTTTCACTTTAAAACTGCCTAAGTGCTTTACACTACACAGAATCAGGCAAATCTAACTTTGCAGTATTGAACAGTAGGACAAAAGCTGCCTGTTAATAGACCAAGAAAATGACTGAGAGAAAAATGGAGTAGCTGAGTTTAGAGAAACTTGTACTTTTTTCTTAATGAGTGGTTTAACTGCCGATTGATCAGTCATTCAGCATTACAGTAAATGGTCAATGAAATATATAATGATGCAAGACTGCTCTTTAACAAGACTGAATCTTGCAGCAATCAGGAATGCTTAAGGACAGGAAAATAAATACAGAGCAAAATTCTCTCTGTGCTTACTTTTCAAAAAAGCCAAAAGAGCAGTAACAAACATTCAGGCAGCTAATCAATGGTATTCTTTATTGTGTGTGGTGACACGCTTGCTCATGAATTTCCATTTTGTGTTTTTGTCTTTTGTTTATTTAATGCTACAGGATTATTTTACTGTTGGATTTCAGTCAAATCTAACTGCTAGAGAATGGTTGCGGTTTTAAGGTCTTGAGCTCACAAATTTTTATGTACTTCCTTACTTTTATACATGTGAGCTCAAGGTAGCTATCCAAATGAATGAAACATTGGTATGTGTTGCAGTATTAATTCCTACATTAACACTTAGGTAAGCTAAGACTCAATGCAGGGGATAACTTCTATTTTTATAAATTTAAAAATATACAGATTTTAGTTTTCAAAAGAAAATCTTAGATTATAATCAAGTAAAAATCAGAGCACATCACTGTCTTGCTTCTCACCAAAACCATGGTATCAAACAGTCCTTTGACCAGTGACATTTGCTAGTGCGAATGAGAAATAGTGGTAAAACAAACAGGTTTTTTTCTTCTTTTCTTTGCATAGGGTGTGAAATGTACCATTATAGGCAGCTGTCGGTGTGAACAGGTTAACATTTACCTAATTTATAATGTGTGAAAATGGACACCTACTAGCAGAACTGGAATGGAAAGAGAACAGTCTCAAAAGAGCACAGTTCACATAACGTTTACCGCTCTTCCCTGACTCTGGTCCTCTGGCACTGAATACAGTTTGGAGGGTTGTTCAATATTTGACTTTTACGTTGTGACCTCCTCTTTCAAGTGAGAAGGGAAATAGAAAGGCTCAGTTTGACATCTCTCAAGAGATCAGGTGGAGTAATGGGTAGCACTTACCTTTTTTGATCCGCGAGTTAAAGAAGAAACTTTTTTTTCCTAATAACTTGCAGTGGACGAAACTGCTATTCTCCACGATGTGACCTAATGATCCTAGAAGGCTAAAAGAAAGTCATAGCATACATAAAAAAACAGCTTTTGACAGGACACAGGTGAGTGACTCTCATGCATCTTCCATTGACAATTTTCATCTTCAGAAATGCTCAGATTTCTGGGTACTACCTACTTATTTCTGAGCAAATTTTTCAATGGGCTTGGAAAGATAAGAGAATCCCCATATCTCTATAGTTTCATGTATGTGTACTGTACGTGAACGGCCCAACTTTCTCTTGCAGCAGCTGCAAATAATGAATTTAATATTCAAGTAGTTTTCAAAAGGTACAGGGGAGTTTGGCAATTGCAGTATTAAACAAACTAATTATGATAGCATTAACAACTCTCTTCTGCATGCACAGCTTTAATTAAATCTGATTTTGTACCTCACAGAACTGTCTCTGGGCTTTGAAAATAGTAGTAGTTCTGTTATTGATTAAGACTGAACATGATTAACATTAATTAATGATTAAACTTCCCCATATCTTCATACAGCATCAAAGAGAGATTTATTGATGAAGTCTGAAAGGTCTTAAAACTGTAGTTATTTTGCTGTAATTCCTTTTGACTACAGCTCAACTGGAGCATTCACAAGATATCTTTCTGCACGTGGAAATTGAGCATAAAGTCCACCTCCTAAACCAGTCCAAACACTTTAGAGATTCTTGAAATATCTGTCTTTATGGAAGCATAAGTTTGTGTTGGAGGGTTTTGTTTGGAATTATTTTTAGGGGTGAGAGAGGAGGGAAATAAAGCAATGTAGACACTAGATTAGGACACTAACCTGAGTTACAGGTTAGTTCACTCCTGATTATATGTTTGGAATAGAAAATTCTGCAGCATTTCATGCAATCTTGTGGCTCTCTGTTAGTAACTGGCCTTAAGAATATTCTCTCTTGTTTTTTTTAACACCTTCCTCCGAAGATAAAGCACTGGAAAATGCTTTGTCTTCGACAAATCATCATATTGTAGTGAAAAGAATTTCAAATTACTGTATGAATAAATAATGCTTGAGTAAGGAAAATACTATAACATTGATCTTCAGGACCTTTGGGAATCGGAATGATTGTTACATTGGATTGTTAATTAATGGAAGTCTGGTGCAGAATCCTTCTCCAAATAAATTGTCATCACTTGTAATTTTTCAGGGGAAGTTAAACAGCAATTTAAGACCTTTTCAGATTAATTGACCTACTTATTTATCAGCTATCCCATGTGTTCAGTAAATTTTCAAATGAGATCTTCTGAAATAAACAAAGAAAAGTAGTTTTGTTAAACAAAGGATGATGCAACAGGGAGATAAAGTGGATATTGCTTTAGAAGGGTAACTGTACGACCAGTGCAGCTTCAGGCACCTGGTTCCAGATGAGAATTACAAATCCAAACAAGAGAGTATGGATAATGACAGGGCAGTAGCTCAGCAGGAAAGAAACATCCATTTCCTTGCTGTGTCCTGCTAGCTATACTGGTTAGGCGATTTCGGACTGGTACTCATGACTCTTCCTACATTTTGTGCAGGGAACTCATTGCCTGAATTGCTGAAATTCTGAAAAATGGATAGGTATAAAATACAAGATGAGAAAAATCTTCAACAAGGAATTTTTTGCTGTTTTCCATGCATGTTTATTTTCCACCCTTCAGATGGAGAAAAAAATCTTACTGATTTTGAGGTTTGGTTGGTTGGGTTTTCTTCTGAAAAGCCATAGAGATGGAAAAGAAAGACGACCATAACTGGCATCATATAAAGCAGGTTGGTTATCTTTTTTCAAAGTATCAAGATAATGAAATACTTCTTTGGGAACAAGTGTACCAGCACTGGCAAAACATTATGTACTTGTTAACACCATGGAAGGTCACCATACTCTTGTTACTGCTGAGTCGTGGTATTATTTTAATTGGGCTTTGCCCACTGATCTGCATGCTCAATTTGCGAAAGATGCCAGAGAACATGTGGCTTTGACATTAAAACAAACTCCCTACACAGCATAATTAAAGCTGGGGTTAATCCCAGTGTGGATGCAGAATTTTGTAACAGCTCTTGGACAAGCGCCGTTGGACACTTGACACTGATTATTTGCAATCAATAATTCTTATGCTTAAAGTACGTAGAGAAAAATTAAAAGTGTGGGCATGTGTGATTTGGACAAATGGGGCCATTGAGCAAAATGACATAAAAGTAAAAAACCCGAGGCATTCAGAAGGTGACTTATTTGTGCACTGTATTTTCTCCTATTTTTTGCCTCCGTGCCATATAACATGATTGATGTGCAGAACTGACATACAAGAAGGAAAATGTTTCCTTTATTTTGGATTCATCCTTTGGAAATTGAATAGCAACCCAGCCTTCACTTCTCCAGATCCACATCAGCCCAGACTATAGAGAATTCCTTCCTGTGTCTCTTTCCTTTCTCTGTTGCACAATAACTTTTCTATCTTGTGCTGCTGTTTTTCTGGTTTTTGGATCATCTTGAGTTATTTCAGAAGTAGATGTTAAGCAGGTGTGTTGTTGAGCGTGTTAGGAACATTCAGGTAAAAATGGTTTATGAATCTGATGTTTGTAACACCAAGGGCAAGATTCTTTGCATGACTTCTCCAGGCAATTATTTTATATTTCTGTAGTTGGTTTTAAAAATTCTGTAAACAGAACTGTAAAAAAAAAAAAAAAAAAAGAAAAAGTTTTTTTTATGCAGATTTTTTTCCCTTAAATCTTTCACAAGTTGGCAATAAAGAATGTTTTACTTCCCAGCCTTTATAACTTTATCTTCCATGTCAGTGTTACAGCATTAGCCATGTTACTGCAGTTGAGTCATCCTCTAATTTACTTTTGAGCATTCTGTAGACTGCAGAAATAGATCCTTTAACAGTAATAGCACCCATGTATGTATATGTAAAGGGCTAAAAGTGAATTATTTTTCCTGATGAATTTTTGTATACACTTAAACTATATTTTATACTCTGAATTGAAGGTGCCTTAGCAGGGGGGAAAAAAAATTATTGAACATTCATCAATTCTGTTTCTGGTTTGTTTCCTACAGTTTTCCCTTCTTATTATGTGGGAGGTAGCTTTTGGTTATCTATGTACTTAATGAATCAATGATGTCAAGTTATTTCCTGAGCTGAGACACTCAGATAGAAATGGAGGATTTCTTAATAATAGGAATTTCTTAAATTAAATGGCCTCTGAGTATGGCAGATGAGTATATAGAAGATGAAAAGTTCTTTGTTAGGGAATAACTACAAATAATGAGATAACACTATCTGACTTGGCTTAAAGGATTACTATGTTAATCTGTGTCCCTCTGAGATATGATTTTTAAGTCCCCTAAGGTAAGCAGCATTATATCTGATATGGACACTTTGCAAGAATACCAGTGGTCTTCAGAAAAAAAATACTGCATTCAGGAAACAGCTTGTTCTCAGTTAAAACGTGCAAAGAGTAAAAGCTCTGGCACTCTGGGTAGCTGGAAAAAGCACAAGATCAAATGTACGTGCAAGGTAAGGTAATGCATCGGTTCACTCTTCCAGAGCCTCTATCAGGTTTGTGAGCAGTGCTACGTGCCTACAGGTATCGTAGCAGGGAATACTGGCAGTCTGCAAATCTGCTAGCAGCCTGTGACTGAGATTTAAACACAAATGTAGAGCATTCTCTCTTAAAAAAACCCTTGGGTTAGGTGGAAAGTATGAACATATCAAATATTTTAACAGTTAAAACCTCTAGGGAGTTGATGTTCACAGGCAGGCTTTTTGTGTATCAATGAATGATTCAGATAAAGGAAAACCAGGATGGACAGGTTTAGCTTGGAGACTTGAAAATAATTATATTCCAACCAATCTTAAGAAGGAACATAGAGACTATATTAACAATGGATCATGACATAGATTCTGGCACTTCGATGTAACTGTTCATGTAAATTACCAGAAGCAGGTTTTCTGATCCCGTACATTTTGTATAGTCTTTCACAGCTCATTAAACCTTCACCAGTGCTGTCATTCACTAAATACAAAGGTAGCATGAGAACAGCATAATTAAAGTGTTTAAATCAGACTACTGCAGCTAGATTTCTAAACAGTAACTGCTCTACCTGCAACTCATTGTGGTTTTGAGGAATAAGGGTTAGAGCAGATAATGAGCAAGATGTATCCTAGTGGACCGCAGAAGCTTTGGCATTTTATTGAACTAGTAGACCTGCCCTACGTTTAAATCTTTGATGTCAAGGTATTCTAGTAACTAAACCAAACTGTGGTTCTGCTGTCCTACTAATCCTTAGATTAAGCATAGTATCATAATATTATGGGGTTTTTTGGATGGAGTGATCATTTGACAACAAAGTTAAAAGCAGGTGAGTATAGGTGGAGCACATGGTGGCATATTGATAACAATTGTGCAGACCTGTGCTCAAAACCGGTATTGAATATATATTAAGCAACAATTTTACTTAGATGTCAGCACAAACAACTAATATTTTGATAATTTACTTTATACCAAAATCTTAATTAACAGAGAAAATGGCTTTACGTATGTGATTGACTGTTCCTATCTACACCGCTTCATAGCTGCTGAGCAGTTTGCTCTGGAGGGTCTTACACATTCAACATATATACTCTTCTGCTTCCTTGACCTAAATGGACTTCAGTGCACATGATTTCTTCCTTGGTATCCCTGGCACACTTCCTTGGGAAACAAGAATAAATGACAGGACATTGATCCCTAGACTAGCTGAGAACTGACTGTAGCTCCACACGCTGTAAGTCAGAACTTTTAGAGTGGTATTAGCACGGCACCTTCCAAACTAAGAGCTTGAGCTTAACGTCATGCTGACAGAACTATGTGTATTCTTGACCTGAGAGGAGTCCAACCCAGCTAACTTAGGAATTTTTGGCCTGAATTCTTTTGCACCTCTCTGACAGAAAATACAGATGTCACAGATTTAGTGAAACCCACAGAGCAGCTGCCTGTATTGACTACCCAAGGTTGCCTCACCCTCAGCACTCCGAGCACACTATTTCCTGTAGTCCTTCACCTAACAAACAGTCTTGATTTGCAATTCACTTTTCAACTAAAAACAGATGTGCAATTTAACTTAGTCAAGGTTTCTGAACATCAAAGCTGTAATAAAGAGAGAAATGTACCCAGGCACCAAAGCTAGTCACTACAACTCTCATAAACGTAACAGGAACAACTATGCTGTCAAGTAATTTATCTCCTTGTTCAGTTCTATTTCCTGGTCCCCCGATCATCCGTGTTGCATAAATACCAATTCACTGATGATTTCTCTTTTGGTTTGAACTAATTAGTTCTTTCTTTAAGTTCTCTCAAACCCAGGTGTGGTTCTGGAGATCACTTGCTGCAGGGACTTGTCCCAGTGAGCAGTGTTGGGGAGACAGACCCAGGTTTGGATAGCCCTTCTCTTGGACACGACTACAGCAAGCTTCACGCTCTCAGGAAGCTCACCTGCTCTGAAGCCTACACCCCCAGCTGCTTAAAGCATACCTGTCGTTTCAGGCCATAGATACCGTTATTCAGGTGGGCTGCGATATAGTCCTCACACCCTACTGAACAACAACAACAACAACAAAATCCCCCACGTGAAAGAATGGGACACAGCATGATGTGAAGCTCAGAGGAACGTACTGGTTGGCTGTGATCGGTGGTTCTTTACCTTGGTAGGGACATAATTAGCATTGCAGATGTAACTGTAATTTCTTTCTTACAAGGTTCAGACAAAAATACTCTCTCTCTATGTAGTTACTAACTGTGACCAAAGAATGGTCACTGTTAAGTCATGAAGAAGACATGGTTTGTCATTTTCTTTGGAAAATATCTCTCTCTGTTTCTTACCTTCCTTCCAGTGATGTCCTCTTACTCTACTTGCAGTAGGTTCTGTGCACAACTGATGCACGGTGAGGTGTCCCCAGAGTGCCTGTACCTTCCGGGTGCTGACTTTCTTTGATTTTGCATCCATGTTTATCTAATTTAAGCACCTAAATTTGCAGTTTCACTGTCTGCTTATTTTGATTTAAGATAATGCTGCCTTTCAAAAGGTGAGTTTTGTTCTCCCTTCAGCTCTAGTG
Source organism: Balearica regulorum gibbericeps (assembly GCF_011004875.1). Classification (NCBI taxonomy): domain Eukaryota; kingdom Metazoa; phylum Chordata; class Aves; order Gruiformes; family Gruidae; genus Balearica; species Balearica regulorum. Next base: position 5,830,235 of record NC_046194.1, on the reverse strand, counting down.
CTTCCGCAGCCATGGGATAATCTGGAGTGCCTTGACAGCAAACTAACAATGCCAAATAAAAATAGTTGGCACCATGAATGTTTGAGCTCAGTGGCCACACTGACAGCAGAGGCAGCACAAGGGAAAGGGTGGGAGCACGCAGCAGGGGAAGCAGTACCACGTCCAAGGTCACACATTGGTGGCCCATAGTACGATCGGGTTTAAGCTGATTGTGCAGCCACAGGCAGGGTCAGGCTCTACAAAATAAGAGTTAGGTGCTTTTGAAAAAGAAATCCTTATCCCTAATGTATTCCACATCTATTGTGTATTCCTTAGTTCTGCATATGTTATTTGGGATATAAGATTTTTATGTTATTTGGGATATAATACATTATTTGGGATGTAAGAGTTTTCAGTGCTTGAACAAAACAGGGCATAATACAGCGGTGTTGCTCTCTGCTTTGGTTCTGCGTTTTAGTGCCAATGACAAATCCTTTTCTCCTAGCTCAAAGCATGTTTTTATATGTGAGAATGGTCTTGTTTTTCATTGCTACTCAATACAGTCTATTGTTTGTATAATTAATGTAATTATTGCTAATTATGTAATTACTGTAAATACATGTAATCAGTGATTCTAATTTGTAATTATAGAATTTTGATGTTTATTCGTGTAAAAGTCCTTACAGAACTTAGTAAGGGGAAGAAAAATTGGTCATGTACAGCAGGTAATTTAAAAAATTTGTAAGACAGAAATTACACATTTATTTTTTTTGCCAACTACCAAAAGGAAATTAGTTTTCATTATTTACTAATTGGGTACACATTTTTATTTTTTATAAAAGGTAATAATTACATTACAGAAGCCTAAAACTAATTTTCTATCCTCTTATGTTATAGCTTAAATGAGTTAGGAAAATATTAGATTAGTAGTGTAGGTGCCAAATTTAACCTGTAATTACACTAGCCACTTGAAGTGAAATTACAGCACAAAAATTCTAACCAAAAAAGATAAAAAATACTTTTGCAAAACTCCCTTCCCCCTGTCCCAATATACAAAGTAGGTTACTTCCAGAGAGCTGGCTATTGCTTTCAAGGCAGACATAAAGCTTCTGCTTGGGAGAGCATAATTACCCAGTGGAGAAAAAAGTCAGATGGAAATTAGCTTCTTACCATCTGCATATCACAAAATACTTTGCTTATTACCATCTTCTCAGTTCTCCTCCTTTCCCATCCATGGAAACTAGAGGAATTCCTGCAGTCTTAAAAGTCTGCCTGGGTCTCTTTAAGTGGAGATCAATAGCTATGAGTTTCAGTCCAACTTATAGCTGGTGGTTGCTGATAAAAAGAGAATCTATCCTAGTGCTACGCAAATTATTTGCGTTTTTGATTTGGTAACCAGACTGGAAGTCAAAGAAACTGAATCAAATCTATTCTAACTCTACTTTCCATTTCCAATAAGATGGACCTCTCCTTCTAGTCATCTTTTGTGTCGTGAACTGCTTAACACAAGATAAACTGGGATCTTTTACACCTTTTATTTTTAATTATTTGGGATAAAAAGAGAAGGAAATAACGAGCTAGATGGGCAACTGTGAGTTCATGATGATGCATCCTCCTAATATCGAAGTGATAAAAGAACTAAATTAGGATGGGGGAGACCCAAGATTTCAAATATCAGTCTAACTGCTTAGGCTTTAAAGGAGAGTATCCTTAGCTTTTCATGTTGAAGCTGTTTCTTTTTGCCTATTTACATCCTCAAAGAAAGGAAAAAAAGTTCTGGCTGTAGGTGATGACTAGGGCAGTCTCCAAAGTCTGGAGTATTGCTGTCTGCAGTGCAGTGTGGATTTGTGTTGGGTTTTTTCCAGTTACTTGAAATTCTTCCATTTTCTGTCCAGCTTAATTCCATAAAAGGTGTAACTGCTTTAGGAAACTTAGTTGCAAAATTATTTCCTTTGTGTTGACAATTAAACATTTTTTTTTTTTTTCTGAAAGCAGATGATTTTCACATAATTTCAATTTTCTGTTTCAAAATAGTTCGATGGTCAATATTCTAAGCCTTAGTATTAGAAAAACATCTACGTTTACACAAAATTCTTCTGATTTCATCAGAAGAGATTCTTTGGGGGGCAGTGTTTACCAGTGTTAATAAAATAGGGTAGATGTTTATACAAATATTTAATACATGTTATACTAAATATGCATATACATAGTCTGAGTGGACATTGGGATATTAGTTATATATGTCCAATACATGTTTTAGTATAATTTTATACTATAACCAATTGTTGAAATGGTAGTTTAATTAACTTGGGAAAAATGCTTTTTATTTTGAATCCAGTTCACATACTTGATGTACCTTTATATAAGATACCCTTATATAGCTGCACATTAACATGTATTATCATTTAAGATAATTAATTAGGTACTGAGTCTCACTGTACATTCTGATTTGGTAATCTATACATTTCTATTGTCCTTAACATAAGAATTTCTTCAGATTGTAGATAAAATTAGTTTCTTGGGTATAAAAATGTTTTAGTTTAGGGGATTTTTTTTCTTCCAAGTAGGAATTCACAAGAATGGAAATGTATGTTAAATGTAAGTTTGTGGTTTAGAAATTATCATTTTAACTCAAAATAGCAAATTTGGAAAAGAACTAACCTCACAAATAATGGACAAGGTTTTTTCTTCTCCTTATGACTTTGCATTTGGCAGATATAGATTCATGTGTCTGTATCCATAGCTATGTACATACTCCTCGCCTCCATTTCTCACCAGCTCAGCTGTGATCTGAACTTAACCATTGATTCCAGAGTGCTTTTATTTTAACTTTTTTTTTTTTTCCTGAGGAATCTTTGCAAAACAAGGCTTTATGTGGTTTCAGAACCCTCTAAAGAGACTTTAAATAAATCATTAATGCTAGAGAAAAATATTTGTTTTCCTGTTCTAGGCAAAAGTCTAGATTTGTTTTTATTATTAGATTGTCTTGCAATAAACCATGTCTGTGCATTATTGGTAGTTATTTTCCTTGATCTGTTTCTTTTAGGATAATAGTCAAATGATTGTTTTAAACACACTTTTCTACGTTTCTAAAATTCTGTTTGCATCTACTTCCATCAAGTCAATATGTCCACTTCAGGCTGTAAATCTACAAGAGTAAACAAAAGCATTTTGGGGGGAAATATGATCTTACAGATCAAACCAAAATGTTAGAGCAGCATATATGCCTGGAGAAGTGGAAAATACTATGTAACTGCATATTCCAATTGAGATACAGCCCTTATAAATGAAGTTTTAACTTGCTATGCAGTTAAATGAAAATTTATGTATATGGACAAGGATCTTTCTCTTAAAAAGCAATCTTTTGTTTAGTATTATGCTATGAATACTTAAATATACATGGATTCCAGAAGAGGCTTGAAAGCTTTCTGCAGAGAAAGTTTATTCAGGTTTTCCAGATAGAGAAAAACCTCAGGAAGTCAGGAAAACTTTTAGCTTCAAACTGATAGATAATTGGAGCATTTCCATGCAAGTATCACTCTAAACTTGTCCTGTTCCTGATTTTTTTCCTTAAGAGTCCACATGGAGACAGACAGGTCATTGACATTGAGGTTTCTTTGATCTCATCCATTTGAGCTCTTCTTAATGCTTTCGAAGGTGCCATATTTCAGACTGAAATGTTGAGGTTTATCAACGGTGTTTCTGGGTCTTGACACGTGAAGCCTAGAAGGATCTGCTTTCTGTAGTGAGCTGTAATTTGTCATTTGGTCCCTACCTAACATTGAAGTGGTTTTAATAGAATGATAAATTCCTTAAGTGTATCTGTTTGTGACTTGTAATGATATAGTGCACAGTAGCATATTCATGGTTTAGTGGATTATAAACCTGAAATGTATGCTCTGTTTTTTGAGTCTTGGCTTTTAAATGATATCCCTGGTCTTTAGCTTGGAGCACAATATGCCTTCTGGAATATACGTGAAATTTCTTATTATCCACACAAAGCTTAAAAACCCCCAGCCTCATAAACTTCTTCATTAAATGATGCCTGGAAGCAATGAGTTCCATGTGTTAATTATGTATTATATTAAAAAAAAAAAATTTGCGCTGTTTTAATAATTACTTCCCAGTTTTCATTAACTCTCAGATCATTTATGATGAGATGGTGCATTTTGATTCATATCATTCATTATCTTATACACCTCTGTCATATCTTTTCTTAAATCAATACATGTAACATGATCTTTTATAACTTTTTGTTGAAGAACTATGTCATTAGTTTAATTGATTAATTTAAAGGCTAGTTTTATAATCTGAAAAGTGCTACAAAATACATGGTCTGAACCAGAGCAGCATTGGAGTGGTAAGCATGGATGTGATTTCTAAATTCTCAGGGTCTCAGTTCGGTGATTTGACCAATATGGTGGAATATTTAATACCTCTAAATACCATGGATCGATCAAATGGCCTTATAATATACTCTTGGTAGTAGATTTTATAACAAAGGAGTTATGTTGAAAATGCTGTTAAAACATCTTCAGTCAATGTTTTTCAGGCAGATAGATAGCATTGGTACTCTTGTTGTAGATTTAGATTACGGCGTGATCTTCATCAGCTGTTGGTAGTTGTTTTTTCTTGATGAAGCAAGAACCTGCTTGCACTCAGTTCCATGCAAGTGTCCTTTTGGAACAGGTCAAATGTCAGTGTTTATAATGCCAAGAATAAATATAATGAATATGAGTGAACATCTTTTTCTGGTAAGAAGTGATCGCTCAAGTGACGTGATGACCTCCAGCCTATTTTAAAATAGTAGAAGCTGGCTGCTGAGGATTCTGGCTTTAAACTAGCATAATACATAGTAATGTTCAAAAAAGCTAGTGTAAATACAATTTTTCACTGCTGTAACTGTTAAAAATATAATGTTTTACCCTCCGGTGTGGATGGAAAAAGCGTTTGTGCAGGAAAAAGGTGTGGATTGGTATCCAAGTTAAAGAATGTATAGAATTTATCACATACTTAGGCCCTAGAAAATGCACAGGAGTACATGTAGAAACAAATCTCATCATTGAATCTATATACAGATGAGGGATTATATGAATATGGTATTCTAATATAGTGAGGTTAAATCAGCATGCTATCTAGGTTATCGTGAAATGTGAAATCAGATATCAGATTTTATTGTTTATTTTTTAAATATAAAAGTTATTTGGGTTTTGCAAAAGCTATAGATAAATGTCAGGATTGATTTTTATCATTAGGGTTTTTAATTCCAGCAAAGATTGGTTACTATACAATAGGTCTCACCCTTACTCTGGGAAAATAATCTTTGATTTAAAACTACAAGTGACCTTAAATTTTGACGCATACACTACCAATAGCATAGTTTCATATTTTATGTTATTTGGAGTAAAACCCCCAAACCAAAAGCCTCCCCAAACAAAAGAAACAAATGTGATTATGTATTAGAGTTCTTGCAAAACGGGCACCTAACCAACCGGTCTGAAATCCCAAATTTTATGAAAGAAATGTGGATGATGGAAACCCTTTCGCTTTAACTTTAATCCAAAATTGAAAGTCTTAGCTGGAAACATGACCCGTGCCCTTGTTAGACCTATGAGTTGTTCAATGTTCTATCATGTTGCTAAACTTTTGATATCTCCCCAAACCTTAAAACACCCAGAAAAATCAGAAAGCTGTACATACAGTTCCTGTAAACATATAATCCATTCTAAAATTTCAGTTTTAAAGATAATAAAGTGTTATTTGTAGGCTAGATCTGTCACTGATCCATGACTTGTACAAGGCAGATAACTTCACTAGGATGCTCTAGAGCATCCCTAGGATGCCGCTTTAAACCAGCAGAGACCCTTTTGCTCATTTCCCTGCCCACACTACACTGCTGTGGTTGTGCTCCTTCTGCGACCTGAATGAGGACGGCATTACAAGCACAGGGCTTGTATAAAAATCTCATTCTGAGTTGCACGATAAAGACTACTTGCAAGTCGAATGCTTTTAACAATTCACTGGAGCCAGCAAATCATTTCCTGCGCTTACCCAGAATACTGTCTCCAATTCAGTTGTTGCTATGCAGTAAGTTCTGTTTACCATAAAAAGATACTCAATATTTCCTTATACATTCAAATGAGACAAAAGAAAGAGATGTTCTCATGTCACAAAAGCGACAAGGAAAGGGAAAGGTGATTTGTTACATCTCCAAAATACAGGTAGGACATTATTTGGCACGGCAGAACACGTACTCGGCCGACAGACTGAGCCAGTCATATGCAAACCAGCTGCAGTCACCAAGCGTGTCGCACTGGGGGTTGCTTCAGGAGCAGTTGCTCTTAAGGCCAGGTCTGAAACGACCTGTAACGTGCTCATGATGCTGCGAGATGGAGTGATGTAATACAGCCGCTGTTGTGGGGTTTGCTTTATGCCATGCTGGGTTATACGCTCCTGCATAGAGTCCTTGGTTACAAAAGGGTTACTCTTAATATCTGCATGTTGTGCATAGAAATGGAATTATTTCATTGTTAACAAAATTGGTGTAGTGCTATGCATTTACATAACAGTTTACAAACACTGACATGCTTCTTGCCCTGAAGAAATGAAGGGAGGAAAATAACTTTATTTTTTCTGATTTTTTTTTTTTTAAAAGTGGGTCAGTGCCTAAGGTGCACTAATTACAGAACAGCCATTGGGTAGAGAGCCGATGTATTATTTTCTAGAAATCTTAGTATCTCACATTTCTTATCTACCATCAATATATTGCAATTGTTTCAGGGTCAGCAGTAAGTCAGAAATATTTTTCTTGAACGTTTTGCCTTCATCCAGTTTGCCCCTATCACAAGCTACTGTCACTTACAGTTTTCTTGACGGTTGTGTTTGTATTTCCTCTCTCTGTTACTATACTTCAAAAATACTCTGGAAACAATGTATATTTTTGAAAAGACCAAACCATATAATTTTTCTTTTTGTAATTTTGGATGGGACTGTGATTGTAACGCAATATCAGAATACGGAGCATAATGTGTATAACATAATGAAACTAGCAAACGCAGACAATATTCATCTGTGAGCCCAAAACAACAAAATTTGCTATAAGTTACATTTTTATAAATATAAGGGATTCCTCCAACTACATTGTTGCAAATTCACAGTAAATGGGAGAAGGATTTTTGAGGAAGTCTCTTCCGAGCTGGCAGACCAAACCTGTGGAGTTTAGTTTTGCCAGCTGCTTCAGCCAGGTTTTCGTGGACTGTACGTGTGACACCCAAGATGTTAAAAAATATGTAATTGCAATGAGGCAGGAAGCATCTGCTATTTCAGTATGTTTGTAAAACTCTAACAATATTATGTGAATACCTTGAAATCAAGCAAGGTAAGTAAGGCAGCTCCTGGGTATCCCTCAACCACGTGGAACCTACTTACCCACAGCCAGCTAAGTCTTGAACTGAAGGGACTGATGTATATATACGGAGACTGTTAATCAAGTAAGCATGAAAAATACAACCAAAGGTAAATGAAAGTTAAAACCAGGATCTAGTGAAGCATGTGTTAATCTTGCTGGAGATTTTGCCTTCAGCAATAGCGTATTACATGTTGCTTCTAAGGAGTATGAACTATATTGCTCTCAACCTACATATAAATGTGTTCGGAGAGTAATACAGCTACAACCTGGGAAAAAAGGCTGTTAACTTGAAAAGCTTATGAAGTGAGACCTGTGATTGCTCTCAAATAGTCCAGGAGACTTAGTTTAATGGCATATTAGTTATTTTTCAGACAATATTTAATCCCACAGCTTTCAGACCTAAAAACAGTCTGGTGGAGGGAAGAGGAAGGTCAAGTCCAGTCTCTGAAGAACACAAGAACTTTTGTTTTCCCCTGTTCTTCTTTGTGATGGCTGATGAACAAAGGTCGTTCTTATAAATTAAACGTGGAATGTCATTTGTGTGGTCAGCAGGGAAAACTGGGAGGAAGAGTTCAGTTTTCAGAAAAACGCTCTCTCCTTGGCCACAGACTGATTAAATTGCAAGGGGCTGGAAACCATAAAGGGTGAATACAATATGCCATTATATTTATGTACTAGGAATAGTAAATGTTGGAGTTTGAAATGCTTAGTTGTTAGTGTGAAATTATGCAACTATTAAATGTGTTAATTTGCATAATTTTTCTCTCATATAAGCCCAGTTTTGAGCACTTCCTCAGCTGTCCAGTTACAGATAATGTGGGTTTTGATTACCCTTGAGTCTGAAGGGGGAGGAATAGTCCTCATAACATGTAAACTGCTTTACAAAGTCTCCTCTCCCCATACAAATATATGAGAAAAAAACCCCAATGCATTTGTAGGTATGGGCCATTGCTACCCAGGTGTTTGTGGAAGGCTGAAAATCCACATATCGTGTCATACGTAGCACGGTAGAAGTAAGACTCTGCAGGTCAGAGTGGTACTTGGCAAGATGGAAATACACCTAATGCCACAACTTTCGGGTCAAAATGATGGTATTCCGACAGCTTTTTGGATGTGTTATTACCAAGAACAATCAAATATCAGTAATACTATTTGGATTTTTTATTTTATGGATATGTAAGAAATATTTCAACTTTGTAACTACTATTATTTGCTCATCTCCAAAGACACGCCTGCGTCACAGCTGAAGTGACTCCCAGACTGAGCCGGAGCACTCTAAGCCTCATGGAGCAGATGTGGAGATATCAGTCCACCTGCAGTATAGCTCTGCTCAGAGGGCTGAGTGCTCAAGCCAGTCCCAATAAACTCTGACTCTGTAAATGGGCTCATTTACGGTACTGCACAAATGGGATGCTCCCTGGCACATTGGCACAGCGCCGCACGGATCCATGCCGACGTAAGAGCGCAGGGTAACACCGTTCAGGGAACTCCGCAGAACACTTGCACTACGCAGCTATGTCCAACAGCACCCATTAGAAAAATTGTACTATACTGTACAATGTAAATAAAATAAACTTTCGGCTCTGGATGGCAGAGAGTTTGGCTTTAAATAACATATGTTAAATGAGAGCAATCAGCAGTGCAAAGAAAACAGAGGGAAGGGAGGAAAGCTTTAGGCCATCTGATATTTTTCTGTTAGCTTCCATGGCTTGAAAGTGTTTGACACGGCTGGGAACGTGGACTGTGAAATAATCCGAATGCATGTATGTAAACACTACTTGTTGCTCACTGCTCTTCACTACAGCCAATTTAATCTGGAGAGGTGTTGTGGTTAGAATCGCACTTTGAAATAGGCCTTCAAAAAGTCAGTTTCTGCATGCACGTGATTAATAGTATCCCTCGTGTTGTAACAAGCGTAGATTCTTCCCTGGCTTCGGGAAATACCGTAATACCTCAGTTTGATAGAACGAAGACACATATTCATTTTAGCTGAACTTAAGTAAGGAATCTATTATGTCTGTCTTTAAACTACAAAAGCACATATAACTGTACACAGAATCCTTGAAGACAGCCTTTGTCTAGTATTTAAGAGTGTTAAAGCGTCTCATACTGAGACCGCAACTTAAGAACTTGTACAAGTCAACAGCTGTGACCTCAGTCAAGCAGGCAACTGAGTTTTCAGATAGCAAGCTGTGCCTCGTTCTTCTTTGGCCAGAGCTATGTATATTTAATTAGTGTCCTCTCACCTTCACGCTACGTGTTTTCTCACTTGACAGTTCCTGGCATCAAAAGAATGTCCTTGAGAAAAAGTCAGGCCTATTGACTCCTAAGCATATTATTTGACTTGCTGTTCAAGTAGTCTGAAGAAAGAGCTGGAAATAATGAAAGACACTGCAATGTGGAGCTGCCTTAACTGACAGTGTCAGGTGGGTCGAAGCTATTGAACAGTTCCTATTAAATTAGCTTACCTTCATCTCAGCTAGTTAAAGCTGGCATGCTGACAAATTAGTTGCTTTCTGTATATAAAAGAGGAGAGGCAGGATGCGATTCCCGTTTTGTAGCTTAGTGACAGTAGATATGTCACATCACAAGGTCAATAACAATCTGTCCATGGAAGAAATGTAAATGTTTGGCTGATGTCAATACATTCTGGATTAGATTGTGAAATATTCATTCCTATAGCAGATGAGCTCATTTGCACTAATAAAGACCACTTTATTCCAACCCAGTTAATTACAATACTTTATATTGTCTGTTTTAAAATCTGATTACAGCTTTTGTTTAGCTTTTCCAATATTAGCTCTTGCGCATTCTATATGCTATTTCTATCCAAAGAGTGTTAATAGAGAAAGTTAACAGACATGCTTGGAATGTGAAAAGGGTTAGGATTTCATTTATTTATTTTTGCTCATCAGAACAGATGGATTTCACAGTTTTCTTTAGATGGAGACTCTGAAACTGTCATAGGCTGTTTGAAATTCAAACAGAGAAAATGTTATTCAGGTTGGTTGGTTGCTGTAGATGTAGATTGTCTCATATAGCTAAACTCAGATTTTAGGAATAGAAAACATTTAAGGTTAAACTTTTTATTTTATCACACTGTTCTGCACCTAGCAAGCGTTCATAACTTTTGTACCTTCTCAACAGAATGGTAAGTGTTGGGGATACTTTGTTGCCCCTCTTCACCTATTAATTTCAAACACCTTCATTGCTAGGTTTTGATCCTAAATTGCTCGCTGCCTAAAAGACTGCACTTCTTCATCTTTTGGGAGCAATCGCTGGTAAGGACATCATGACCTGTGTTTAAGCACTTCTAAAGTACACTGCTAATTACTGCAGAGCTACCTAGTAATGTTCTCAGCTAAGTCACTGCTTCTTACACACTAGAGTGAATGTTTTAAGATATTTTGAAACTTAAGTATTTTGAAAATTAATTACTGAAACCACCAGTTCAAACAAATATATCATTTTTGGGGGGCTGGCAAGGTTTCTTCTTTGTAGTTGTCTTTTGATATGACTGTTCAGTTCTGTGAACGATTTCTGACTCTTCCTCTGCATATTTTTCTTTAATTTTTTTTATGAAAATATTTCAGTGCTGTAATTATATCCTGGAGTATAATATTGAACTCGCTTTTACTGTTTTCAGGATGTCTGTAAATCTGTGAAGTTTCATTATCACTGAATTTAGTCTTGCCAAGTCATTCGGGCACAAACCAAAGCTCCAAGTGTACCACTTAACTTCTGGTCTGAAAAAGTGCTGTACTGCATGGGGCTTAGTCTAGGTAGGAGGGAGGACCTCAGTGACTACCCAACCTAAAAGAAAACTTTGAAACATTACTTTTAAGGTTATAAAATTCTTTTTTGACATATTTTGAGAATTTAACAGAATCACAGAATTTGACGGTCATTTGCCTATAAGGAAGGTTATGCTAACTGTAAGTATACCTTCAAATGTGTACAGCCCTTTTTTGTTTGTTTTCCTTTATTTTTGTGTTTATTAATCTGATTTATATAACTTGACTCACATCTATTAAATGCCTCTCAGAAGAAGTCTTAGTGTCTTTCACTTCCAGCAATCTGTAAGTGAAAGATTTGTTTTCAGTTCCCTAAATAGTTTATTAGGTGAAATGTGATTCTTAATACTTTTTTGGCATCATGTTGATGTAGGCAACCTAAACTGTTTCCAGTGTTTTTTTACTTTTATTGCAGGGCCCTGGTTCTGCCAAGAATCACACAAGGAGTTAACCTGTACTTGATAAGGATCATGTACATGTAAGCAAAGTCTCACATGCAAAGGTGCCCTGTGGTAAGACACGTTCTCTGTTCTCTAGTTAATACCCTCATTTCTCCTATTGCATGGCTTAGCGTACTGCCGTAACATCCGGCATGACCCTGTGCATATATTGTGCATCCTATTATGTCAGAGGACCATCTCCTATGCTATGGTTTAATGCATGGAATTGACATGTCTGTGCATTTCTGTAAACTCAATTCCACGTACAGCCTTAGTGCCCGTTCTCCAGGAACCAAGCCAAGTAAACAGCACTCTTACACATAGTGAAGGACTTCCAGGTAATTGTGAATAGGCTAATTAATGCAGAAGTGAAAAGTCTAAAGCAGCTCAGCAATTCAGACCTTATATATTGAGGAAATATTTCATTGTGTTGAAAATCAGATGATGTGTAATTTATTTCCTAGGACTCATCACTGAAAAGCTCCTTGCATGGCACATTGGCTGTCATGTAAGGAATGATATTTTATCAATATTTGTATCCATTTAACGATTATACATCTTTAGAAACTGAAAAGGCAGTCATATTGCATCAACATTGTACTGGGAAAACACTTGATTCTCATTAAAAATAAATTATCTGGAGTGATAAGAGACCTGGTGTTATATGAACCAACCTATCAGCTTGATGCCTTGGTGTATACCTGGAGGCAGAAAAGAAATAAAGTAACTGCTATTCCATGCTTCAGTTTCTGATGAACATAGAATAGAATATGGAAATACAAAGATATTAAAATTATAAATTTTTCATCTGGCATGCTCAGCAAGCATGTTCTTTTTGCCTTATCCAATCTTTCAAGCCTAAGAGTCTCTTTACTGAGTTGTGAGCTGTCTTAATATTTTAAATCAGCAATAGCTGGAATGAGCACACATAAATTATCCACAGGTAGTGGGGTCTCTAAATGAATGAGCTCTCAGAAGATATTCAGAATACTTGTGTCTTCTGACTTTCATTCTTGATGTCCTATTTGTATCTGTCTACCTATTTGTATCAGAAAATATGGAGGACATTTTGGCAAACGCAGTGGAAATTTTTAGTTTGCGGAATTAGCTATAGAAGCTGATTTTAATCTGTGCCTGAGAGAAATCTATTATTGGCATGCAATTTTAATCAGAAATAATATGACATCTGCTACAGAGGTATAAAAGTACATAAATATTTTTGTATTCTCAGTAGAAAAATAAACATTCCTGGAATATCTAGTCTGTATTTTTACTTCTAAACCATCTCCCTACTCTTAGTAACAGTTATTATTGACAGATACCACCTATACTTTGTGGCACTCCCTTGAATCCAATTAACTGCACAATCAGGCCCTAAGGTATCTAAAATAACATAAGAACCTACACAAATATCGCTTTTATTGGTCTGAAAAAGTGTTCATTCTATTGATGTTGGCAAGGAGCTGATTCTTTTTTCATGGTGTTTCATGTATTGTTTTATACTGAATCTCAGCTTTAGACTTGTCTCTAGAGACAAGGCACAGAAGCATATGGAAAGAAGTGTAGAACAAATTACGTACTTCCCAGTTGTCAAAATATTGTTTTATTTGAGTGTATTTTGAAAAGAAGATATTTTCTTGAAGTCTAGCTGCTTCTCAAAAGCTATTTGGTGGATTGGATCCATTATTCCCACCAAAATCATGTAGATTTTGTCTGTGATGTGGATTTTCTTGTCCCTTCCTTTCATGCTTCATGTTTGTGATATCTTTCTCCTCCTGTGAAAAAGTAAGCAGAAAGAACTAAAAAAGAGGAAACATTTTGTATGCCATCAGGAAAATGACAACTGTGTTCTTTTTAAAGAATATTTTTTATTTGTTTTGTTGGGGGTTTTTTTATAGACTTTAATGTAGAAATGGAAGTATCAAAGTGGCATGAGAGCCACGTACAGAAGATTTTCCTGTGCCTCTCTTCAGTATAGCCAGGTAAAGTGAGAATATGGTGCTATAATATTTTAACTGAAAAGCATACAAATTATCAGGTTATGGAAAGATATTTATAGTTTTGGTCAGTCTGAAATTCCCTGTTTGGTGCAGAAAAGAAACCTCAGAGTTTACTACCTAGCAAAACATTTGATCACATGATAATTGATTTTGATTTGTCATAGTTATTTCTATGGACAATAGAAATATTTCCCAACTATTTGGAAAGTCTTAAGTTATTAGTATTTTATGACTTTTAAAATAATATTTATCTGAAAAATACTAGTGCCAAGCTCTGTGGAGTTTCACTGGAAACAAATTCGCTGCTTACTCAGTTACCTCAAGTTAAGCAGCTAACATGCTGACTGCTTGCCTCGGCTCAAAATGAGATGGCAGGTAGTTCAAAGAAGAGAATAAGGACTCTGCTTACTCTATAGTCTATAATGAAGTTTGTCTGAAATCATACAGTATCTCTTGAGGGAATCAGTTGGTAAAAGTAGGGCCACAGTGATAGGAGACTGTCATGAGTGACAGTTATGATACGACCAGCAGTGGCTGATAAAATAGATTTCAGTGTGACATCCTATTTCTGTTGACAGAAGGTATATTGCAGTCGTGTTGTGTGATAGAGGATATGCTGGCCAGAAAGCATCGGTTATCCCCATCTGTTTTCAAAATGTTTCGTGAGATCTGTAGCAATGAACCCAAATCTATAATGTCTCATCCAAAGAATAGCACACAATAGATTGCGGTGTTAGTTCTGGCTAGGTCCCAAAAGCCTGGTGTGGAGGACAGAACCACCACCTTCTGGCTCAGGAAGAGGGCTGCCAAAGGTCATCTTCATTGCTCCCCCCTGTAAAGTCCCAGTTAGCAGTAGACCTGTTATTTCCTTACATTGAACTACAGATACCAAGTGAAAAAACCCACAGCTTAAAAGTGTGACTTCTTAATTGCTGATTCAAACGAGTACCTGGAGGGTCATATCTGTTTGCAGGACTGGGACGCTTATCCTGCTCCCAAGCTGACTTTGGCTGTATTCATGCACTTCAGCAACAACACCTTTTAAATCAAAGTTCCATCGCTAACTTGTGGATTACTCAGATTGCAAAAGTTAGCCGTTGTTGTTAAGACAATTAGTAACCATACTGGAGTATGAGTGGATAATATCAAGAAGTTGAGGGAGCTTGAAGTTTAGGATATTACCTTGAATCATGCAAACCAAAGAAATACCTCATTCTTGAAGGATCAAGTTGTAAATGTCTAAAACTTCTCTTTCACTTATCTCCTGCTCTCAGTTTCATGCAGATTTTCTGGTTACAAGTTTCACTAGAATGCTTTTATGTATTCAGATGGCACTACTGAAGTGCTGCTGCTGAGCTTACAAGTTTTGTCAGGAAAGCCATGAAGCACGGGCAAAATACTAATGCGATGCTTTGACACCACTCCATCAAATATTTAACCTTTTTCATTTCTTCTTCACACACTAGTTATTCCAGCAGCTCTAATTTAATTGTTTAGGGCTCAATTCTCACAAAGTGAAGTGGTATACTTGTGACCTATTTTTAGTGCCATCTTATCCTTAACAGGCGACATGGGAACTGGCATAACTGTAAGCCGCTTCCAGGTGCTTCTCACTGCTCAAAGAAACTGCTGCTTTAATATTCCTCTGATCCATCTGAAGAATTCTTCCATTCACGTGGTTGAATTTTCACACAGCGGTTTCTAATTTTGCCATCAAATAGGTAAAAGGTGAAGGCTGAGAGGAATAGACCTCCATTTAGTAAGAAAGAGACATCTCAGGCTTTAAATTGGTCCAAAATTTACAACGAACCAGATTAGTTTTGCATATGGACTTTTGTAACTGTCCAAAGGTTCAGACTCAAGCTCAGCGAGCCTCGTAACTCAGGATAGTTTCATCCATGATATCTGCCATTCAGGTTGTTTATTATAAACTTACGGTTGAATTAACTTATCATAATTAAGACCTATGAATATTAATGTTAATTTAAGATTGGCAACAAGTAGCAATTCCTGTAGAGACATGTTGCTGGACAGTGAACCCAATGCTTTAAAAAAATTGAGTTACTCTTCATTGAGAACTATTTTAGAGCACAGGAACAGTATGTGCAATAGTGAAGTATCTTAACTGGAGTTGTGGTACCAACATGTTGTGTAAAGATGACTAGGTAATGTAGGAGATTCCAAGTCTATTGCTAAAGTTATTAGCAAGGTAGATCTCTTCTAACCTAAATTTTGTATCCAACCTACTAGACCATGTGTTTTTTGGCAGTGGAAGACTGCCACCACTTTATTCTAATTCTAGATGGAAATTACTTGCACCATCTCTGCTATGCGAAATGCAGCTGGTAATAAACTGCCAGCTTGCTCACATTTCCGAATGGCCTTATAAATTGCAGAAAATGCTTCATGTGAGGGAATAGTACCACTATATGCTTATCTGAATAGAACTGACGATTATAACAAAATCTGCTGCTCCTTTTTCTATTATATGCTCTTGCAAGACAGAGAAGTGCTTATGTATAGAGTTTTATCTGAGTCTGCTGATAGTACTAAAATCTTTTGGATTCTTGATGGAAATTCAATCTGCTTTTCTCAGAGTTTTCTCCCCAGCTTTGTACATGTTCTTTCAGTGGTACTCTTGTTAAACCTGAAGATATGGGAAGGTTTTAATTCAATGGTCTTTTCAGACTTTCCTCCCCCTCCTAAAGATTACATAATTATTCTGGAGACAAGAGTGGATTGCAAGGAAGGTATTTCTTTTTGTGCCAGTTCTGATATTTATTTTACAGTGTGCGTTCACCTGCTGATAATTATCCAGTGTTATACACTAGGATAATGTATTCTGCTGTATATAAACAGTGGTGCAACTTCTGAAGGTATTAAACAATGGCAGCTTCTTTGAAATGAATAGGAGGTGCAGATATTCTATCTCTGCTTACATGATTATGTATGAATTTTATATTTTATTCTGCTGCCTGTGTGGTACAATTATGGTTCAGCAAAACTAAATCCATAGGGAAAAAAACTAATCAGATAGGAAACTGAAACAGGATATAAATGAGTTCACTATGTAGTCAGAGAAGAAATATAAAAATCATATTCATTGAGGAAAGGGAGAGAAGATTAAAAATAGGTAGTGTGAAATGTGTTACAATTGTTCGCATTCAAATTAAAGTTAGAACATGGGCCATTCATGAGCAAAAGTATAGAACATGATTTCAGTAAAAATTATCTTGGCTAATCATACTTTGCAAATTATATAAAGTCTATTCTGCAGATTAATTCTGCAGAATTAATCACACTAAATGTTAGGACTAGAAATAGCAGGTCTCTTGGTTAGAGTCCAGGCCCCTCTATCATTAAGAATTAAACTATATAATCCTATTTGCAAATGTTGCAAGCTTTATCTTACAATTAATTAGATTTCATCTCTGACTATTGCTGTCAAATGGCTATCTAAATGCTCTAAAACCTTACTCCTAGTTTAGGTATGATCAGGCAGAAGGTCAGTTCAGAAACGCTGAATAATGGCATCTTAAGAATTTTGCATCATTCTATTATATTCTATTCTATCTATTTACCAGATATTGGCTCAATAAGATTTTGGAGGCAGTGCCATAAATTTAATGCTCTAAAATCTCTAAATTGTGACATAAGTATAATGTGTCCACTGAAAAACTCACTACATTTAAAAAGTGTGTTAAAGAAAAAAAAAAAAGAAAAAAAAAAAAAAAGCACTGAATATTTTTCTTGTATACTTCTGCTGTGGACAGGGTGTCATAGTTACAGAACAACTACAAGTAAGTTTAAATATTTTACTACCTCTAATTCATGATGTTTCACGTTTCATTAATGTTACTTTTTCTGTCTTGGGAATGTACAAAGAGCCATCGTCACTTTAAATTTCTGTTCAGGTGGAAATATACCTTTCATATATGTTTCATTCTGGAAGTGAACAAGATGCAATTTAATGACAGCAAAAACTGAGAAGGTATAGGAAAGAATTTGAAATAATTGATAAATACTTCTCAAGGAGGTTTTTTTATATTACTACATGCACAATAATTCCAAGTTCATTTCATAGTTGCCTATTTGAAGATTATAAAATATTTAGCAGGAATATAGCCTTCTATATCTTAGAAAAAGGATGATGTATGGAATGTGTCAAGGACTGAAGTCTTGTATAAATGTAAACAGAGATGGTAGTTTATGTTGGAAGGTGATACATCAATGAATGCACAGAATGGCATTGGACTTCAGTGTGCTCACATGTCACAGGGATGAGGTCGGTACATATATCTGTGTAGATTTTCAGTTATTGGAATAGAATAGAGCAGAATTGTCAGCAGTTTCTACTGTTGGTTATTTAAGGCATTGTAATCAGTTAGTTGAACTAACAAGAGTTGCATCTAAGAAAAGGAGAGCAGAGATAACAAATATTGAATGTGTTTTCCAGAAGGCAAAGACTTATGGAATTCAATGTTTTTCTTCCTGTTAGGCATGTAAGACTGTTATTAGTTTCACTAGACAGAAGAATGTAATTTTCATTTATAGGTTTTACAGACTTTTTGTTTAGGGTAACACAATGTTTTTCATTCATGAACTCTGGTATCTGTTAGAGACAAAACCAAGAGATTATTGTGTTGTCCAAACAAATTTTTGAACAATAATGTCATTTTATGTACAATATCAGATTAACACCGCTCAGTCCCAGAGGTTTAGCTTTGTTGCCTTTGAATTTAATGACAAAATTAATTATGGCTAAGAAATTCCTGTTGCTCCAGTGCTATAGGGCCTATATGCTTAATACAACTTGTGTCAGCACTGCATTTGATGTAATATTGAGGACACATGGCTGTACTTCAATAAATCCATAGTTTCTAGGATCAACAAAGACTGTGAATGTAAAACAAATACATACAACTAGGATTTGTCCTGCGAAACATTTTTAGCGTACATCATAAGGAACTTAATTTTTTGAATACTAAAATAGATATTTGTTGGAAGGTCTATGTGGCAGTCGATAGTGCTTAGGAAGGAAAATTAAACTAAACTCTGTATGAAAACAGTTTTCAAAGTAGTCCATCTGTTGATATAAAGCCAAAGGAATAATTTTTCTTCTAAATTAATTCTTAAAGATCCCTAATAAAAGTACTATGAAGAGTTATGATGTCATTTTACCACCCAGACTCTGGTTTTGATAGTTATCTTTGTCGTTTGATTATCAGAATAGAAGCAAATAAAATATTCCAATTAAACAGATATTCACCTACTCAGGGCACTAAAAAATAAAGTGTTGAACTTCTTAATTCATATGGCATAGATTTGGGGTCCTTTTAAAGAGCTTTTTCTTAAATGAATGTTCACCCAGTCAAAACAATAAAGTAATATCCTTTTTCATTCGTGGGCTCAGATTTTCAGAAGTACTTCAACTTGATATTTCTTACAATGAATCCAGTTCTGTATGTGCAAGCTACTTTTCAGATTTTATTTAGTATGTAATTTCATGATTTTTTTGGTGAACCTCAAGAATAAATTTCAGGCAAATTTTATTGTTTCAGAAATATTTCCCTATGGCTTTTCCCAATACAAGCTTTTTGTTCTTGCTAAGACAGCATGTATTGTGTTCCCACAGTCAGTCTCCTAAACGCCTCAAGACTTCATCTATTTGTACTGCTACCTGTGTGGGATTTGAAGCTCTTGCTATACAGATCCTACTTTTAAGTCAGAAGGCATAGGTTGTTTGTATGGCAACACATTATCCTGTTAGATTTCATCCAGTCCCAATTAAGCTACATCTTTTTGACATTCAAATCAGTATATAAAAAGCATAATTTTTCCTTCAATTGCAGCTTTCTTAATAAGATCTCAGAAAATGGTCTTAGATTCCAGTCTTAGTGCTCCTGAAAAGTTCCACTTTTTTCACTAGAAGCTACTTTCTTATCAGAAGTGAAGTCTTAGCAGTTGAAGACGAAATGAAAGCTAAAATTTGTATCCTAGGGGGAAGATTTGTTCCACTACCTCATTCATTTTCAATAAAATGCAAGAGTTTGTGAAGTATTTTAAGTGTATTACATGCTATGCCGGTTTGTTTTGTGCCACACAAGTAACGTGATAAAAGGTAACACAATTTATTATGACAAACTATACAGGTAATTAAAACCAAGTTCAGATCAAATCTATTACTACATTAACTCTCAATTTAAAATTAGAAGAAAATGGACTTCATAGTGTATTATAAATATACCCGACAGCAGACTTTAGAATATACACTCTCTTGAAAGGAAATGTCCTTTCAAAACATTTACGTTATATGACACAGTTAAAGAGTTAATACAGTAATTCTCAGATAACTAAAAGTTCTTATAAAAACAAAATTGCCAACAGAGTAGATATTTTTCATATAGGCCTTTATAGGCTATTAGATTTTTATCATCCAGTTATCTGCACTTTGTCGCGTTTTAAGGAATTCATGATTTGAATTAGGCAGAATCGGTTTCCTTGGATGTTTATGTTTATGTGCATGTAGAAATAGCTTTTCTCCTTTGCTATTCTCTGTTACTAATCTTCTAAGTGAGATGATTAATGAAAGAATTTATACAAACTTTCAGCTTCCCAATTAGGAATTTATTCACTACTCTTTATATGTAACCAAGTCTCAAATATCAGTTACGTGTTGTTGACATCTTTCTGCTCCAAAGTTGGTGTCATATAGATTCTGTATCCATTTGAACTTCAACTAATGGCTATTAGAGATTATTCTTAGTGTTTAGACACAATGGTCATATACAATAGAAAATTAAAATATTTTTGAAGTTTTTCCTGATGACCAAGCTCTTTTTCCCAAAGGATTTTTGCTCCTTAGCTAATTTGCCAAGTCAGATAAATTCTGAGCCAGCACATCTGAGTTTTTTCTAACCTGCTGAGCTCTACAGGCTGGCCCAAAGTATACCTATGGTATGTAGATCTAAGGGAAGGCAACAATATCAACTTGCCTTTCTCTCCAGCATTAGTACTAAGAGTTCTTCCCTTCCTCTTAATGTGACCCACTGAATTTGAAAGCATATTTAATTTCTTGACTACTGACTGGATTCTAGCCAGACAGTTCATTTGAAGGTTTGGGGTAACCTTTTGCCAGGCCCCTTGTTTGCCCCTCCCTATCGAGTTGCTAAAAACCCCGGTACGGGTGTCTGCATTAAGACTGAGACAATGCATAAAGCAAGCATGACAGAGGAAGGTCATATAGAAGACATTGCTCTGTGGAACTGTGATCTGTGAAAGGCAGGGATGTGTGAACTCAAATTTATAGGCTCTCTGTTGAGACATTTCCAGAATATTGCTCATAATACCACCGTACTCTATCAATCATCTTTCTATGGGCTTGTTCTAACTCACTTTTTTTAAATTACAAGAAAAAAAAATATTTACAGCTTTCCATTTGTATTCTTATCATGAACTGAAGCTTCATAAACACTACTTATAAGGTTTATCTTTTTTTCTGTGATTTATTATTTTGTTACTTTTTCTAGTTCAGTTACTGTTCTAAATTTTGCTTATTGTTGAGACATACACATAATATTGCAAAAAACCATCTGAGTTTAACCAAGAGTTGAGGATTTCTTGAATTAGTGCTGTCTGTTCACTCTTAATCAATCTGTTATTAATATGAATTACAATGTCTTTTAAACAATTATCATGTTATTTCCGTAGGACTCTACTTCCTTTAAAACAAGATGGACAGTGCTCTCATAATGCTCATTTTTGTTCCATTTCTTGTCCTACCTTATGTGATATGCAAGTAAAATCACACTATTAAGATGGAATTAGTTTCTATCTGGCTTTTGTACAGATTTTGAAAAGTTTAAGTGCTTTAAGAACATTAATTTATTTATTGTCAAATGTAAGATGAAAAAGAAGTTCTCCATGTAACTAGGGAATTATAACTGGGGAATCAGGGCACTCTCTCATACAGGGTGTCCAAAATGAGAAAGCAAATGCTGGTATTTCCAGCATATTCATGTATCATTATATGGAACTTTGTATTTTTATACTATAGCTTCATTGACTTAATTAGCTGCTGTAGTAGCATATCTGTAAGCAAGATCAATTTTAAAGCTGTGTGCTAGGGAATTAA
Organism: Balearica regulorum gibbericeps; assembly: GCF_011004875.1. Lineage (NCBI taxonomy): Eukaryota > Metazoa > Chordata > Aves > Gruiformes > Gruidae > Balearica > Balearica regulorum. The sequence continues at coordinate 5,808,480 of NC_046194.1, read as the reverse complement.
TGAAGATGCCTCACTTTCCATGAGGAAAATGACCACCTATAGAAAAACCTAAATAAAGGGATTACCTAGCATTATATATGAATTGTGCAACAGAGGCAATTCTAATTTCTATTTTAAAACAACATTCAATTGTTCTGACTATAAGACAATCCTTTTTTTCTTTTGTAACAATGATACATTCACATTCCAGGTTCTTCAGGAACTGAAACAATAAACACATGTACAATGGGTTTGTGTATCATCCACTAATCAGAGTCACTAAATATGAGACACCTAAACCATTATTTTCAGGCAAGGTTTATTCTTATGTTTTAGAAGTTCATTTTTTGCAGCCCTGACCCTTCCGTATGGCTCTTTTTGCTTGGTGAAATTTCTTCATTGTTTTTTCATCGTAGTCATGTTCAACTTCCAGCATTAGTTTTGGAGATTTTCAACGTAGTGCTCAGACTTTGCTGCACAGCCCAGAGAACCTTGCTCAGGATAACAGTTTACTGCTACCACATCAACCAGCCCAGTATAGGAGGGAACACTTTACTGAAAGATTTCAGATATGTCCCGTAAAATAAGAATAGTTAATTTGTGTGTCCTGTTCCAATGGACTGCTTCATACATGCCACTTCTCCCTACCTTTGCCTGTCTTTTCGTTCATTCTCTTCATCTAGCCAGAGGTTTTTTCCTAGACTCGTTTTTAGCTGTCTCAGTCCCTCTCTATCTAGAAACAAGGCATTCCAGCCCAGTGTCCTTGCTCAGTCCTTCCCAACTGTCCCTCTCAGTCTGGGTGATAAGCAATCGAAGTGACATAGAAGTGATATTTCACATCTTCCCATACTGTCGGGGTACTTTTACTTTTTTTCCATTGACTAGCAGCATCCTGAATTCCAATGATTTTTTCTGCTGAATTCAGTGATGTGACTATATCGACCCCTCTTCAGCTGCGGCTTCATTATTGCATAAGTACAATCCGCCTGGGATGTATAAAATTTCCTTATGGCAGCTTAGATTTCCTTTAAAATTATCCAGAAAATTATGGCTCTACCTGCAGCTAATATAAGCAAATAAATAGGTGATGTAAAAGCTTAAAAATACTGTTTGGTACGTGATTTCTCAAGTTAATTAAGAATCATTTCAGCATGAGGAGCAATTGATAGTGCAGTAGGTCACAGTGGCTCTACGATTCTGGTTATAATACTTATTTCCCAAGCTTTCTTCACACATCGCAGTGACTCAAAAAAATTTCCCAAACATACATTTCTTCATTCAAGCATGGATTTAATTTTTATGGAGGCTCTTTTAAGGCCTGCGGTGGTGACTGGGTCGGGTGGATGGTTGGCAGCCTGTGCTCGATGCCAGCGCTGGGAGCGGGTGGCCAGCGGAGGGGAGCTGCCCGCCTTGCCTGGTCGCCATGCTCAGGCCTGTGCCCCTGCGCCTCCCTGAGCAACCTTTGGCCTTGGCAGGGGTCCCTGATACCAGCCATGACTTCCCAGCGTCCCGGCAGGCATCTCCGGGGATGCGGGAGGCCCTGGGCCCTGGCCCACGGCAGGTGCTGGGCCTGCGCCCCCTCGGTGAGGGCATGGCTGCCCCGCGGACCACAGCCCTGCTGCTCCCTGCGAGTGTCGTGTTTTAAGATGAGATAAAGGTTTTTCATTTAATGAGTCACAAATGTTACTTTCTTTCATTTTGAACGCTCTCTCCCACATGGAGAATGCCTGTGCCCAGCTCTCTGACAGGAGGTGGCGGGGAGCAGCAAGGACCCTCACACAACCAAAGGCCCCCATCCTGGGGGTGGAGGAGGGGGCTGGGATTTGCATGGGGCTGACTGGCCTGCAAAGAGTGAGGGAACAGCTTCAGCCTGCCTCATCTCTTCCCGCTGCTTATGAAATATAATACAATAAATTTAAAGGGTGTTGAGCCATGGTTTCTATTAAATACAATGGAAACAAGGGAAAGAACAATTTCAGTGAAAAATACGTCCATAAGTAATTCCCTAGGGACTTGCTGTGGTCTGGGGATTAGGTTTGGGATTATTTGCAGAATTCAGCAGTGACTTATTGTGTAATTTTTGGTAAACCATTTAAGCTTGGAATTTTAAATTTTCTATTGAGAAATGAGGTTGATGGTTTTCTGTCACGTACATTAGAATTTGTAAAGCGTGCCGTGTCTTTTCTGCTCTACATTAAACCAGCTTGTCCTCTCCTGGTGGTTGGCTTTCTGTTTCTTTATATGTTTTTTAAAACTATATAATTTCTTTTCTGGTCAAATTGCTCATGAAAAATAAATGCTGTCCTATCTTCTTACCATAGAACAGGATTAACTCATATATATGTATGTGTTTGTGTGTGTGTAGGTGTATTCAAACCAAAAAGATATATATATATATATCTTTTGATTGAATATATGGAAAAGGAACCTACAGAAACAATAAAAATGAATCCCCCAGGAAAATGAAGAGAGAGATGGGAGAAAAGAGGAACTCAGCCAGTTGGTCTTGATTTACCAGTTGCTGATACCACTTCTGTCTAGAAACATCTGGGGTGTGTGTACCGACTCTCTGAATGGTGCGGGGGTTTTGTTCCCTTTTTGTGGATGCTTCTTATTTCTTTGTTTCTTGGTCATTCATCAAGTAAATACATGACCTTCCAGTAATCTTCATCTTATTCTAAGAATAGAACATCTGTATAAAGCCCGATTTGTCTCGCCTTCCTAGTTGATCATTTCCAGAGTAGTGGGAGCATTTCTGCTGCTGTTACTCACCACTCTCAATCTAGAATTATATGCTACTGGATACCCATTCAGAAACTTGTACCTATAGTGGAGATACCATTTGATGTAGCTGTAAAACATTTTGCAAAACCTCCATCCACTAGGTGTGTAGCTTTCTAAGTTGTGCAGCCTCCTATAAAATAAAGTACAGAAGTAATGGCTGCTGTCATAGCACGTTTGTTCATAGCAACTCACCACACAGTCCTCTTGGGTGCAGAAAATGAAATAGTTTCTTGTTTACCTAGGCTAAATGAATAATTCATTACTATTTTACATGTCTTGTCATGGCAAGTCTACAAATGTCGTGGTGGGTGAACTTAACCATGTTTGTGTTGTACTACTTACTACTAAGTTAACTTTTATGTAACAGGTGTTAGTGTTCACTTCGTGCTTGGGTCTCACCTACATAGCAGGAAAAGCTTTAATTTATTTCTTGAGTTGAATGAATAATTCATCAGTATTTTTGCATGTCTTCTTGGTGTCAGTCCACAAACATCATGCTGGAGGAATTTAACATTTGTCTTATGCTATTTACTACTACATTACCCTCCAAGTATCAGATGTCACTGTTCACCTCTCTGTTGAGTATCAGCTGTCTACCAGGAAATACTTTGAATTTACTGTGGCACTATTGCTGAGCAGCTGGAAAATAATTTTTCTAACATGTGGCAGAACAAATTATTGCACAGGAGGGGGTTAATGGAATTGTCTGCCAGAGGAATAAATAATTGAAGGGACATGGATCTACTTATTAGCTTGAATAGAGGCTTGATGTCCTAAATTATACCTTGTTAGAGGTAGGGAGCTTATACTTTGTTTCAACAGGAGCTGACTTAAGGAAACAGCGTCAGTATACCTGATATTTTTGTCTGTCATATATATCCTAAGAAGTTGAAAAACTGGAAGTTGTAGTAATTCTCACATACAATTAAGATACTATTATTTTTCTCTATTAAAAGTTTTCTCTGTTGCAGTGACACAACAGAGTCAGAAGGGCTGAGCCATCTTTAAAAACAAAGCTACACATGTTTTATATTGGTCTGGCTAATACTGCTATTAATGACAGGACTCCATGAAATTTAAATGGCTTGCTGGGTTCTTTTCATGATTTTTTTTCTATACATTATTTTTTTAATGAAGCTATTTATGTGATACAGCACATGTAGTTGCTGTTTTTGTGTTAAAAGCTTAAAGTAAACTACGTCTTGCAGTATGAAATTGTATTTTTTTCTGGAGTCTTTTGTCATAAAGACATGGTTACTTAAAATTTTTATTTCTATTTACATTTTTTTTAACATAGAAACAGAGGTTAAGGCTGACTGCTTAGAAGAATACTTTTTACTTTCTGACTTTATTGTAAGCATTTCATAGTAGTACTTACAAAGATAGCCTTATATGACTTTGAACTAGGAAGAAAAAAGCATTTTTTTAAAATTAAAGTTTTGTGATTTTTTTTTTTTTTTAAATTGAATGTATTTGCAATCTAGCAGAACAGATATAAGGCAAGGTATAGAAATTGCTAAACATATTTAGAGAGTAATTGGGTTGCAAAATTATTATAGGCTAACATATGGGCAAGAGGGCTGGATATTTAACAGTAAAACAAATAACCCCTTGAAAATATGTGCACCTTCAGACACTAAAAGAATTTCCAAAATCTTCCTGTAAGTAAATTAAAATACAGGTTGCAGACTTCCAAAATCATCTTATGTAAAAACCGATTTTGGTTACTGGTGATTTTACTGAAGCCTTATGTTCTTCGTTCAATCACCTTGCAGTGCCAGCCTAAAGTTAATCCTGGGATTCTGATGCAGGGCTGCTCTGCAGCAGAATTACCCATAATTGCCTCAATTCCTGCTGACTGGTTATTTTTGCACCAGTGACTCAAATTAGGCACAGCTGGCCCTAGCAAGTTGGAGTTTAATAACAGCCAATTGTCAGAAACTAGCTGACGGTCAATGTTTTTGTCTCAAAGGGGTGAGAGGAACAGTGACAGTTCTCCCCGCTCTCCCTCCCCTGCCCCCGAAGAAGTAGGTATCTACTTTCTGAAGCTGAAGAAACAATAAGTTGAGTAAGCTTATTCCTGTGGGGAAATGTACTTTTTCTGCTTCTGAACAGTTGCCATAATATTGAGATGTCTATGCTAACCGCATGAATATTTGATGGGTGTTAACAGCAAAGTACAAAAAAGATGTCATTCATTTTTGTGCATAGGCATTGTACATTGACCCAATGAAACTGAAAAAATAACATTAGGTTTAATCTGAGAACTTCTTACTGGAGGGATTGGTCACTCAGCAGTGAAAGCTTTGCTTTTGAAGTGAGACTGACAGTGGTTGCCCAGGTACTGTGCTAGCCCTTTCATACAGCTGTTGGTTGATTTTACCACAAATTGGTAAAATATTGAAATAGCAGTGCATAAATCAATCAGAGGGGATTCTTACTGCTGAACAGGCAGCTGTCTGTCTGTGGATCTTGCTGTCACTTCTGGTTGCTGTGGCAAGCAGCAATGCTGTGATTTTCATTTTGCATGAGATGGTGTCTGATGCTCTTTTTCTTGCTAGAGATGGGAATGTCTTTTGTGGCAAACTTGGCAGGACCACTTTTTCTAAGAATTTGTAGTGAAAATTACAGCTCTGTCAATAACAAACCAAAAGTATTTTGAGAAATCAGCTGCTGAGTAAATCCATGGATTTATGATGCATAGTTGCAAGGCAGTGCTTCAGTTGCATTTGGTTCTAATGAAGTGTACAAGCTTTTGCAAAATTCCCTATTTAAATTCTTGCTGGCTATCTGGTAACAGAGTGTGCATGCTTGTCCCTGCATATGAGAATCTTAGATCCATTAATGTGTTTGCTTCAGTGCTCACCTGTCCAATTAATGTGAAAGAATCCCTTGCAGTTAATTAATGTTGCATCAAACAAGATCACCGATGACAAAAACCAAATACCAAAGTTAGTCAAAGTGGAAATGCTGATTTTCATTCACTATCTTAAAACTATCTTTGAATGGTAACGGTCTGCAGTCAAAAGCAATGTGTAATGCAAACAGGCACATGTAAAATAGTGTTAAATATTCGCTACCAGAATATTTAGTGAATCTAAAGATATTTGCTGCTTATGTCTGTCTTCATTATCTTGTGAAACCTTTAAAAATCACAAATGCCAGCACAGAGACATTATATGAAGACATCCCCAAGGGTAAGTTGAATAAAAATTCCCTAGAGCCTATAAATCTATTTGAAGGTGATAACCTAATCACTAGTATGCCTGTCAAATCTCAAGGAAAGTGATAAGTAAAACAGTAATTCTATGAAATATGGACTTTTACTTATCTGTCTTGACCTTTCCTTCTGCTCTTTAACCTTTCTGCCCTTCAAGTCTCAAAAAAATTGTTGCGTACAAAGAATAATATAATACAGACTTCTACTTGGTAAGCTGGAGATGTTGAGCACTTCAATACTGCATTGAATCTTTCACCTACTGAGGATCTGTTTGGAAGCCAACATAATAAAATGAGCATAATGCGGTTGTATTCAATTGACCATTTGTCCTTTTGTGAAAAGAAAGGTTCCATGGGACAACAGGCCCTATATGATACTTTGAAGCTAAGTTTTGGAAGTAACGTGGCCAAAAAAAGTTAGCTAAGGGTGTACTAAGGTCTGTACTGCCCTAGTTAGCTGCTTTCAACATTGAAACTAGGTCATTCCTCTGTATTACTCAAGTATTTCTGAGTTGCAATTCAGACAGCAATACAGAGAAACTCAAAGAACTGAGCAATAAACAATTGAATCAAGGTCAGAACAATGAGTTAGTTTGTATCACCTTTCTTTAATCAGTGTTGGTCCAGAACCTCTGGTGACCTGAGTGGATACCAGCTGTCAATGTAAAAGCTTGACCAGCTCCCTTTAATGAGAACCCTTGTTTTTCACAGATACGCTTAATAAACATTCCGATTAAATTCATGGGCCAATCAGGTATCCTAAATGATTGAAAGGATGATTAAATTTTAAAATTACCAAAGTGTCTGAGGGACTAAAATATACCTGCAGTCTTTAATGATATGACAGTTTTATACAAAACTGACAATGAAAATCAAGAAATTGCAGAGCATATTCAACACAAATGTATTAATGGGAAGAACAAAAAGCCTAGATTTTTATTTTGCATTAATTTCTACTTAGTCAATAAACCAGCAAATATTAATGCTTGCATGAGCAGTATTTCACATATAGGAAATGATCATATTTACTTCATTTAAGCTCTCTAATCAAAGTAATAGTTTGAAGAGTCATACTATGACGTTTACAGATTCCCTTCACTATAGTCATGCTATTAATGCAGCAGGTGTAGTCATATAAAGAAAAAGATGCACATAGGCTTTTAGAAACAGAGACTCTATATGAAAACTAATAAATGGATTAACAATTTCACTTTTAGCTGCTACTCAGCCTTGACTGAGTATATAAAGTATATATACACCCATATATGAGCATATAAAATATTTCTTGAGCCATAAGTAATATGAAATCAGGAAAAAAAAATCAGTTAAATATCCAGAATTTTTGTGTGCTACAAAATGACAGTGAAGTACATAGTTCTCATGAAAACAAATTTTCCCCTCCTGTTATATATTTCCAGCTGAGCCACATATTTTGTTTGATTCTTCCACTCCCACACACAATTTGCAAATACCATGTATGAAACAAATAAAATATTTGGGGAGCAGGACAGGACTGTAAACTTCTCAAGTTGTTCTGAAAATTATAACTTAAAAGTTAAGGTGACAATTTGGTTCCTTCAGGAGCATACATTGCGTGGGGCTGAAATCCTGTAACTGATGTTAAACAATCAGCTTTCTTCATATCATTTGTTTCTTCCCTTTTCAGCTAGCTAATCAAATTCCTGCTAGCTCTCATATGCAAATTCCTTGGGCTATTTCGTATATGTGTTTGTACTGTTGAATTTGTTTGCATAGGCCTTTGTCTTACAGAACTCCCTTTTTTTTACTCACTCATCGCTGCTCATCATGTTTTCTTTATTCAAAAAGAAAGCATGTAGTGGAAGCTGGCCTCAGATACCTTCCATGAGTTTTTTTCTATGAGCCTGTCCAATCTCTCTTAGAAGCCCATAAGAAATATCTTGGTTTATCTGGGTTTTTCTTTATTTGGCAAGGGCAGAGTGAAGAGGGATGTATATGTGTACATCTGTATATGTATTAGGGAATGATTAACTAATATTCATATTAGAACAGTACCTGAATTATTTAAAATAAATATTTAATAATTATTTAAAATATATTTGTAGATAGCTTTCTGGTTTCTGCCTGGGATGTTAATAAGGTGTGCTCTACAATGATTTGTTCTTGTTAGGCTTCCTGTGGGATTGTGAAGATATTGGAGAACAGAATAAGATGCTGCAGTGCATTTCAATTTCTACATGCTTACCTGAACTTGAACTTCCAGTTATATATTTTAATGTGCTACTATTTACATGCTCATAATGACATAATTGGTCTATGAAAGCTGTGTTTCCTATTTTGTGCATTATGTGAGGCAATGCAGTCTGCACCTGTTAAAATGGGTGATTGAGGGAGATCACTGGGTGAAGTCTAGAAAAACATGTTTTTAAGCCCCTTGTCCTGGGCTTATTTTCCCCTCTTCATATGGCTAATCTTTTTCTTGCTTGAGAATGCCTCTAGGCCCTCAAGACAGATTTCAATGTTTAGCTTATTTTCATTTTTGGTAGGCTTCATTCTGTGAGTGGTGAAATAAACTCTGCTGTTTGTATTACCATTTTATCAGCAGCAGCTTTCAAACTATTCAGTCCTCTGCTTATTTTTGTGGTACCAGTCTTTGGAATACTAAGTCAAGATATACTGTTACTGACAGTTCTTATTTTGTCTGTTGATTTGTATTTTTTTTTTTCCAATTCACATAATATTTAGAAAATTTAACACTAGAAGAGACCAGCTATGATCACATAGTCTGACTTCCTGCTTTACCTGATTATAGAGTTTGACCTACACCAAATCTCAAACTTTCCTGGCTAAGCCCAGCCAGCTCTTCGAAAGGCACGAAAAGTAAGCTTTAAGGTAAGTCATAGCTGATAAATTTTGTATAGGACACAAAAATAATGAGGCCTTTGGAATTTCCTGCTGAGGTTGCAATCAGCTGGATATAAACCACATGTGGGGGAAGGAGGGTCCTCAGGGCACTTTAGCTGGTTTTCCTGCATCAGCTTCTTGAGGGCCAGCCTTACTCAATTTTTCCTGACCAGTTGAAGACTTACTTTTGAGTCTGGCTGGTGTTTGTTACCCTGCCAGGTAAGAAAAGCAGTCTTATCTCTGGCTTTTAGCTTCTCAGTGTGCTTTGTTTATGGCTGCTTTCCTTCATCTCCCTCCTTGTTCCTGTCTACCTGATTATGTATACTGTCCATTTAACTCAGCTATAGCCCTGTATTACACTTAGTGGAAAAATTCCATGTATTGTCTGATACGGGACTCTGTTGTAGGATCATCTTCTGTTGGAGTTAGGTACTGACTGTATCTTTAGGGTTTTTTAATTACTTCAGAGGTCTTTAATCAGGAGACTGAGGTTAAGCTTTTGCTAAAATGAGTTTCTGGCCATGGGAATTCTTTATGTCCAATTATTTCTATCATACTACACAGTCATTCACAAGTGGCTATTCTAGCCCTCCTTATTCATGTTGGATACATGGAACACTCCATATAGTTTCGGTAAATGTGGGCTTGTATGTTTTATGTGCTTTAACTCTTAGTAAAAAACCTCAGAAGAGTAAACTTACTTGAGAGGAGCAGATTCCAAAGTAGCTTCCGTGAGGTTCCAGACTTGCTTCAAAATGTCAGATGGTTTTCCATTTCACAGAAAAAGAACAAACTTCTTTTTTTCCTGACAAAGTAGAAATTATATACTTGATATTTTCCCTGAAAGGTACAGAAGGTGAATAGTTCAGCAGTTATGTTAAAAGACCTCATTAGGCAAGCTAATTAAATGTGGCTGGAGCAGAGAGCTTTCTATTTCTGGTGCAGAAGTTGACTTCTAGTTGACTTATCTTGAAGATGTTTCTGTATGCCTTTTTACGTGCCAGAAACTTTTAACTAGCCACCAAAAGAACTACAGTATCATTATGGAAGCATACCTATTTCAGAAGTATACTGGTTTGTTTTTAAAATGTTAATTTTATTGTCTTTCATATTTTATTTAGTTTTTCTGGTGACAATCTTATTCAGTGCCATCTGCTCTTCAGCTTGATTTTTCTCTATTTTGTTGCTGTCTTTAGGCTGTACTAGCAAGAGCCTAAGTTTTTTACATCTTTCTAAGATACCAGGTCCACCCGTGATGATGCATATTGCAAATAAACAACATTTACTTGATCTGCTATTATTACTGCAAACAGAAGCACCCATAGAGACTCATAAAGAAATCAAGCATTTCTCTAGACACTGCCTTTGGACAGTTAAGATCTAGCTTTTCAACAAGAGACCTTGTTTACCTAAATTTATACAGAAGTACTATCTCTTAATGAACATATTTCGAAGATACTCTCCTGGATTTTATTAAGTTACGGAAAATCCAAATGACATGTGATTATTATATTCTTTGGCATTATAGATTGGAAAATGCATTTATCAAGTATTTAAGGCCATCTGAGCCATCCACCCATCCAGATGGAGGATATTCCTTGTTGCCAGAGCTATAATATAACAACAGGATTATTGCACTAGCATGTGGGGGTTTTTTTCTGAAGCGCAAGCTTTTTTCCTCTTAGTTGTGATTTCTGATTGCCAAGGCCTGTTGCAACAGCAGAGAAGCATCTTCTTAACACTATACTGCTTTATCTACCTAATTGTGTTTAGGTTTGTAAGGACAAACCAGATTGTAATTAACTTCCAGGAATAAAAGATGTTTTATAATTTCTAGTAGCTGAATAAGGGCAAGCCTTATCATGGTACCTCTTGCAAACAGGCAGCCGAAAGTCCAAGAGTCAGAGCTACACCTCCTAAAGTAGTGTCCTGGAGACTCCCTTTGCCGCCCCCCCCCCCCCCCCCCCCCCTCAGATAGCTACATACTTCATGGATTTGGAAATGCAGCAATGAGGCATCCAAAGACTGACAACAGAAGCCTACCTGAAACACAGTGTATGCTGGTTAATGATTTTTATCCATGTTCTGTAGGTGCTTAGGAAGAGGTAATCAGTAGATGCTACGTTTGTGGGGCATTTTGACTCTGTGCAATATATTGTGTCTGAAACCAAGTAATTCTTCACCCAAGTAATGCAATTCATGCAGAAATAAATGTGTCTGTCTATTGCACAAGTTAATCATAGAATTGTTTAGGTTGGAAAAGACCTTTAAGATCGTCGAGTCCAACCGTTAACCTAGCACTGCCAAGTCCACCACTAAACCATATCCCAAAGCAGTGTGTCAACACATCTTTTAAGTACCTGCAGGGATGGTGACTCAACCACTTCCCTGGGCAGCCTGTTCCAGTGCTTGACAACCCTTTTGATGAAGAAATTTTTTTAATATTCAATCTAAATGTCCCCTCGTGCAACTTGAGGCCATTTCCTTTTGTCCTGTCACTTGTTACTGGGAAAAGAGACTGACACCCATGTCACTACAACCTCCTTTCAGGTGACTTTCATGTATTTAATTGTAGGTTTTGCCATAGACCAAATTTATTGTCTTTTCAGTGTTTGGGATTTTCAGGTTTTGAAAGTTTTGCAGACTTTTTTTTTTTAATTGCTGATCTGCTTTAGCTTTCTCTATTTTGCATTATCTGTGATATTGGCAGTGCAAAACTAAGTGCAATTTAACCATTTCTTCAAATCTGGAACCAAAAACAAAACTAAAAGGCTTAACTTATGACAAGAAAATGTTTCTGCAAACTGTAAAAAGACCCACTTTCCAGAGTTTGCATGAATCTTCAGTGTTTTTTTTAAATACTAATTATTATTTTTTAACTGGAAAGCGTAGAAAATAGATATTTTTTTTATAAAAGTGCTGCTTAAAAGGGATTTTCTCTCCTCTCTCTAGAGTTCTGTACTTCCAAACTTGAAGTCTGGCTTATATGACCTTTTAAAATAAGTGTGAATGACATTGAAGCAAAATCACAATAAAGTAAAATATTTCTATTTATTTGGCAGTATGAATTATTTCCACTTACTTACAAATCTGTTTGCATCCTGTAACGATGTTAACATGTTTTTGAAGAGTTTAGAAAACCATAAAAGCACAACTTTTGATCATTTTAGCTTATGTAATTAGGATATTATCCACTAAGATACTTTTGCACTTTTTTTTATCATTGAGGTGATGTAAGCGATGCAAGATTTTGCTTAGTACTTTACAGTTAACATTGACATTAATATTCTGGATTTTGAAAGCATATTGAGGTCACTTATTGCCCTGGCTTTTTCTAGGATTTATCTGTCTGCCAGCATGGTGTGGGAGTTGTGCTGGAAGACTTTCTGAATTGAGTCAAGCTTGGTTTTTATCACAAAATTTGAGTTGTTCATGAAATTAATTGCAAACTATTTAACTGCCATAATTTTTAGGATAAGGGAAGACTTTTAAACTGTAATGTCCTTAATAGTAGGTAATTAATAAGCAGATAAATTGGGAAGAAAAAATTTAGTTCTGTTTTTAACCGATTCACTTTTAGTCCTTCTCTATCAGTGTTCCAGAAAAAGCATTAAGAAGGTGAAACGATTTCCTGTAATGCAGGAGAAGATGGGAAGATTCTTAATAAAAATATAAGCAGTTATCAATGTTTAATTCTTCAGCAAATTTATTAAAAGTGCTATTACCAGCATATCCATTGGCAGGATGAGTTGCATCATCAAGTTTATGATGTTTTTAATGTTTGTTACAATTAACCAATGCCATGAAAGAAACCAAAACTCTTTGGTTGGTTAGTTTGGATGAATTAGTGTTCCTCCAGATCAACAAAGCTCCTGAACTACACTGCACAATTACAGGCAATGAGCTTTAGCACAAGAAAAACGAATGGCTGGGAAGAGGAGGGAGAGAAGATGTCCATTTTTAGCAGGAGCCTAAAGTTGGAATGGACAAAGCTTAGGGTGAAACTGCAGTCCTAAGTAACTGTATCCTCCTTTACTCACACAGTAGCATCCACATTCCATGAAGTGGCTGCTGATCCTCACAGATTGTTTTCTGCCTTGTTATATCCATGTGGCAGACTGAATTGGGCCACCCGTACTGGTATTTCAGCAGTGTGCATTTAAGATAAGGCAAGATGTAGCTGTGGCAAGATGGCACAGTCCTTGTCTGTCACTTCTGTACTCCAGTTAATGTGTATTGGAAGCAGAACAACCTGTACGCCTTGGAGCTCTGCTTTCTTTTGCAAAGGATAAGGAAGTGGGGATCATGGAAGAGATAATGATCAACGTTCTTCCTTGTCCATGCTCGTTCTTAAAATAAAATTGTTAAAATTGTAGCAGGGACTTAGAATGTGCATGCATTCATCTCTCAGGTCTTTCAGGAAGCATTAATCTTGGCAGAAATGCTTCAAACTTGTTCCCAAATGGAAGAAGCTGAAAGCTTCGCGTGGGATCATAGGAACACTGCTGGGAACCTTCTGAGCAGTTCACTGAAAACCACTTGCTTCAGGCCTGGACATTTTCAACCTCTGCACCTTCATATATTATATTGTCTGTTGTGGTGCTTGAGGGGAAACGTTGTTGTCATTGATGCCAGGGCCTTCAAGTAATAGGTTTCTCACTGTCTGCTTCAGCTCAGGAGAAATATACTGTTCTATACAATCTGCACAGAGGACACTGCACTTGGAACTGTCCTCAGACATGATAACTTTAAGGTTTTAGAACAAGACTGTTTGCATCACCTATTTTCCCATTTAGGGAAAAACTTAAAAATACCAGTACAACAGTATTTACAATTCTGGCTGTTTCTCCCAAAGTTTAAGGAAAATTTGCTATGACAATCTGAAGGTTTCTGATCAAATTAATGAAAGAGCTAATTCTGGATTAAAGGAGCAGGTAATGTAAAGCTCTCAATGTACACTGATGATTTATTGTTCAATGTCAGTGATGACTGTCAGATACAGGGAGTAGCTTTAAGGTTGCTGGGGTCCCTTTCACCATCTTTATTACCTAGCAGTGGCCTTAGTGACTCATAATACAGATTGGTCCAAGTCCAGATGTTGTTCCCAGCTGGGAGCTCTAGGGAAAGTGTGTTACAATAAGGCAAACCTTTAATGATACTTTCCTTGTGTATTCCATACTGACTCTGATTTCTGCTCTTGTACCGTTCTTGTGCTTAACGAGTGATAAAACATGATGATGAATGCTGAACTCTGACAAACTTTTGTTCCACGCATTTGTGTAACTGCTTCCTGGATCCATACTGCTGTTTTCACCTTTTTAAACTGTAATCACTATTAACAAAAGGAAGTTGATGCTTCCGTGATACTGGACTAGCTCAGAATTTGACCTGCTGTGTTTCTTCACAGTGTAACGTTATCGGGTTGTAAAGCATCGAATGTGATTATTTATAGATTGTGTGTTTGCTTGCAATACAAAGATAATTTGATACTTCTTACTATGTTCTCTCCCTGAATTGTTTCATAAAAATACAAATTTGTCACATGTGCCCATTTATATAATCAGATGTTGGTACCTTTCTTGTTCAGTTTTTAAGCAGTCTGTCTCCTCTGAGTTCTGCTACATTTTCTGTACAAGTGGCATGTTGCATATTTTGCTTCTTGCAGCTTGCTGTTTCACTGTCGGTTTCTAAATTTCATGAGGTCAAAACTGAAATTACATAGAAAGAATAGAATATGTTCCTTTGATCAGCTGGAAACACTTTATAAAACCAAGAAGTCCATTTTTTTTTTTGTGCGGGTAGAAACAGGGACAGTGTATGTAACCAATCATTTCATTTAGAGATTCATTATACTTCTGAAGATGAGTGAAATTTCTAGAAAAAATAGAATTTGAAATAAAAATGTACAGTACTGGAAATATCAGAAATTATAACTTTGATTTAGACACCTCAGGTTAAGTGTATAGTGGGTTTGGTGATTATTTCTTGGACTTTTAATGTATTTTTATTCCAATTCCTCTTTTGAAAAAGGCACCTTTTTGTAGAAAAGCAAACTCCAATATCAAACCCCAAAAGTTTTCCTTGAGTCATTCAAATACTTTTTTTTAGCAAAGTTAAAGGTTGTACATCCTTGGATAAGCATCTGGTTTTACAGTGCAAACAATGATAAAGAAAGCAAAAGCTGGAATAAATCCAATGACATAACATACAAAACGTCATGGTAGCAAAAAAAGTTCTAAACCTTCAGAAGCTCTAGTGCTAATTTGATCCCTTTGTGAAGAATACTTTAATAGGAAGCTTCAGACTCTGAGAAATCGAGTGACTAAGTGTGAAACTGTTTTTTTTTTTATTTATTTGAAGTACTTCATCAAGTGTAACCAGGCATAGGTATGGTATCTTTTGAACTGTCATTTAGAGAAAAAAAAAAAAAAAAAAAAAGCACTTTGTTACTGTAAAGTTCTACTCCAAATGCTGTTTTTTCTTACTGAATACATGAGAACATGGGGGCTCCACTTGGGGCAGGGAAGTTTCACCCCTTTTCTTGACATGATAAACTGCATCTCATCTGATCACAGAATGTGGCCAGTTTGCTTAAAGAGCAAAGTGGTTTCCTGTCTTTGTTGGTATTTTGGTGTTGTGTAGAACAAATACAGATACAATAACACGCAGAGCAGAATGTTTTAGGCTGTTGGTTTGGTTTTTGGGGGTTTGTTTGTTTGTTCTTTAATGCAACTCTATCTATAAGGGTTTTTCATAGAAGGCTGGTTTAGTTTTTGTTTCAAGCCTGGAAATTTTTTCTCAATAATACTTTTTTTTAATACATTCTTAATCTCTACAGTGAAAGTATTAAAAAAAAAAAAAAAACCCAAAAAAACAAACAAAAAAAACCCAAACAGAACCAGAGGAAAACAAACTGGATATTTTCTATTTAGAAGCTTTGTTTGAAGAGTAAGCTGCTTGACTTTAACTGAAATGATAATATCCCTTGAACAGTTTTTAATAAAGGAATTTGGAACAAAAACAATGTTGCTAAATCACTATTAAAAACAAGACAATGCAAACTGTTTGTGATTGTTTCCAGATTCAGTAGCACTTAGCAGTTACGTATGTTCTGTCTTTAATTACATATCCCAGTAGGTGTGACTTTTATACCCAAGGTAAGGATTTATTTTAACATGTTTTAGGGTGCTCACTCTTCTAAAAGGTGTTCTGAAGGAAAGCTTTTATCGATGCTTCAGTCAATTCCAGAAAAATAATTGGGGACTAATGAGAAGTAGATACTAAGATATTTCTGAATGTTTAGTCCTTTACTTTTTATGGCTGTCATCAGAAGTTACCCCACTAACCAAGTTGTCCATCTTTACTAATTACCTTTTAACCTGAAACCAGAAGAAATTAGCAACTTCTATTCGAGGCATGCCTAATGGCATAGGTGGGATTGCTGATTTTAGTTCAGTAAGCCTCAATAAAATGCTTCAGCTGGCTTTGAGATCCAAGTGAAAAAACAATCTCATTTAGTAGTTGTAAAGACAACAATAGATTCTTGAAAAGAATGAATACTCAAATGTGTGCACACTAGTCTAAGTATGGCAGGAATTTCACAGCCACAAAACACAGAAAGTCTTTGTTCTTAAGAATTCTTCATATGTTTCAGTTTAGGACAAACATTGTTATTTATCCATACCGCAATTGATTTAAAATCTTTAGCTTAAGGGTTTGTGTCTTGTATAGTGCACAGTACAGTAGGGCATGATCAGAGCGAATCTGCATAATGATGAAAAAAAATAATTTTAGAATTATTTATAATTTAGAACAAAGCTTCTTCCCTAAGATTGCCACCTTGGGGAGGAAAGGGGGAAGAGAGGAGATGTTAAAAAAAAAAGAAAAAAAGGGGCAAATTTCATACTTTGCACAAACGGCATTGGATAAGTTTCATGAAAATTTCAGGAGTGTTGTAAGGGGATTCTCTTTTCCCACTCATACATATATACATATGTGAAAGCTTGGCTATTATACCATGTTAGCTTTCATTTTATAAGCACCAGAAAAGCTATAGTAGTTGTCTCTATGGTGGCGGCAATGACTATTAATGTTATCTTTTGTGATTTCATCTTCTCATAATGTCTGAGAGCTCTGCTTTAAACTAGCAGTCTGTGATTGTGACTGGTGAGATAACAATTTCAGTGAGATAGAGAAACCTCACGCCACTATGTGTGACAAATTGCAATGACAAGGCTGTGTTGATAGCAGCTTATGATGTGAAATGAAATCACAACCACAATACCATAAAGATGTGTGCTTAGGGCATCTTTACAGAGCTCAAAGTGAAAGAAGATATGGTCAAAATGTCTAGTACACCCTGTGTTCCTTCCCTGCACTTCTTTTTATTGCTAGAGCTGGCCAGTGCTGTTCAATAAAAATATTTCATGCATT
The DNA here is from genome assembly GCF_011004875.1 of Balearica regulorum gibbericeps. Classification (NCBI taxonomy): domain Eukaryota; kingdom Metazoa; phylum Chordata; class Aves; order Gruiformes; family Gruidae; genus Balearica; species Balearica regulorum. The sequence goes on along the minus strand of NC_046194.1, from coordinate 5,791,182 downwards.
TCCTTTTTTTTTTTTTTTTTTGCTTTGCTGTGTATCTTTATCCCAGCTCCCATGTAATGGATACAGTCAGCATTTGAAAATTAGCTAAATTCATTATACAACTATAATATTTGTCAGAGTGTACAAGTTCTTTGATTCATTCAATTGGCTGAATGATCCGTTTGCAAAATTGACAACAGGAAAGGGTAAGTTACTGAGCAGTTCCAGAATGCACTCCATGAAACCTCAGGGCTTTGCACCAAATTCTTTATTTGTATTAGCTATTTATACTGCTGACAAAGTACAACCTGGCAGTAGAAGCAACTATGTTTGCGAATCTGTTCTGGATATCAAGTGTAAAATTCTGTTGCCTAAATATCGAAATCTGAAGCCATTTTTTTATATTATAGGCGTTTAAGACAGCTTTGTGGGTCTAGCAGGTATGAGATGGGATGGATGGGACACCGGTGCCTGTCTGGAGCAGCAGCTGGAGGCTACGTATAAGCATGTGAAATGGCACAATAAATCTATAGTTAAGCAATTTAATTATTGACTAGTGACCTTTATGGCAGCTGAAATTTAGGGTTCTAGTGGGGGGGTGGGGGGTGTCCAGGAATGACAGGAAACAGCCATTGCAAAACTGAAAAATAGTAGGATTCAAAACATATAACTTTTAACAATCTCAATTATTATTAAGCACAAAGGGGGAAAAGAGTGTCTCCAAATCAGGACAAAAATATGGAGGTGATATCCTTTCAGTACAGAGAGATGTGCATTCAGAGCACAGTTGCAGAGATTCTTGAAATCATTTTAGTTTCCTGATATGATCTGCTAAACAAATTGCCATTGAAGAGATGAGTTTTCACCCTTCTGAATAAATAACCGGATCCATAATCAAATGGAGGGGGAAGGAGAGGGAGGAAGAAAGCTAGGAAACTATTTCCAAATCAGTCTCTTTCAGAAATAATTGTTGTAATAATTATTTCATTTATTTTATTTTATATATTGTGTATTAATTTTGTTTTATTCTTTTTAGCATTACTATTCTTGTTAACTACCATTTAAAGGATAATTGTCAATTATGGCTTTTGCAGTTGCTGTAGATGATGGTTTGCTTGCTGAGATTCAGGCATGTTATGCTTCCATTTAAAACCTCTGTTTTTGTCATTGATTTCTGTCCCATCACACTGATTGAGCATACTCTGCAGATACTCTGAGTACAAGCATAAATCAGTTCAGAAACTTCTTGATAATTAGAAAAAAAGAAAGAAAAAAAGAAACATTAACTCCTAGAATTAACCTGAATTAGAACTGGTTTCCCCTGTTATTATTCTCAGTACCAAATTACTGAAGGACAATTAAAACAATGGAAAATACTCTCCTAATGCAGTGGGAAGGGTGCAAACCAATAACTACTAGAAACAGCATTTCTGTTCCTGATTAAAGAGCAAGCAATAATTGATCATGGAGCTTGCAAATACTATTTTCTACCAATAGGTGCCAGTATAAGCTAATTAAGCTAAAATATTTAATGACAGGTTTAAAACGGACATTAGCAAAACATGAAACACACACACTCTCCTCCCCCCCCCCCCCCCAAATGGATAAGTTATTTTAGTGATTTTTTTTTTTTTTTTAAATATCTGTCTGTTTTCTTGGTCTTAGAAGCAGAAAGGTTGTCTTAAAACATATTCTGGGGGCAGAATGGGAGAATCATTTTCTCACAGTCATTTGCAGAGTGCTGGTTTACCTTCTTCAAAGGGAACGCTGAAAGCAAGCTAGCACAGAGCACGGCAGCATACCGCACCAGCCTCTGCGTGCAATCGCTGCAGCTTAAAAATCCTCCAGCATCTGCTCCAGTTCAGCCCTCAACTAGCAACAAGAGCCAATTTGCATTGGACCTGGTCGTGTTTGACTTTCCACAGGCATGAAGAGTGAACTGAGTTATCCAGAGGCTAATTGTATCTCTTTGTTGTTTTCCTTTTTAGGTAGGGCATAACCTTCCTTGTGAGGATTTTGGGTGCTGATGATGAAGTTTCTGTTCTGTCCTTTTCCTGCTTCTCGTCCCCTTTGTCCAGTACAGCTGAATACACCCTCTCCCCCCTCGCTTCTGTGTCTAGCTTGTAGATTTTGTAATCAGTCTCTTTTTAAAAACAGAAATTGTTTAAAAGTCTTTAACAAGCAAAATTTGCAGGGGAAAAAAACAGCAGAGGGTGATCCACTACAGGTGAATCTTGCCAATGCAGGTTTCAGCAGCTGGAATTAATTTATAGAGGAGGAGGAAATAAATGTTTATTGTGTAAGAATAGAGTGAACCATCATTACAGTATTTCTTTAGTCAGATATTTCCTTCTAAAAATCATAAAGATATGTTTCTAACTCAGCCTCACCAAAATGTGGCTAGCCAGCCTCATGAGAGTGTTTCATGAGCAAAGCCATGGAGTATCGCTCTGCATATTTATTTTTTTTTTTTTATGCAACTCGGCTCCTAACCTTCTTCCTATTTGGTGCCCTGTTGTAGATGTCTGTAGCCAACCATGTAATTTAATCTCATTCCTATTCAGTCTTAATGGAAAGATGACCTTTCAACAGATTAGAATTGATTTGTTTATAAATCTTCTAGTCTTGTCAAAGCTTTGTTCTTACAGACAATAATTTTTCTATCATCTGGCCAGTGCTGATACTTATCAGTGTATCATAGCAGATGTAATGATTTTTTTTTTTTTCTTTTTTGGTGGGATTTACATAGTAACAGCCTTGCTGCGCACCTCAGCCATCTTCTCAGTTGTTCCACAAAGCTTGGACAGTGTCACTTGCAAAGCGTCCCTCCATTTACTGCGTGAAACGCCACGGAGATTGTTCCCTCTCTTATTTTTCCCTCAGGTCCCCTCTCATTGAACACGTATATGCTGAGCAAAGCCACATCAACAGGAGAATGTGAAAAGGAAGAGCCCCTTGGCTACATCAGCAGTGCTTTTCGACCCCAATTTTGCTTTCTATTCAATCGGTTTATGCTAAACGCGGTTCTACCATGATTATATTATCTGTGTATGGACTCTGTTGTTACTGTAAAAATTTCATAGCGTCATTGCTCCTTTTTATGATACTCACCAGATTGAACCTTTCAGCCATTTTGCAGCCTCTCTTTACTTTCCCTGTGGTGTTTGGGTGGGGATTTTTGTTTGGGTTTTTTTAGAGCAATAGACTTGAACTTATGACAGTATGACATAAGGAGGAAAAGTAATGTACTTCTCAAGGTTTATTAAGGAACGTGGAATTATTTGCTGTAAAGCTTTTTCAATGTTGATTGTACATTTCAAAGCATACAGACGTTTGTATAGAAAGGCAAATTTTGAGAATTAAGACAAAATATACTGAAGAACGTCCTGTTGGTGGCAGCAATAACTTATATTTAACTTGGTAGAAGTTGGGAAATATGCAGCTACTGTGCAGTCTAGTGACTGCGTGTAATAATGGGCTTGCTGTGCTTTTGAATGCTCTACATTGATTCTTATCTCGTAATAGCTATTTAATCCAGACTTAAAATCACACATTGGGTGTAATGTACAGCTAATATTTTGCATAAGCTTGTGAATCTGGACTAAAGCATAGCAATATGCCACGGATGTTTAAATTTCCAGAAAAATGGCCCTGGTTCTCGTGTTTTGGGGTGTGTGTGTCATCTTGATTATGATTTGTTTGTTTATTTTCTTGTAGGAAGAAACATGATCCAGTGCTTATGTGTTCTTGAGGGTGCAATAGCAGAACATTTGTAGCTTCTGCGGTCATAGTACATTTTTGACACTGATTATACAGTTGTTCTTCCAGGAAAAAATGGATTGGAATAATTCATCAAAAAGATGTTTCATATGGTTTGAGTTGTATATAACATACAGTGAAATGCATGGGGACACATATTTTAATACTAATTTGGGTTGGCAACAGTAGTTGATCATAGGGTCCATAGTTTGGGCTGAATACTCACTAAACAATTATTTGAAGTTGAAACAAGATGGTTCTTCTAATGCTAAAACTTCCTTCAACTTCAGGTTTTAATTAAGCTGTATGTTTTTATAGAGATTAATCAGAATTTCTCCCCACAAAATATTTAAATGAAAAATCAAACAAAAAGAAATGTGAAGGGAAATTACGGCTCCTCAAACAGGCATATTTCTTCTGCCTACATTTAAAAATAGATATACCTAGGAGGATCTTCTCAAACCTGAATTCTTATTTTTCAGCTAAGAGAAAATGGTTCCCTTTTTACAAGGAAAAGAAACTTATTCTACCAGCCAAGATGTTTTTTTGCTGCATTTATGACATGAAAATATTTTTTTCACATGTTATACTCTGATAGCAAGCATTATGTCAACACTGAGGGCTATATCACCTGAAACATAACTGTCAACTTTCATAGTAAATGCCACTAAATATAATTTGTGTATGTGGAGCTGTTCTTATCTCTCCCTTTGTTTTCCCCTCCCTGTCTTTCTCATGCAGCCCTTTGAGGTTGTTTTTCTTGGATGGTGGATCTGGCAGCTTTCAGATGACATACTATAATTTCTCACCTTAGGCCCTTCTGAGAGAAGGGACCTGGAAGGCTGCTTCTCTCTACAGATTGTGCAAGTGTTATCTTTAAAAAAAATGCCGTCCTTTCTCAACCAAAGCAAACAGTGGTTGTCTGGTTCCATTATTTCATTAAAGTAGTCCTCAGAAATTTACACTATTGCATTATATACATATATATCTCATTGTATACTATACTATAGCACAGTGTTATAGTACAGTAACAATTTCTGAAGTTGTTTTGCACAAGTAATTTGATGCACGTCTTTTGAAGACACGTGGTTGTGTGCGTGGTTTTTAAATGACCGTTTCCGTGCTGCAGCTCCTAGTCTGAGCCAGGCAGTGCAGAGAGTGATGCATAACTTAGCGAGGCGTTGGTACAGCGACGACTCCCAGCAGCAACCAGTTGTGAAGCGTGTCTGTCAGGCTTATGTGAGGTACAGATCTGTACTTGGCAAAGGAGAAAATCAGTCCAGACAGAAAGGACAGACAGAAAGCAGCTGTCCCCAAAATGTTAATGAACTGTCATAGCTATTTTAATTTCAACTGTCTGTACTCAAAAGGAAGACAGTCTGGCCAGAACAACTCTGTTGGAGAAAACCTAGATAAGAGTAGAACACCTGGGTTCTCATCAAGTTCCGGCTGCCAGGGGCTTTATCACAATTATTACTTCCTGGATAGTAATCCAAGATGTTAACTTCACGGTCATGTCTTTGAGAAAACCATAGCCGTTCCTGTCGACCACCGTGTGCTGTGCACAGTTGCATATGTAGGTGTAACTCTGTCTTAGTATTGATGGTCCCTTCACTTCTAGAAGCAATTCTTCCATTTCTGGTCCTTCCACTTCTGGGAGCAGAGCAGCCTTTGGTCTCTTCTCCAGCAGTGCCAAAGATGGTACCAGGTTACCACAGAGATGAAGCTGTACTTCACCAGAGAACGGGTGCTTGTTGGTTCGTTGTTTGCTTGGCTGGGGGTTTTGTTTGTTTATTTGTTCCCCCTCTAGTACCCCCCATCTCAGATTTAGTGATGAAGTTAGGAAAAAACACTTCAAATCAGTTTGCAATGATAGTTTCTAGCTACAAAGAAAAAAGCATTTTACTGAGATATGAATTTAAAATATCCCAAGGATTTAAAAAAAATGAAGCAATTTATTTTTAAAGAATAATTCCTATTTAATAGAGTAATCGTGACATCAGTAAATTAAACAAGAAATTTTCCCTAACCCTTTTATTTAAAGCTACAGGATATATATTCTGCATACTTTATGCCATGTAAGGTTTGTACAGAATCTCTTGTATTACTGCGTTACTGAACAGAAGCATAGCTTGCAAGAGATTTTTGGACGGTTGCAGAATGTATGTCCATGATCATTAATTTTCATCAAGCACTTCCAACACACTGTGTATTACTACTTCATAAATGCAAGTTACTTTGCATCCAGCACAATGTAACGAATAACATAAATTTGTTGGTTTTTATCTGAAGTCACCCTTCCAAGCTTGTCAATATTTTCTGATCTCAAGATGAAATCTCAAGATGTGGATGGTTATTAACTCCTTCTCCTTTTTTTTGCTTTGTTAAATACGAATTTCTGTCTTGGTGAGAAACTATTTCTTATTGTGTTGTTATACCATACCATATTCTTAACTAAAAATTGGATGCTTATGGAATTACTGTTCATTTGTTTTGTTGGTTTTGTGTTACTGCACTTTGCAAAGGTCTTTCATTGCAAAGGAAGTCTTCCAATGTTTTGCAGTTGTAGAACTAGAAATTGTTGGGTTTTTTTATCCTGAATGAATGATGAAAGGATCTCCCCACCCAGTCTTTACTTACTATTTTTCCCTTGATGCTTCTTTTTAAGCAGGAGCATTTAACATATTTGGTCGCAATGAGAAAGGTGAATACAAAGCACATGCAGGCTGATTTTTTTTATTTTTTTTTCCCCTGCATTGTCTATATTCCCAGCCAACTATGCTAACCAACCTCTATGCCTAAAATAAATACAGTTATTTTTCTAGTTCTGGATATATTTTTCAATATGTACACTGAGTTGTGACAAAATTCTTTACTTTGCTGTGAACATGGATTCATAGCTCCCCAGCTCCTTGCAGCAGACGTGACAGAGCAGGGCAGGAAGGGACGTTCTGGTTGCTGGGTTAAAAGCATCTGCCATTTGAGGCACCAACCACATTGGTTCTTACACACAGTGCTCTTTTCTGAGCACTGAGGTGGGTGACACAGGCTATGTGACTTTATCTATCTTTCTGAACAGTCTTTAACTGAAATAATATTCCAGAAGGCAAAGACTCCTTGATACATGGCCAGTATATTTTTTTCTAGGAAGAATTCTGATCACTCACTGTGCTGAGCTGAGGAGCTGAGGTGTGCTGAGGTGACAGGCTCATATTTGTTCATCCTCAGATGGTGATGACATCTAGAATATTTACCTTGCTTATTTTTCTGTCATGCCTGTTTAACTATATAAAGGTTAAGGGAAAAGTACTTGTTATCAGGCTGGAGCAGCAAATTTTTTGACCTTCAAAGAAATTACATGTGCTCATTCTCATAATTTTCTTTTTTATATTCTGCTTTGAATTGTGTGTCTATCATCTTACTTCAACATTTGAGACTCTTCTTTCTAGAATAGAGCTGGTTGTGTTGAGTTACATTCCATAGTTATGATCTCCATATTGATTGATTTGAGGTTGCATCTATGGATGATAATCAGGGTTGTCATTGGGATTTAGTTGAAATATATTTTCTTAAGACATCAAAACCATAGCTGACTTGAGAGAGAGTAGAAACTTTGTTGGAAGTTGGATGGTACTAAGCAAGGTGGGGCAGGTATGAGTGGTTGTTTTGTGGTTTTAAGCTGGAGTTTGGCCTGATTTAAATTCTTAGAGCATTAAATGTGCCACAGTATGCTGTTAAAGAATTCTTTAAGAATTCACTGACACTTAAGGTTAGAGAATTTAAGTTGGTAGCTCTTCAGTGTCAGACCTTTGAACTAATTTGGTTTTGTTCTTCAGCTTACAAAGCACTTTCTTAATTAGATTAGCCTGCCATGGGCTCTTGGCAATTTCAAATGTTAGTGGCAATAAGAACAAATACAATTAATTAATCCATACATAAAAAAGGAAGGGATAAATGTTCCAGTTACCCTGACAGGAAAAACTCTACTATAACCTCAGAGTCCCACTGCAACTTGTGGCAGTTCATTTATGCAACCATGGCTTATGCAAATGTGTCCGTTGGAAGGCATGCAAAACTTACTATGGCATATACTTTGAAAATTACTCTGATTTATAAAATTGCAATCCAATTGCTTATTTTGCACTTACAAGGGGTACAGATTTTCCAATGCAGAAATGTGAAGCTGACCTCAGGAGAACCTTAAGTCTTTATTACAAACATTTAAAGTTAGCATTAATATTTATTTCAGTAATGTTGCTTCAAAGTATGGTCTGATGTTTTAATTTTGCATGACATTTGAGAAGCAGCATAGTCTAAAGTGATTTTCTATAAATACGTTGACTTTATAATATTAAAGACTTTATTCTTTGGTGGAAGTTAATAGCACTGTTACCATGGAACACTTATTCCTTTAATTTCATGTAAATTTAAATTTTATGATGTTTGCTTCTCCAAGATTATATAATCCCTTTTTATTGAAAAGAATCACAATTATGCAAATGATGATATCCAAGGAGACAAGCAGCAATTAACTGCAAAAGACAGGCTGTTACCATAAGAGTTTACTCTCAATGAATATAACAGGACCTCCTTTAAAATAAACCTTTATTTAAAGAAATCAATTTGGCATAGTTTCTAAAAGAAAGCGATTCATTCAGAAGTTTCTGGTCTTGGGAGTATGTCCAATAGTAGCTTTGGGGTTTTCTTCTTTGACTCCAAATGCATTATTTCTGTACGTGGAAGATGGAAAGAGGAAAGCTTCAGCATCGGCATGGACCCTGCTGGCTTTGCTTCGAAGAAAGCCAGTACAAGACTTGCCTTTCTACAGGAGGCTATTAATGGAGCAAAATAACCATCTGTAAGCATGGAGTTACGCAGTGTAATAGTCACTGGTCACAGCTCTGGAAAGGTAGAATGATGCTCAAAAGAACTGTGTGGATTGCCACTAACCTCCCTACAGAAGGAAATTATCTGGATCCAGCCATGTGCCATGCACTTCGCTTACACTCCAAATGATGCCATAGTCTCCTGTGTGCTTTGGAACACACTGTAAAATGTTCACAGATGGCTTGAGAACATACTTAAGAGCTATCTTCCCTTGGATATCTTCCCTGTGCTTGATGGGAGAGTTATGCTGCTTCAGATATGGGCAGACTTACAACTGTAGGCACTGTATGTGCTGTTATATATTAGAATTAATTTTGCTTTCCCATTTTCCTGTGTAGTGAACTCAGAAGTGGAGGAGGAGGAGGAGGAGGAAATAGCAGCTGGCTTCTTCCTCAGTAACTTTGATACTATGAGCTGTTAAGGAGCCTCAAGGGAGATTGTGGAAGGGAACACAGGATTTGAAGGTGGGATTTGAGCCAGTCAGAGCAAGCAAAGTGTGTCACAAATCACAGCGTAGCACAGCTACGAGAACAGGCCTCATGCACCAGCTACCAAAATCCTCTCCGCTGTTGCGTACTAGGTAAAACACGTAATGCCAAACGTATTTTCTCCCGCCTCTTTACAGGTAATAGGTAGATGTTAATAAAATCTGGGACTAGGGCTACATCTTCCATGACAAAAAACAGCTGTACTTTTCCTCCTCCACTCTCTCTTCCAGCGAATCCGCCGAGGCAGCAGCCTGGGCAGGGATCCATCTGACTTTAAGGAGGGCTGTTGCTTCAAACACAGTTGTTACAGTTGTGCACAAGCTCGGCAAAGTCTGGTGGCTGCCAAAAGTCTCAGGAGTGTCAATAGATTCTGTGTGCTTTAAATCACAAGATCTGTCAGAAAGCTTCATAGCTACAGATAATTGCGATAAGCTCAATTGGGAAGATATTTTTTTCCATTAGTGGCTTTTCCTCAATGAAAGTCAAAGATTAAATAAAAAGCTTCTCTCACCAAAAAAAAAAGGACAATAGGTTTCAGAATTTATCTGATAACTGTAAAATAGAGACCTCATTTTATGAGTTTTATTTGCACTACTCAAAGCATTTTATAAATGTATTAAATAATAAGTGTGGTAAACATTTAGCTATTGCATTTTATAGGTAGGTCAACACTAAAAATAGAGATATTCAGTGAGCTCTGCATTGAATCCCTTCTTGTACACGGCTTTTATCTGTAATAGTAGTCATACAGATATGAGGTTATGTACTGGACAATTACCTACCCTGAACATTTTGAACAAAGACAATATCAACTGGGAATAACAGAGTTCTTATTCTATATTTATCGGGCTAAGGGTTTTGGGTTTTTTTTTTCATGCTTTGGGATAATACTAATGTGTGAAAGGGTTACTGTTCTTTTAGAGATGAATGTCAGACAAGTGCCAATAATGTGGATGATAGGCTTTCCTGATACATTATGCTGTGGTTAAGGTGCAACTGTGAGGACCATAGAGATGAATTTCAGGAAGCTTTTGATGCTGGCAAACGGTTGCAATCCACTGTGTGCAGGGAGCATTGGCGTTTCAGTGCAGTGTGAATGGAAAGTCATGCAAAGGTGTTGACCTCTAAACATTAAGCATGTTTACCTTCCTCTGCTCCCAAATGCTTTGCCCCCAGATTGCTAATACCTCACGGCTGGCATTAAAACCGTTGCAAATCAGACAATCTCTGTTAAGTGGGATGACTGTGTTTTGATCAGTGAATATTATGTATAGAGAGTGGGCTTGACCATGTCTGTAAAAAGTGACGTGCTTTGGAGGTCACGTATGAAAACATATAGAAAGGTCAAGGTGGAACAGTTAACCAGACAGATGGCTCTTGCCCACCTAAGTGTAGTTTGGAACTGGCTTTCTCAAAAAGAGATTATTTGTGTGTGTGTGTGTGTGTGAACTAAGTAAACCTGTAAGGCAAACTGCCTGAAAAGCCGAGTTTCAACAGGCTGGAACTTACTCTGTTTATGCTTTATTAATAAAAAATCAAACCCCAGGCAGAAAGTGAGTGTTGATGATGATCATTTTGTAATGCCTGTACAGCAAAATGAGAAAATCAGCTACCAAGATACAATATATGCTGAGGGAACAAAAGCATCGACTTCTGTTATTGCACTGGCTGAAAGTATAATGTTTCAGCTTCTCATTTATTTAATTAAGACTGAATATGGAGGACTGAAACCCCTTGTAATTAAATAATAAACTTTGGAGAAATTGATATAATGCACAGAAAAGCACTGAGCATTTAAAAAAAAAAACCTAGGGTTTTTAACTGATATATTCACTTGTGAGGAGTCCCTGTGTAAGTTATCTATGGAGATGTATTTTAAATGTTACAACTTTAATAAAAACATAACCATAATTTTGAGCCCTTCATTGATGTAAAGGTACTAGGGAACAAGAACCTTAAGATACAGCCAAGATGAGAATAAAAAAGGTTAACCTTTGTGGAAAGGTTGTTTTCAATTGTACAAGAAACATACAATACTTAAAGGTATTTATGTGATTGATGTGCATAGCATTTAGCTAAATATTATATCAAGATCTCTTTCTAAGAACTCTGTTGGTACACAAATGTCTCTAATTTCATTCTTTCAATTTACAATGACATAAGCACTCTTGATTTAATACATTCTAGGTAGTACACCAAAAAATAATCCTTAAACCCATAAGCCCCTAAAACTGTAGCTCAAGATACTTTTGGTTTGGAGAAAAGATCTTGCTAAAGTTAATTATAATATTTTAAAATTTTTGAGGCAGTAGTCAGTGAAATATATCCTATCGTCACTGCAATAATTAATTTATATTGCTATTAGCTCATCTGTACTTGCTTTCTGAAATTTCTTCTCCAATATGGAAAAATTCTCTCTCACAGCTAGTTTTAATTCTTTTTTTCACCCAGGTTCAGAGAGTGGTTTGGTTATAATTCTTCAGAAATAGTTAACAGAATAAAAGAGAAAATATAAAGTAGCTATGTAGTAGGAGCCCCTATGATTTTGCACATTGTACAATTGGCATTACAAAACTGAACTACATTTAGTGTATTTAACTTCATTCTGGCATTTCTGAATCTTTGAGATAAAATGATAATGAAATGATCAGTGCATTTTTGAGAGGTTTTTCTCCACCCACATCTCATCTTTGATTTAGCTAAAATACCATGAAAAAGGGTTGATTTCATTGAGCATCTGTACCAGCAAAACACTCCTCACCAGGAATCTTGTGCAAGAAATCTGTGAAATTTCAAGGGCATTTCTCCATTATTTTTTTTCCCCTTTAGTATTTCTTAATTCAATGGGGATAAAAAGAAGTTATTGAAGGTATTGCACCTCCCTACCTGACACCTCTCATGTTTCTAGGAAAGCTTTAGTAGGTTTACAGTTTAACATGCTACAGCATCTTATTGAGGTTTCTTCTAGAGTAGATATTTCTCAAACAGATTTTTTTTTTTTTTTCTTTCTTCCAGTGTTTCAGTAGTGTATGAAACATAACTAAAGCTGATTGGTATGATAGAATTATTTTGCTTCAAAATTTATCTAAAAAACCCCCCAAAAACCCAAAATCTCAGTTAAATAAAAAGGCCACTTCAACAATCAAATGAAGCAGGCTGAAAAGGTTTTTCAGAAAGGATAAGATTTATGAGAAAAGTAAAGCTGAGAAAATAATCCAGTTATGAAGATGCAACATTGAATATAATTAACTTGTTGTTTTTCATGTTCAGTGCCTTGGCTCCCCTAAAATTTATGTTTCAGAACTGCAAGGAATTTATCTATACTGAATTCTTTGGAATTATAAGTTCATCCAGAACTTCATATTCTTTTTGGATGCAATGCAAACTCTTGCTTTGAGACCAAGAATCATTTTACATTAATTTACAAAACCTATAGGAGGTTTTTATACTAAAATCTTTCTGAAGATCTTAGTTTAGAAATAGTGAAGTACCTCGGGTAATAAAGTGAAACAGGTGATATTCATATGACATGGACTTTAATGAACAGAGCCGGAGAGAGAGGAGATATCAAACACAGAGACATCCCTTAGGAAGATTTACAAAGTGCAGACAATCTGTTGAACTAACACAGCAGTATTTTCTGTTCGTGCAACAGGAGATTGTGGGGGCTTAGCAGGAGACACTGAGAGGTTGTACAGAGAGTTACTGGTGAACTTGCTCCAAAAGTCAAAAGCTTTGCATGTATGAGCTAAGATGAAATCTCTATTGTCCCATTTCTCAACTATTCTTTCTTGAAGTAAAAAGATTTTTTTTTTTTTTTTTCCTTTTAGAACTACTAATGCCAAGTTTTATCCCCTAAACCCAGAAAACAGGCATGAAAAACTACAGGAGTATATCCTTGCATCAGGGCATTCTTGATATTTACTATAACAAATGTTTCAAGGAATGAGTCTGTATAAATAAATAACAATAAAATGAATGTTTATAAAACACCCCTAATAAGTTCAACCTGGTAAAAACAAACCCCTGCTGAAGGCAATAGTGCAGAAAAGTGTTCTGGAAAGCTTGAGCAAAAAGTTGAACATAAGAATATGTGGTAGATACAAAGTTGTATGAAGTTAGGAGGTAGGAAAGTTAAAGAGGAGTGATGAAATAGAAAATAAAGAAATCCTAAGTATAACCTGAAAATGTCTCAAAGTTTGTTTTGTTTTTTTTTTTTTTAAGTAGAAAAGTAAAAGCTATCTTGTATAACTGTAATGAAAAAGATTAACTAAAAAAAAAAGATGAAAATGTTAGTTTAAATTTATAACATTTATATATTTTTCCAGAGATATTTAGATGAAAAATACAGCATCTATGATTGTTGTATCAGTGTCTAAAAGACGAAATGGGAGCTTCTAAATTCAGTGCATTCCCAGTCATTTCTTTTAGGCTTTTGATCATGGTGTAGAAATGTAGCTTGTACTGTCTTTGTAGGATCACTTGTAGATGGCTGGCTGAGTTTCAAGTCCTTTTTCTCTTGGGCAGACAAGTCTTTTCCAGCTTCCTAGTAATTAAAAAGAAAAAAACAGACTCCTACTGTGAAGGTATGGCATATCAGCAGAATTTTTATAATGCTGGAATGGAATGATTTCATAAGCTTTGGTAGGACAAAAAAAAAAAAAAAAAGAAAAAATCACGTTAGTGCTTTGGTTCTTCATTAGATCATATTCTCTAGCTTCTGATTGCATTCTGCTGTATTCATCATTTTGTAACTCTGAGTTTGAGCCTTTGTATCAGAATGTGTATGTTTATGCATTAAAGTCCACCTCTTGGAGAACAGCTTGCTTTCTGTATCTCAGCTGTATTTTATTTGGAGAGATAAATACGGGTTTTTTATGTTCTGGATTCAATAATAGAGTACTTGACTTGAGGTGGGGCCATTCAATCTTTAGTTTACATAGTGTAATAAAAAAGGTGGCAAAAGGGCTTTCTGGACAGCAGAAAAACACTGGTAATTATGCTAATTCAGAAAATGCATACCATGGGTTAACCCTACTGTCACAAATTACTGTAAAGAGTTGTGAGTCTGGAAAGAAAAGACAGGCAATTTCGTATGTGACTGAAGTCTCCAAAGAGAATCTCACTGTAGTGCTATATACGTTGTATTAGATCCAAAATATACAGGTGGTGGTGGGTTATAAATATAGCCAGAAAGATGTGCAGCTAAGTCTCTACTGCAAAGCCAATTTATACTGCTGTCTGTAGTAATCACAACTCACAATTTGGACTGGGGCGGAGGGGGGGAAGCGTTTTCAAAAGAAGCAATAAGAAATCCCAGAAGAATGAATATTCCATGAGGAGACTATCATGAGATGAAGGAGTCTATTTATATTTGTATTGCATTCCTGCTGTGAAAGGAATTGCTGCAAGTTTACAGCATCATTTAGAACTTTGTGTTTCTGTAGCTGTGAAGGTGTTCAGGTGTTTAGGAAGGTTTTTGTTCTCAGTTTGCTTTGTTTCTGTAGCATTAGTTAACTCTACCTAAAGAAGTTGGCTGTGATTTGCCAAGGAGTATGACTCACAGCTCTCATAGCTACAGGAGTAATTCAGACCACAGACAATCATTTAGGAAGCATGAAAACACTTCCCAACTGGTTTGTAATGTTTTTACATCATCTGTATTTTCCTCTCTTCTCTGTGTCACAGTGTTCCGTGTAAGCTGCTGCTTAAAAGAAAGGACTCTTTCCATGGCTCAGGTTTGACCCTTGAAGCTATGTGTCTTATGGGAGTCAGGTACTGTAAATACTGTATTTTTGAGGCATGTCTGAAATAAAATAAGCTAATCCTGGCAGCAGGATTTGGACCTTGACATTTAAAACCACACTTCTAGTAGAACTCATTTAGAAACAAAAATAATAAATGAATAAGCATGACTGCCGTTAAAGTAACGGTAAAGTATGCTGTGTAGGGCAGCACAAACAGATAAACACGTTCAAAGTCTATGATTGTCTTTTTTGTTTTTACAATTGTGTATGGTGTGTGACATATAAAGAATTATCAAACAAAAATTAAAAAGAAAATAAATAGCCATTCAGGTAGAAAAAAAATGTGTGTGTGTGATGGAAATCTACTTACTCTTCTTCCAGCATGCTAATTCTTCTGGTGTTTACTTCTCTGGTGTCTATCACCCTCCTGAACACATAGGAACCCTACCTTTGTGAAGCCTTTATTTTTCCTGGGATGAACAAGCCAAGAATTTCTAGTCCTCACTGATTTTGCAGTCTCTGTTTTCCTGACTCTCCTGTTCCAGAACAACTTCATTTTACCATATTTTGCAATGGTATTAATACTTCCCTATTTGTAATTCAGACATCTCTCTGAGGTGTCAATATCTTAGAATACTATTTATAATTTCCTCAGCTGCCTTGCATTGTTCTTCCTGGTTTGAGTTACAGAAATGGAATCTTATCCTTTTCAGTTATTTACATACAGCTGAATTTCTTTTTTCCTTTTTTTTTTTTTTTTTTTAATCCCTTAGGAGAATATCTTGAAACTTTTTCTTGATCCCTTGTATTCATTCTGTTATTTGCAGTAATTGTCTCTTGCATTTGTAGGTATAGGATGTTAAGATACTTAAATTAGTTCAAATGGTCAGAAAATATTTTCTTGTAGTATGAAGATGCGTAGTGTACATGAAGATACCATACAAAAGGTTTTACTAACATTCATTTAGGATGCTCCCCAGAGCTGACTCGTAAGTTTTGCTGTTTGTGAGTAATGCTCCAATCTCGTACACCTGCTACTGTAGCTTTTGTGTGCTGTTCCACATCATTGTGCATGCTTTATGGCAGTAGTTTGAGCACAAGATTATGTGCTAGAAACCCCAGAATCCTGATGCACGTCATAGAGCTAGCTCTGACTGGTTTGGATACAAATCCACATACCTGGATATACATTTCTAATGAAAGACTGGTGCATACCTTTTCTTAAATAAGGAACAGATTTATTAGTTAATAAGCATTCAAAAACATATGCTAGTTATTATGAATGATAGCAAGATTTCGGTACCAGAAACTGCAATGACAAACTCAATATGATAACCACATTATGAAAGATGTACAGTGCCATCCATTCAATCTTTATTCAAAGAGCTGAACTGGGAGAGGTCCATAGATGGTTGGAGGTCAAATGAAAAGTGTGACTTTAATAAAATCATGATATGAAAAACAAATTCTTGCTTGCTGAATAAAACATCTGCCTTTTATTTTGTGTCAGTATGGACACCGAACACTGCTGTGTGAAGATACTTAGTACTTTTAAAAATTATGAATCCTTTTGTCCTTCCTGGAGTTGAGAACTCAGTTTTCCTAGGGAAAACTTTAAGAGCACTAAGATTTTTTTTTTTTTTTTTTTTATGTTGCTCAGTGGCTGTGATTAGTTTTACTTTTATCTGGTTAGTTCAACTTATTTTTTTTAAACCCCAACACAAAAGATTTGAAAGTTCAAATCTTTTTGATCAAATCTTTAGCTATCAGCTTTATATGCTCTTGCATACATTTATTCTGGAACAAAGAACAGTTAAATAAAATAAATACAGTCATTTCATCCACCACCAAGTAATCCATGCCTAAAAGTTTTGGTAAGGCCAGGTATCATTATGCTCTCCCAGCTGCAAAAATCTCATTAATTAAACGTGAATGACTTAATGCCGGTTTTACTCAGTATCTTTGTGATCATGCAAGTCATCCTCCAACAACAGTCTAAAGCTCATTCAGAAAGTCTTACACAGACAGAAATGAAGGGTTGTTACAGGACTATCTGCTTTCACCAAAACATTTTAGGTTGACTAACCATTTGAGGAGCTTCACTGCAATGTCAGACTAAATAAACATAAAGCTTTTTCCTTTGCTCGTCTCTCCAGGTTTTCAATCATTAGAGTGGAAGCAGGAGGAGTATATAATGATGTTCGTTGGCATATATAGGAAAAAATGAATTCGTCTAATGTGGAGGAGAAAGAGACTTAAAGTAGATTAATGACAAAGGAAAAGTATAAGCTTCATAAATGATTTGGAAAGTCTTGAAAAATAGAAGTATCTACTCTATCGTGTTTTTTTTTTTTTGAGAAATAATCTTTACAACTTTATCGAATGGCAGATATGAAATGGCAAAATCGGATACTTCATGAGAGAAGGAAGGCGAAGGATAAAAAAGCAAGAACAATAACAGAAAATAAGAGCAAGGTGTGGATTTTCTTTCCCATCTATTATCTGACAATTTCTGGTTTACTGTCATACTACATTTGTCTCCTAATAAAACAAGCTACTTTTATTTGCAAAAGCTGCTATTTTACAGTGTTAGGAAAAGGAGAATTTCCAGGTTTGCATCCCTCAGTGAGAGAGAGAACAGCACAGGGAGAGACGCAGTCATCTACTTTCTCTAAAGAGACAATTTATTTGTACTCTTGTAATGACACACTCACGTTCATCTCTTTACGATCCTTTCTCTCCCTCTCTTTCTGTCCTTCCCTCTCTTTCTCTCTCTCTCTTCTCCCCTCTTTTCTGTAAAGCTTTTGACATCTAATCCAATTACTTTGCAGTTTGTCTTCTCCATGCCTCAATTTTCCTTAGAGAATGTTTGAAAGCATTGGGTTGCATATTCTCCTTTTGTGGGCTGCCTAAAGAGTATCTGTGCTCTCACTCCTGAGGAGAGTTTTGTGTCAGACGCCCACAATGAATAGCAAAAGTCTGTCTTTGACAGGAATACATATACTGACCTTCAATTAAGCTGTAGGTTAAGACAATACTGGAAAATCAATACCTCATTTTCTGTCTTTTGTGCTCAGATTTTGATGTTTACTAAGATAAAGGATGACGACGCTAAAGGCAGGAATCTTTGCGGAACATCCATTGATGTTACCGTGGGCTCAAGGGCCAGGTATGGCCTAATCTTTGCAAAGCTTCCAAACACCAATATGTCAATAGATATCAACTGTAGCTTTATACGACATCCACTATCTCTGAATTTTCATCAAGTAGCATTTTCTGTTCTCTTCCAGTCTTCTGACCCAGAGATTCTCAGGAAAGGTCATAAATAATCAAAACTCAGTTCATCGGAGGTTACGGTTACCGTGAGGAAAACCGGTAGCATGAAGGCTTAAACTGTTTGTATCTAATTTTTAGGTTCAAGCCCGAACTTGCAGGTTCTGGTGCCAGCAAGATTGGTTTCTTTTTCTTTTTTTTTTTTTTTTTTTTCTGATGTGTGTGTGTGGGAAGGGTGAGTTTTGTTTACCTATGCAATATAAGTGTACACTGACGGCTGCATCCTTGTCTCAGTTCCTTCAGTATCTGTATGGGCACCCAGAATGGGGAGGGGATGTTGAACTCCACTTTTTGGCACGTACCTATCTGGCAAGGTAACTACTACCTGCAACTAACGTTTGTCTAATTGTACACATAACAGCAATGGATTAATTACCCTGCGAGGCCAAAGCCAAATGTTCAAGGCAGGACCTTTCTTACAATGGCAAAAGAGAAAAAATCAGCCAAAAGATAGAGAATTTTGTATACAATAGGAGTAAATGTATCTTAATGGACTTATTTTCTTTTTCATTTTGACAAATTTTGAAATAACAAAACCTTTCTTTTAATCCCAATATGTTTTTTTCCAATGGAAAAATATGATTTTTATATACAGATATGTATTTACAAGAAATACTATTTAAATATTATGAGCATCTGTTAAAAATGCTCGTAACAGTGAAAGGGAAGGACATGACCCCGACGTGAACACACTCAGTCCTGGAGCTTCTCCCTGTGCCATGTCAGGAGAGCTCACGTGGTGAGGCTCTCTGCCAGGGAGAGACGCGGTGGGGGAGATCCAAGGAAGAAAAAGATGCAAATTGGAAGGACAGAATAGGAGGGGAGAAAGGGAGTTGGAGGGAGACAGATAATTAGCCTTTCCCCATCTACTGCTGTAATGACAAACTGTGTGACCTTAACTTTAGCTGGAAGTTATTATAAGTGTTACGCTGGATTTATCATAGATGCATTCAGGTGGACAAACAAATGGACTAGGCAAGTCAGATTTCAGTCATGAGAAATTAAGTATTTGCAAAGTATCAAAATGAAAATTGCTCCTTGTCCTAAATATATTTAAATTTTGGCCTGAAAGATGTTGTCGTCAGTTCTTTTTAAACCTTCACAAATTGATAACACTTAATAAATTGTATTCAAATACAAAAATCAGATGTAAAAATTGAATGTAGGAGAACAGTTTGATATGTTATGCCATGTTGTATTGGAAATGGTCTTTGGCCCTGATGTCTCTGTTAGGCCTGAAAATTAAACACTTGTTAGTATTCCATGTTGACCTGACTGAATGGAGTGGTATTAACTAGCTCTGACTGACAGCCTCCAGTCCTTGACTAAAGATGTGGTAATTGTGACATGAGACCCTGAAGCAGAGAAGTGTAAAGGTCAGAAAACTTATAATGTCCCTTACAAGCTCCTGGAGGGAGGATTCCCAGGAGACTGTCTACCTGTTAAGTAGGAGTAGAGAGAGAAGTGGAATAGTCACGTGTGAAGGATGTGAAACGTGGCCGTGTTCGTGTAAATGAATAAGAAAACTTCCGCTCATTCTGTGTTTTGTGCTGGCTCCCAGAGCACCTTTTATTTTCTTTCACATTTTTGCAGGTTAGCATCTCTCCTTTCTTCATGTCTATTTTTTGTGAGCCCTGCACATCACATCCTAAAAAGAATAAAAAAGGGTACAATTCTCCCCAGGCGAGGTTTCTGCCTACCCAATAATCCCACTGACATGCTGCTTTCTGAGGCACTTGCTGTGCGCGAGTGCAAGATTTTACAGAGGCAGAGCAGCACAGGAGTGCTGGAGGCATTCTTCTAATGAGCTGTCCAGGTTACTTTCAGATTCTCTATTTCATATGCCTCCTTGATTCAGGAGAAGCCAAATCCTGGGATCTCCCTACCACTTTCGATGCAGATTTTAAAGAGAGGAGAGCCTAGTTCTTTCCTGAACTCTTTCAGTCTTTCATTTTTCAGTAGTAAAAGTAATAGCAACATGCCCTCATACCTGAGCGATGAGTGTTCACATCTTTAATATTTGGCCATTCCAGACACCTCACTCAAGTTCATTTCTTATGTGACTATTTTATTGTCTTTTTAACAACTGAAAATAAACTCAGCTTTTCCACTGATCACAGAAAAGCAAGCAGAACTTAATATGTTGTTTTCTTTCTTTCCTACAAATTCTGCAGTGATAAGTCGAGTAGAAGCACCTTCATGTAGGAATATGAAGCCTGGCTAAAACTTTGTTTTGAGCCCTCTAACTCAATTTTTTTTATTTTTACTTTGCATGTTTTCTGACAATGTCCACAACCAGTAGAATCCAAATATACTTCGGAAGTGGAAATATAAGCAAGGATCGGTTTCCAATGTAGTTTAGCAACTGTGACTCAGAAAATCATAGTAAAATCCTATAAGGACTACTATTGAGGGTCTGTTCCTTCCTCAGCTCAGTGTGGTTTTATGAGATGTTCTTCAAAATGTGATTACAGCATTATACAGTGAATTTTGTATGAAACTATCATTACTTCCCTTGGAACATGATTGCATAGATTAATTCTTTAATTCATCTTTTATATTGAAAGTAGATGAGCAACGCAACTGGATGTGTTCTTGAAAATGGATAAAAATGTATATGAATTTGAATTTTCTTACCGAGAAGTTTAATGAACCAGAGAAGCAATGATTCACGCAATAAATCAAATAAAGCTGTATTTTCCATAGCTATCACCTGTTATTTCACTCTTCTGGAGGGGAAAAATGAATCTGTTCTTAAGGGGGTTGATATGGAATGAAAGGAAGGATAAAGTGCGTGCAAAGCTGGTATTGGAACTAACATTGGATTTATATTGTTCCCATGCTAAAAGTAAACATGAAAAGACCATGCCCAATAGATTTTTACAAATATGATTCTCCATGAAAACTGTATGTGCTAAAATTAAAACTGAATTTTGATGGAGCTAAGTAGTTAATGTGTTCATTATATAATCTTATGTCGCTTTTTCTGGTTGTTGTTTATGAGCAGATTTTATTTATTTTTTAAAAACAAATATTAATAGTTTAAAAAATAAAGGTGGTTTTAAATCATTTTGAACTCTAGAGATCATGAGTAGTTCAGTAGTTATTGACTGCTGGAGGTTGAGATTTTGTGGTAAATCAGATAAGTCCCACAGCAGTAAGCCCTTCCAGCACAAAGATTTTCGTGTGTGGATTTTACTTTCCTTTTGCAAATACTGGTGCATCGTACTTTGAAATTAACTTTGCACAAATGTGCATGCCAATAAGTTAGTCACTCAAATGTTCATGAAAATCAAACACCTCAAAGGATGTGAGCATGGCCTAGGAGAACTCATTTAATAAAATCAGTTGAATATTCAGATATACTGTTTTCCTCAAGAAAATTGTTTTACCGTGGGCAGAACTTTAATACTGACAATTTTGATAAGTACCTCTGTAACTCTCAAGTGGTGTATTTGCCTAGGGGGCCTCATGCATTCAATCATATCCAGCTTATGGGGACATTAAAAAAAAAAAAAAAAGGTGATAGAGAATTGCATAGTTTACATGAAGTGAAAATATCTTAGATGTTCAGAGCCTGAGTGAATGCAATTTCACTTACTTCTGTGTCATTCCAGACCTTTTGGAGTCTGTCAAACACAGCTTTGTGGTTTAAGTAGCAGTGGTATAACTGCATCCAGCCCCTGCACTGGATGAGGTTGTGAGAGTTTTTGCTTGGTTGTGATCATATCCACTTGGAAAACCTTACTTTGGCACGGTACCACTTGTGAAGTCCTGTTACTTTACATTTATCATTAGGAAGCAAATGGCTGCCTTAGCTAAATTTGTGATAATGTGTTCATATGCTTATGCCTTTACTCCAGCTGTGTTTTGCAATTTATGCATCTCATGCATCTTTCAGCTTTAAGGCTTCCCAGAAAAGTCTCACTGAAGTCCTTTTCCCTAAGGATGAAAAGAACTCATCAGTGAAGAATTTTATTCCCAGATTCTTCTGCTATTTCTTTATAGGTAAGGCATTTTAATAAATAAATAAAAAGTTGAGAATTCAATTCTGGAGAAGTTGCAGAGGAGGCCCAACAGGATCATCAAAGGATTGGGAAGCCTGCTATATGAGGAAAGGTTTAGAGAATTGGGTTTGTTCAACCTTGAGAAAAGAAGGCTTAGGGGAGACCTCATCACCATGTTCCAGTACTTCAAGGGTGGCTACAAAGATGATGGAGACTCCCTTTTTACAAGGAGTCGCATGGAAAAGATGAAGGGTAATGGATGCAAGTTACTCCTGGGGAGATTCCGATTGGAGTCTGGAGGAAAATTTTTCACAATGAGAGCAATCAGCCATTGGAATAATCCCCCCAGGGAAGTGGTAGATTCCCCAGTATTGGACACTTTGAAGATTTGGCTGGATGGGGTGCTGGGCCATCTTGTCTAGGTGGTGCTTTTGTCTAGGTGGAGCTTTTGTAAAGAAAGTTTGGACCAGATGGTCCTTGAAGTCCTTTCCAACCTGGTATTCTATGATTCTATGTTTTAATGATATGCTGATATAATTCTGCAGCTGATTGGACAGATCCCAATAGAGTTTTCACTAAATAGGATCCCTTGATGTGTCCAAATTACAGTTTGCAACAACAAAAAACATGGGATTTGCCAGGACTACCTACTCTGAGTGTAAAAAATCCTTAGTTATGAAATGGCAGAACGTAGAGAGCTATTGCTTATTCCAAAACTGTGCAGTAGATTTTATTTTTCTTCACAGATGTTCAACATTTACGAATCAGCTTATTTGGAAATCCAAAAGTGAAGAAAAAATCTAGATACTTGGTTTATATATATATATATATATATTTGGTCTTGAAATGTAAGCATAGCTTTGCATTGTGGTTTAAGAGGATTTAGAAGTACAGATTGAAGGTGCCATTCAAATCCCTATATAATTAGTAAGTTTAAATTTAGATAAACATGAATTAAAATGTGGAAATATCATCAACAACTTTGTATTTAAGGTCCAGATATTAAATTAGTTCTTCATCACCAGTGAAAGTAACCATAAGGGCTCTAAATTATGCTGGTATAATATATCACTGGAGTCTACTTTGTCATCCAACATCTGGAAACTCCTTCCAAGCCATCACCATGTTTCAGCTCTATACAGAAAAGGAATGGCAATAATTTGAAAGTGTTTGTTTATACCCATTTCCTGTATCACCTTCTATTTGTTCCAAGCAGTTGTGTGGGAATGTAAATAATGACAAAGTTACGAAGGTATGACCTCTCTATGCTGAACTTGGCAATTATTTTTTAAGTTTTTAAATAGGAAGCTCGTAGAGAGATTCTGTTCATCCCATGTGCAACTGCTTTTTAACATTGCTCTGAAATAACAGTTGCACAGATCAATGAAAACAGGGTTAAAATTAAATCAAAGACATCATGGACAAAATTTGTTCAAAAAACTTTCTAAGTGATACTCAAGATCACGTCCTTTCACAGTAAAACTGTTCTTCAATGTTTGTCATGCAAACTCACGCTTAACATTTTCAGGAGTGACCAACCAATTTGTTCTGGTACAGAAGGTTTTATCCATGATTTTAATTCATGTGTTGCCATCTAAACTGAGACCAACTTAATGCTGATGGTCTCTGATCTCTTCAATTGCAACGCCAATTATATGCTACTCCCATTAGAATGCAACTGCATTCCACATCTGGAGCGATGAGGCTGTAAACAGCTTGGGGTAAGCTGGGCAGGGAATGATGTGCCACCATCAAAATACACTTCAACTACGGATTACACAGGACCACGCTCTCTCTTACTGAATTTCCGAAAAAGACAAAGTATGAATTTAGTGATTTTGTCAGAGCAACTTCTAAATTCTAGATGACAGATTAATCTGGAATTGAGAACTGTTGGGTTTGCATTTTGTTATTTGGTGTCTGATACATGTCTGGTGTAATAAGGTCATACATACTAAGAAATTAACCACCTTTTTAAACAGCAGTTGTGGCGTTAGTGAATGCCTTATGGCTTGCAATTCATAATCATGCATCCATCTGGACTAGATGATCACTGTAGGTCCCTTTCAAATGAAACATACCATTCTATATGAATAGAATATTGTATATGGCTGGCTTGAATCATGAAAACACATTCTTGCCACAATTAAATCTCTTTACAAAATAATAAAAAAATCAGTGACTGCAAATGTGGTATTTGCAATTTTGTGTATTGAGAAATTGGTATTGACGAAGATGTATCTCAGAATAAATGGCAAATGTGTAAATCATCTTTGAACAAGCATTGGTGGCTCTTTTCTTTCACTTCATACCAAGTCATCCATTTAGGTTTGATGGTTTTGTTCTGTCTAAGGAATGTTAGCCAATGCAGTAACGGTTGCTATACTCTTTTTAAACTATAGGCATGCACTTCTGAGAATCCTGCCAAAGTAGATCATGAATTCAATTCAGATTGGGCTTTATGATTTTTTTTTCTTTTAATGTCAACTACTGAAGTGCCAATAAGGCATGACAAATGATGGTGGCTCATACACATTCATGGCGAGAAATAGTTTTACTGCTGAGCTATTAACACATATCATCAAAGAGACAGATGAAATAAGAGTAAGTACAATCTGTTTATCAGAGTCCAGACATGGAGGTAGAAACAGTTATGATTATGGAAAGACCTCTGTTTGAAGAGAGACTGAACAGAATAGCCGTAACAAATACAAGAGTAGGCTTAGCAAAGAGAAGAAACAGCATAGATGAGCTGATTTTGTCTGGATTTTACACTGAGTGTATTTTTATGAATTAGTAGACTTTTATTCTTTAATTCCCACTTATATGGTTGAAACTATCCTCAATTCTCTTAGAAGAGCTAAGCATTAGAGATCAGCCACACTCTAAAAGGTACAAAGGAACAAAACTACTGCTAGAAATAAAGTATTCATCAGCTGTCCCATATGATGTTTTAGTACATTTTCTGTAATATCTGGGTAGTAAACTGTTTGTTTGAGGTGAAATAGTAATTTTTCTTTGCCTGTGCTGTAGGAAAAAGGAGTGCCATAATCCTATACAGCAGATAGAAAAGTATCGAAGCAATTGCGATCACTAATCTGCTTGCAGTGCTTGAAATTTGGTAGAATGCAAGTTAAATGTAGTGCAGAAAGCCCTTCGTGCCTGTAAGAAAATGAAAGTATCATGGTATGAATTTTCATTGCACGCTGCATTTACTAGGTGTTTTCCATTGTTTTAACTGTAATAAGGTGACCTTGATTTCCCAGATTTAAGATTTCAGTAGTTCATTTTACTGAATTCTGATGATCACAGCAAACAGTATCTGCTCTCTGAGTCCTACTGACCCGCAAGCACGTGGCCAGCTGACCCAGAACACGGAAACACAGAAGTTCCATACACAAAATTTGAGTCTAAATGACCTTCTCCCGTACAAAAGACATGAGGACGCTCCATACTCAAAGGCAAATGAGATTATTAGAATTATGTTCTCTATAAACAGCTGTAAAGAGACTGCCTGTATCTAGCAAATGTAATATTTCAATGCAGTTATATTTCATGGCTAGTTACTAAATTTCCTCATTCAAAATACAAATTAACAAATGGGCCTAAATATCACACTGCACACCTCGGCAGAATTGTTCATATGTCCTTTAAGTATATTTTCTTTGGAGGTAAAAAGACCATCCGTTGAAATTTCAGCCATCACAGTCTTTAAGTTCAGCATAATACTGAGGGAGCTTTCTTGTATTTTTGTTTGTTATTACTGATCATAACTTTGCTATGTATTGTAAAATTTTTCTAAATTTTAAAGGTCAGAAAGGAGGAGAAATGATAAGACTGATAATAAGAAACTTCTTGTCACTGTCAGGAACATCAATATAACTCTACTGATATGGTGACCTGGAAAACAGGGATTGTCATGTTGATAAATTTGCTGCAGGTGAGTTGAAGAGGTCTTTATACAGAGACAGACCTTTTTTAGTATTGCTGCTAATGATTGCAATATGTGTCCTTTAATGGCCCTTGCGTCATGCTTTGATGCTTCACCGTGGCATGTGTAAGAGCAGGGTAGAGGACACTGTATTCCAGAACTGTTGCTTATAATATAATTTAAATTCAAGTGTTCTGTTGTTTGTTCTCTTTGTGAGTACAGGTCTCTACTACATATATGGAGTAAAATGATTTACAGTTCATGAGCAAGTGTACTTCCAGTAATGTCTGATTGCTTCGTTCAATATTCACAGGAAATCACTTAGAAATTTCTCAACAAAGAGAAACAGATTTGTACACAATTATTTCTTGAGCAGAATTTTTGCCAGATGGAAAGCGTATTTGGTCAAATCCTCAACTCTTAGAGACACTTCCAACAGCTAGAGAAGTGTCCTAAAACTCTACTTCTTGTTCTCCAATAAACTGTTTCATTGTGCTGTATTAAATCTACACTGGTTTCTTTATTTTGTTTATCCTTTTATTGAGATATCCTCATATACTATTAGATACTTTAGTGTTTGGATGTCAGGTTACTTTGCTAATGTCTTTGGATAATCTCTCATTCCAGATCCATGAACTACATCTTTTGAGAAATATAAGTGTATGCTACCAGTCTCATTTACGTATTACTTTAGTGGTTGTCCTTTTAGCCTTTGGGTTTTTTGTTTCCCTGGAACACAGTTGGTGTACTTCCTGGGTATGGTCTCACCACATTGAGAGTGTCGTTTCTGTTTTAGCTTCCTTTCTGCTGTCTTTCTGAAAATAGGAATACAATAATGATTAATAAATTCAGCCTGTAAGATAGGGTCTATTAATTGGTTAATGACAGCAGTATTGATTACTACAAGAACTAGCTGTAAGATACCAACATATCTTCAATCCAAAGACAAGATGTCATTGAATAGTAACATTGAGTCACATTTTTATGAACAGTGCATCTATATGGGTATATTGGACTTGTACATATGCATTTTATTTTTTTAACTATATGACTAATGAATTAATCTCTTACCACTTTGAATAAGCAAACAAAAAATCAAAATAAAGAACAGCTTTATAAAAACAGTGGAAAGCAGTTATCAAGATGTAAGATGTACCTGAAATACAAGATGATGATTATTAAATTTTCTGATTTTTTTCATCTCTAGAAAATGTTGTGCTTTAGGGAAAAAAAATACAGCATAACTGCTATATTTTATGCCATTACTGTATGTTGTCTTACCTTATTTTCCTTAAATATACAATAATGATTTATTTTTGGTGTGTTTGGAAATCAATGGTATGCCTCTAGAAGACAATGCTGTCTCTAGGGATACCTTATCTGCTGATATAAAGTATCTATCACACATGTATCCAAAAACTGCATATAGTGGGAAACATAGCCATGATATTTGGATAATTAGAAAACTTTCCACAACTAAAACAGCAAATTTTTTTATATTCTCAGCAGAGGTAAATCACTGTTAATTATAAACTATATTTGTTTCATTCAAGATAAGCTACTTTCAAGGTGAAAATCATTATCTTTTTCAGAAAAGGAATTGTACTGCTTTAAAAATGATCATATTTTCAACAATTATTTCCTTAGAACTGCTTAGACTCGATGGATTATTCTTGTTGTCAGGATAACCTTTAAGCCACTGATTCCCAAATTCATTGGATTATATCGCATTATCTACCATCAGCACTTCTCAGACTATCATGGATCCTTATCATAAAACTTTTAATTGAAAATGTTCCAACAGGGATGAGATTTGGAGGCCACTTGTGGAATATTCGGTAAGGTATTTAAAGCATAATTTGGTAACTACAGCCCTAAACTAAGAATCTTACAAATAAGAAGCTATTTGGCTAACAATGGGTTTACTTGTAGCTTTGGGCATTTCTGAAGTGATATGCTAAACTGACTCTCTAAAGCAATTAAATTCACTTCTAAAAAAATTAAGACTCACTCTCCAGCTGTCACTGCATAACCAGAAGGAAATTACTATCATGGGAAAACTAAACTCTTACCTCTCCTGGGCTTTTCTTCAATTATACTTTGACATGTCACAGGAAAGACACTTATTGAAATTTATGAAGTTTTATTCAAATTTATCTTGTTTTTTAATAACACTTTGAAAAAAAATTACAATTTATTTGTGGAATTATATTCCAAGCCCCACTGTAAATCACGTACCTTGTCCATCTTTTTTATATGTGTGAATTTGTCAAGTTGCAGCGTGACAGACAACATTTGGTTGAGTTCTTTGTTCTAAATTTGCATCTTATTTCTTTTTTAAAGGAGTGATCAGGCAAGGTGACACAGTCTGAAGAGAGGGGAGACAGTGCCTTTCCTGGGCTAACACTGAGCATTGTCTGGGGAGATTCTGCCAGGCAGAAGAGAGAGACAGGGTCATAACAGCAAGCTGGGCACTCACAAAGGATCTGTAGACTAAGCAGTGCAGGGAACAGATTTCCAGGCCTTGATAACCTTCTAAATAACCTTCCTTGATCAGCAGGGATTATTAAGATATTGCCACTATTCAGAAAGGTGCATAATAGACTGAAACTCACCTGGAAGCAGGGATATATCTGGGCACTTGTTTTTAAGTTGCTTTTATATTTCTATCTGAGCTTAATTAGCTATTTTGCATTTTCTCTATAAAAACAAATATTCTAATTTATTTCATAATAAAACCTAACTTTTGAGTTAAATGGCTTTTAGTCTTTTTAAAAAGAACGTAAAGACAAAACTACCCTAGAGGATTGAATAGTTAAGAGTTCAGTTGCCATGAGTTTTTTCCTCCTGAGTATATATCCATTTATAACATTGATCAAAAAGTGATGAAAAATAATTCAAAATAGACTTAATAATTTGTGATATAGTATTTTATGAAGACATTAATATAGTAAACTGTGTAGAATTGAAAATTTTTAGTTATGTCTAGTTTTACATCACATTCAAGGTTTTGGATGGTTTGTCAATTTTGTTTGTTTGAACAGTGGTAACCTTCACAGTAGTTCATTGAGAAGTGTGGTGGTGGTTCTATTCTGATTTTGTTTACCTGGATCAATAGAAATAATTGGGTTTCAAAATTTCCAGTCAGTGATATTCACACAGAAGCCGAGCTGAAATTTTTAGTGTAGATCAATTATACTCCACACATCATCAGTCTTGCTTCTTCTAAAACTGGGCTCAAAAGCTCAGATTTATTAACTTTTTCAGTTTACCTGTATTTTTATTGGTGCTTCTGTTTCTCATTTTGCTAATTTTTTCCTTCAATTATTTCCCCTTGCCACCATGGTACTGCACTAGAAGAACAGCATTTTTATAGTAGAATGATAGCCTTGTGCAAAGATATTAGACAGAGATTATGTGTAGGTATACTTGTCAACAATGAGCTGCTTTTATGCGAGATGATAGAAAAAAAAAATTCAATCTGAATGTTTGCTCACCCATGTTCAGCAAAGAGCATATAGTTTCATTGTTTTTCTCAGCTTAGAGATGAAGATAGGTAGGCTGTTAGTTTCACCATGTTTTGCTCTTTGGAAGACTGTCTTGAATTGCCATTGCTCAAGAGAAAGATGCTCATTCACTACGTCAGAATTCTTTGCTACACCTGGTTTTCTTGTTCTAATCTGTTTTGCTGTGTTGTTTGTAGCTAAAACTGTGTGTGAAGAATGAGGATCTTGTGAAGCTCATTATGCTTCATTCGATTTGAAAATTAAATTTTGCAATGGGAGTTGTAAACACTTTTGAGAAGTGTTGCTTCCTGTAATGGAAAACAACATGTTCCTACAGTGTTGTTAGGAAATAAATTTGTATCGTGAATCTTTAATAAGTCATTCAATATGTTGTGCCCTTGGGCTATTGATATACCAGGAATCTTACCTGTATTCTGGAAAAAATGTGCAATTTGGTAATCTTTTCTTCTTTTCAAGACATGTAACAACTTGAATCTTATTCAATTTGCCTGTAATAAGCCACAGCTATTTCAGTTTTTTCTTCTTACAATAAAGCTTCTCAAAGACAGATAGTTTTCTGTCATATCTGTTTCCCACCACTAAAGCTTTGCACATTTGTTTCAGCAGTAATGAAAAGAGAGTAAAATTCTATTAAGTATCACACTTTCCAGTATGTAATGCATACATTGTCAGTGTCCTTTAGGGTCTTTGGTTGAGTTAGTTGTTATTGAATCAGACTTTCAAGAGACTAGACGCTGGATAGTCTCTTGCCCACGCACCTTCAAGCTGTACGTAAAGTATTTATTAGACAAAAGCTGAAAGGAGAAGACCACATTCTTTTTCTAGAGGTCTAATGTAGACCTTAATGTGTTATCTGTGGATAACAATGCAATTTATGCACAACAATACAGTGTGTTCTTGTAGCAGCTCTTTAAAAGATGCCTTTTTCTTTGGAAAAAAAAGCTGTATTTTGTGTGTGTTCACGTGCACTCACATTCAAGTATGTTATTTAGTAAGTGGAATTATTAGATTTAAGAAAGTCTAAGAGAAGTACTAATTCTTTCAATTCCTTGTATATCAAATGAGAGTGGTATTTTTCCAGAAGTTTTTAGAATGCTTGGTCTTGGAAATTAGATAATTAAGTTTTAGAAATTGCTTGCCTGGAGTTAGAAGAAGAAAGTATGTCCTATTTAAATAGCCTCTGGTTAAGTTTTCAGAAACCTAGATTCTCTTCTTCCACTTCAGGAAGTCATTTCACCAGTCTGTTTCTAATTTTTTTTATTTGAAAAATAGGGGTAGCAGCAATATTCTCCTTTGGTCTTTTCCGAGATTGAAATTCCTCAGGTAGAAGTTGCTCGTTAAATAAATTCAGTATTTTTATTTATTCCACAGACACTGTTCAGAATACTCTTATAAAAAAAAAACAAAAAACAAAACAACCCACCCCACAAAAACAAACAAACCAAACCC